>NC_073350.2:23966875-24570000 GCF_027580225.2 Misgurnus anguillicaudatus | reverse complement strand
AATGTTCATTTATCTAAAAAGAAAGAAAAAATACTGTTGCACTATTGTTTCTTGAATCATAAAAGCCTAAAATCCCATTGTATTACTATCTTTGGCTTCTTTTATTTTAGGTTTTGAATGCAGAAAAATGTAATGTCTTTGTTTTTGTTACTTTTAGTTATTTTTTATTGTTAAAAAAACAAGAAAACATTTCATTTCCTGTGTTAAAATGAAAACCTAAAATATTTTAATATTTTATACTTCAATAAATCAATACGATTTAATATACAAAACTATTTTATTTTGATTGTGTTTAAAAAAAGTATTATAGTTCATATTTTCGGATTTCCATAATATGTGTATGCAGTTAAAGGGTTAAGTCTGTGCCATTAATGTTAATCAAACAACCCAAGACAAAGAAAAAATAACTTCTGTAGCTCTAAAAAATAATAATTATATTTAATTCATACAATAAAGACTTTAAAGTTATTATTTAATTTATTCAATTTTTGTACCTAATGATAATTTTAGACCTGACTTAATGTGCAACTTTGTTCTTTTTATAAATGTTTGTAATTTCTTGATTTGTTATTAGATTTTTCCCATTCTTTTTTTTTTGCTGATCCAAAAAATCATCCGATCCGTGTCTCAAGAACCGTAATGTGATCCGAACTGTAAGTTTTGTCATCCGTTGCACCCTTACTAGTATTGCCCTTTCCAAATGTCTGCCCAATGTTCACCTCTGCTCCTCCCCATCTTTACATACAAACCTCCAAAAATTAGGATTTAGATAAGATGAATATGTAGTATTGTCATCCAGGATATGTTGTATTACTGAGAACCGAGTTTTGCTGACCATAAACCTCAGTAGTCATACAATCCAAAATAACCTGCTTTTTCCAGCCCAAAGTTTCACGTGTCATAATCCACACACATTCTGTGATATTGACTAAAAGAGACTAAAGGGCTGAGCAAGGTGTTGCAACACCAGTCGGTTCAGCTAATGTCAACAGATACCACCCCGGTCCCCCACCTCCATCCGCCCAGCTAATGGCCTCGTGGGAATGTAGCCATCTCACAGTGCCACGGACAATAATGTTCCCACTTCTTCTTTGCACTCCTAAAGGAACTCAGCAAGTAAAGTTTCTAAACCTCAGTGGCCATCTACACAATTGTGCCATCTATCACAAAGCTGTCCCTCTGATGCAACACATACTGCTTCACTGCACTCTCCACTATGGGTATTTTAGCAATATAATGCAAATCAAGCCTTTTATGTTGTAAATACAGCTGTATCTGAAAGAAATAAAAGCAGGCCATGATTACTTTTTTGCATATATCTGAAAGGATGTCCGTGACCTGTGTGCTTCTGATTATATGACAGTAAAGGATTACACATTTGTTTTATGCATCAGTATGTACTGTGTGCATATTTCATTTTTCTTGCTATAATGTACGCCCTTCAAATCCTTTACCAAAGCAGCCTTATACAATACATGATGAAAGAAGTCACAGCCAGACACATTTTCCACTCATTACCTGACCTAGGATCAGTAATAGCATGGCAATCATTTTCATCTTATTCCTGTCCTTGCTGGTTTTAAATGTAAAAGTATTTTCCCTCCAACCTGTTTCCTTGTACTGAAATGATGACTCTTGGAAGACTAACAGTAGCCTATTTTTTAAAACGCTGTGTGTAATCAAAATGAAAATGTTAAGTAATTTAGTGGAGATTATTCCCAGGAAAATAATATTGGAAAGCTTCAAATGACAGTATGGTGTATTTGCCTGGGCTGCCTGTCGGTTTCATTTTATCACTAAAATAAATAACTTCATTCACTAAAGGAATTGCAAATCAGGTAGCGGAGCATACGCCCCCTGAAATAAAAATCTGTGCTGAATGCAATTTGCATTTTAGTTGACTGAATGTTAAATGAACATTGAGTTCAGACATGCCTCTGTACCTCCCCATCTCCATATACTGCCTGCAAAGGCACCATTGTCCAGTTTAAGCACATAGCTTTAAATTGCCTAGAGTAAACCCTGTGTCAAACACCAATAGCATAGCCTTCATAATTAGTCCAAGCAATTACTAACAGCTTCTCTGTGGAGACCAGGCTTTGAAAAACAATGAAGGCTGATGGCATGAAGCGCTGGATTTTTCGATTGTTACAGGGTACTGGTCCATTAATTTTCTTTGTTTAGCAAACAAATCGTCTTTATTGTTTTCTATTTCGTCTGCTTATTCACACACAAACAGGCACATTCATGTACAATGAGATGTAACCGCTGAGCTTTATTGAGCTCTTTACAAAAATGTATTTTTGCTATAACACCTTTAAGAATGAAGTTATAGTTTAATATAATTTGATTTTTTTGGTGACCAGCCACACCAACCAGAGTGGAGTCATAACTGTTGCCCACATTATTGGGGAATCTGGGTAATTATTATCAGTGTTTTAAGCAATTACTGTCCACATATTGAAATGTAAAGCGACTCCGTATTTTATTTGTGCTAGCAGTTTATTTCAACCTTCACTGTCAGAATAAAGGTACAAAATTGTACCTTTTCTGTCGCTGGGGTTGTTCCCTAAGGTTCCATTTTGTACCATTACAGGTATAGACGGTTTTAGCAGTGACAATTACAATAGTTACAATACAATAGAGTTACAAAAGTCTACTCTTGAGGTCATAAAAGCGTGGACAAGCTTCTATGCATCTGATGCAGACAGCATATGCCGTATTTTCGAGATGTTTCTAAGATGAAAGAATGCTATGAGGCAGACATTGGAGATATGACTATCGAAGGATAGATTGCTGTCGAACATCACACCTAGGTTCCTGACTGTGGAAGAAGGCATCACAGTGCAGCCATCTATGTGCAACTTGTAATCAGACATATTTAGTTTGGAGCGATTTTGTTTAATAATAAGTATCTCTGTCTTATTCGAGTTTAGCATAAGAAAGTTATTTGGCATCCAGTCACTAATATCGCTAATACAGTCTGTTAGCTTAGGAAACTGTGAGGAGGAGATGTAAAAAGCTGGGTATCAGTGAAAACTTACGTTGTGTTTCCTAATGATGTCTCCTAGAGGTAACATGCATAAAGAGAACAGGATAGGACCTAGAACTGATCCCTGTGGTACGCCGTATTTAACCAGGGCGTGATACGACTCTTCCTCGTTTACATAAACAAAGTGATAGTGATTGGTTAGGTACGATCTAAACCATGCTAAAGCCTGACCACTGATGCCAACAGTTTTCTAGTCTATCTAGTAAGATTGTGTGATCTATTGTGTCAAATGCTGCACTAAGGTCTATTAATATAAGGATTGAGATTTCACCACGATCGGATGTTAAAAGGAGGTGCAAATTAAGTGCTCTTCCACCATACAAAGTTCTCATTTTTTATCCGCTTAAAAAATAGCAACGTTTATTTTGTGCCACCATACTTACTGTAAAAGTCTTTAAATAGAAGTGTAATATTGTACCCCTTAATGTACAACATTTCAATTTGTTGTATACCCATAAAGTTACAATAATGAACCTTTGAGGGTACCACCCCAGCGACAGAAAAAGTACCCTTTTTTGTACCTTTTTTCTGACAGTGTATAATTAAGTTTTAATGTTGAGTGCTCCCTAACTGGCATAAAAACACACTCAATAAGACACTGTCGTTTCTGTAATTTTTCCCGTCTTCAGTATTCAGAAATTTGCAATTTGCTTTGGATAAGTGACTTAGTGCATTGTAGCTATACATCTTATCAGTATGTTTGTACTGGGATGGAACTTATGACCTTTCCTCTGCTAATGCAGTGCTCTACCAATTGAGCCACAGCAGGGGTCTCCAACCTTTTTGTGAGCAAGAGCTACCACAATCGATAAAGCAATCTGGAGGGCTACTTTTTTGATATAGTCTACTCAAAACGTTTTTGTTTAACTTGTTGATTTTATTTTATTTTACTTGTTGATGTTTTATCATTGTTTAAAATGTTAACATACATAAAAGAAGCCAAGCTACTGTAAAAAGATATGTAATAAATATTTTTAAATAATATTTTGGCGGACAACTCACAGACTCTGTGCGGGAACCGCGTTGGGACCACTGAGCTACAGGTTATGATGCAAATTAGACTCCACAATGCATTAAGGCACTAAATTAGTAAATGCTGATATAAGTCATATATTAGGGAAATGACAAACAACCTCTTCTGTCGTATATGTTAGAGGACATGTTTTTAATCAACAGGGAGGGGTACTAGTGAATTAAGCATTGTCTACTGCAGGCTTTGTTTGCATATGCATTCAGACAGGTGTTGTTAAACTAATGATTGCTCTTAAGGCATCAACAGTGAAGTGCCAGATAATCTAAACATATTAAAATATATAGATAAAATGTATATGCGTAATATGTGCTTTTATTTAATGGTTACTACAGTATAGGTCACAATGCATGTGCAAGGGGTTTATAATCGGAACATATCTAACATTGATAAAGGACAAATAAAATGGTCATGCTTGACCTGTAGTTGCTGATAAAAAGCAAATGTTCAAATTGAGACATTTTGCAGAAGTTAAAGGTTATCTCTCCCTCTCAGGTCTTTTCATGCAGTCTCAATCAAAATGCCAGTTTCTCATGTTTTCACACATCTTCGGATTAAAACAGAGAGGGTTGCAATTATCCAAAACGCAATTTCATAAAAGTTCACAAGTTTTTTTCTCTTTTTCCATTACTGTATTTGGATTTTAAATAGTTTGGATTTCTTTTTTTCTGTTTTTGTTTCTAATGCACCTATTTTCCTAATTATATGTTTTAATAATTTTCTCTGTGATGTCAGACTTTTGGACGCCTACCTATTTGTTTGCAGTGATTGTATGGAGCCATGTTAGTAGTGAATAACATTGCACCCCGTTTCATATAATCACTCTAATGATAATGAGTTTAATGATGAATGTGTTTATCGCGTTTCCAGCATTTAATGGACTAAACTGTGAAGGACATTTTAACCTCATCATATTTAGTCATCATATTTAATCTCAATATTTCATCTTTTATGCTAATTGAGAGTATATAACCCACAGTAATAAGTGCGTGTTAATAAACTTCTTTGAAGACACTTTTAGCACCTAAAGCAAAATCTGATTTGAGCTTTGACACAAACAGCCAAATTTATCCAGCATTTTGTTGAGGGTGTAAAACTTTGTGCTGCACATCAATAAAACTGAGATCCTGTAAAAATCTAATTTGACCCAATGAGTCCACTTCATCAGTCCCAGCTGATAAGGGAATAACCAACACATTCCCACGAGGCCAAAAGATGGATTGATAAACGGCACCAAGGAAAAGAATGAAATAGACTCGTAGCAATTGTAAAATCTCATCAATGTTTGGATGCCAAGCGCACGTCTATCGAAGATGGAAAATATAGATACATCAGGGGAAAGATGTTTTCTCCAAGTGATCTGCAATCACTGGTGTGGTATGAAGAAATCCTCAAAGAGAAGGATCACAAAATAACTTTTTTCCCAGATTGAAATTGATGCTTTTCAATTCCCCAGGGCCTGATTTGGCTCGATCATGAGAGCAATACATACAATGACAAAATCCTGCCTAATGAGTCCTTTTCTCGACGTTTACTCCCCAAAGATTTGAGACCTCATGACTTACAATGGCTGAAGGAATTACACGTACATTGAAATTCATACAGTACAGAGTGCTTTCAACCACCAGGCCTCTTACCTGGCTACATGGGTAAGCTGAAAAAACCCTCTTATTTAAACACTTTGCCGGTCTACCTTCGCTCTTATTCACTGAAAGAAATTTGAAAAAATGGGTAACAACAAAACCGTGTCCAAAGAAGGCAAAATTCACTGTCTTGCACACATCAGTCAAAAAAATGGTCAAAGATGGTCCCACGCTGTCTTTGGGGCAATACCCTTTAAAAAGATCCTAATATGTTTTTTTGTGATTGTTGAGGCCAAAAATCCTTGATCTTGCGGCACGTTTTCTTAAAAAATGAGGTGGAATATGGGAGATATTTATGCAATTTTATGCAATGAAATTGCGGGAAATTGCAAAAACGGTTTGCAGCTTTTGCAGCTTTTTAATAATGTTCACGTCACTTCATAACGTTCCCATGGCAACAGAGGACATGGCTGCACTTGTGTGAAGTAAATGCAACATTTTTCAACTTTATGCTAAGATATATCTGATTTTTGCTATGAAAATGTGGGGATTATGAAATCATGCAAGCCCCGCATATTTTGCGCACGGGAATCTCCAATTTATGCTGTGAAAGTGCAGCATATTTAAAAAAGTGCGGCCCCCGCCTAAATATGAGGACTTTTGCTGATTATGAGTTGAATCATGCAATTGCATAATCACATTTTTTTAAGGGACTGATTAGGTACAGATATGTATACATTTGAGGTGCTAATATGCACTCTTTAGTACCAAGATTTACCTCCGAGGTACAAAAATTAACTCTTTTGGTGCAAATGTGTACTTTTTGAAAGGTACTGCCCCGGTGACATTTTTTTTTTTAGAGAATTGTGCATTTAAGTGCATTCACGTAACACACACTGGGAAGACACACAATGTGTCCGGATGTATTACAAACAAAAAATATAATAGCCAATACATAAAAAATCACAATTTGCATAATATCTGCGTCATTTACATTAAATTGTGATGCTACACTCCAAATAACATCATGGTTCAACCCTGTATCACGAAATTATGTACCTATAGTCACGTAAATTTGTGAATCTTTTCCATGACACTGACCTGTTTTTCTGTCACGTAGTTTTGTTTACATGTCACTGTCACATATTTGTTACTCAACTGTTTTGTCCTATTTTCAAACCATTGAGGCTTCGGTTTAGGGTTAGATTTGGTGCTTGCGTTAGGATGATTTATTTTTTAATATTTTATGATTTTTAAACCATTGTCGCCTGGCATTAGGGTTAGAGTTGGGTTTGATTAAAGATATCAATTTATGTAAATCTAACCCTAAATCGAAGCGACAATGGTAATAAAATAGGATAAAACAGTTGAGTAACAAATACGTGACAGTGACACGTAAACAGAAATACGTGACATGTTCACGCAGAAGGGCGGAAAAATGTGTCAGGTATGTAATTTCGTGATACTGGGTTGCATGGTTGGTTAAAACATGGACAAACCCATCCGTTGTGTTTAAATTACCTAGAAAATATCCATATTTGACCCAACCATTGGTTAAAACAACCCAGTATCTTTATAGTACGTGGAGGATAGAATTGACTTTATGCAAATGTTTTATTTATAATCAAGATGTAAATTATCAATACCAATTCTACACAATGTCACCATACTCCAATATTAAGAGGAAATACGCCAAATGAGCTGTATCCTGATTTTTAAACGGACACTCTCCTTTACTGGCCTGACAGACGAGGTGACTTTCTTGGCAGTGGTCTCCCACATACACTTTGTTCACGCAGTTGAACACGAGCCCCCACTGAACACAGATCAATAACACCAACTGAGATTATTGCTAAAGTGGGTATCCTGTCAAGTGTAACAAACACTTTGCAATTATACTTCACGCAGATGTATTGACCGGTGAGGTGCTGTGGCATATCAGTTTGCAGAATCAGAAGCCGATGATCATCAGAAGACGTTTTAATTACCGCTATTAAAACACAGGGCGGTCAAGCAATGTGTTTGGGAAATGGTTGTGAGGACTATATACAGCTTTACTCACAAAACATAGTGATGTTTGTGTGCACTAAACAGAATTTTAAGAAGTGTTTGTTTCCATTTTCTAGCAAACATGGCGGCTGCAGTTCATCTAAGAGTGATTAAATAATGAAGAGCATTTTATCAAAATGAGCATTTTCAAGCACACTTAGATGTTAACGCAGTGATGGAGCGATGCTGTACAGTCAAGTCAAGTCAAGTCAAGTCTGTTGCATCATCCACTATTCAGCACTCACAGTTGGCCTGCAAGGTGGGATCAGAGCAGATTTTTGGGAAGTTTTGCATAATGAACAAGTGAATTGGGTGCTAAAACAATGCAAACAGTGCATGCAAATAAACAGTGTGTGAAGTTCTCTAAATTTCCTTCTCAGTCCAGCTCAGACACAAAATCCCACAATCCTCTCTTATAAGAATCAAATCCTCATTTTCTGGTTTTCAAGCTCGGTGCCTATGGATTCCATCATTTTGGCAGCTCAGCTGTACTTGCAGTGATTGCAATAGTCCTCATATATTCTTCTCATGCTTGTAATATTTAGAAATTCCATTTGATTGACAGCCAATGGGTTTTTGTGAGTCTGCATGCTAGCAGGGAATGAGGAGGCAGCTGTCATGCTGCTCAGTGACCAATCTGTCAAGGCGACCTTATATTCCTCTGTGCAAATGTTCCTGTTTCTATATACAAGTTCATTCATTTTTCGGATTTTTAGCGTTTTCTAACTGCTTCCAATCCAAGATGCAAGAACATCTTTATATGCGAGTGTGTCCGCTGATTTACGAAGCGCTTACTACTTGGTTGAACTGGCCTGATTGGCATTTCATAGATTTATAAGATTTACGTCTGCACCATAGATACTGTATTATCACTAAAGCCAAGTGTGCCTTTTTTCTTGTTAAAATACCTTTTCCTATACACCAAAAAGATTGTAATTTGCAAATAGTCCTACAATGCAACATTGTTTTAACCAACAGCGCAAGTTTGTAGTGACACACATTGCACAATTTAGCTTTAAACCTCACTTTTATTCAAAGCAGCCTACTCTCTAAATATGTTGGGTTGATTTCAACACAGCTTTGGGTCAAAAAAAGACAAACTTAGCCGTTAGATTTAACTTTCCCAGAATATGTTTGACCCAACAATGGGACAAAACAACCTATCATAGGTTGCATATAGTAGGGTTGTAATTGTATGAGATTTTCAAGGTATGATAATCAGTGTTGGGGGAAACGTATTACAAGTAACGTGCATTATGTAATAATATTACTTTTCTGAGGTAACAAACAAAATAGCGCATTACTTTATAAATGTACATGTTAATATTTGAGTTACTTTTTAATAAAGTAATGCAAGTTACTTTTCATTTTAATTAATCCGATTAAAAAAAAATTATAATCTGTTGAATTAAACTGAACGTAGTCAAGTAAAATTACGCAGTCTATGCGTGCGCGACTGAGTGGGAAGTTTGAGTTAGAAATGGAGATGGAAGCCCAGAGCTTGACATTTGTACAATGGAAATATGCAATTTCTGAATGCAGAACCTCTCAGTCATAACAAACACCTGGAAGGCCTGAAGCCAAAAGTATACTAGGGACGTCTGCGTATGGGCGACGTCTGCATGACGTCATTTTTGTCATCAGGAGAGTCCGCGGTCGGCCGCGCGGACCGTCCGCGTGCAGCCCAAAATTTGACACCGCGTACAACAGTGCATGCGCGTGAAGATATTTACAGGACACTCCACTACAAACAATTATAAAAAGGAAATAGACAGTATTTGCACACACACACACACACACACACACACACACACACACACACACACACACACACAGACTATCGTTTTTCTTCTTTAACTTTTACTTCTTCCAAGAACAGAAAGCTGTGGAGCATCATAATGTTTGATTCCTGTTCTTTGTTGTCTTGTTGTTTGTTCTGAACTGTGTTTGCAATGGTGGATCGATTACTTTTCTTCGCCTATCCTAATGTTTTAATCTACTGTAAAGTCGCCAAATCAGTGCTGCCATGACGTCCTGTTAGACTAATAATTTGAATAAGAAATAATTTGTATTGCGTATAGTGTCGCGGGGAGTATACTTGGAAAGCTGCGCAGACCGGAAACGGACGCGGAAAAAAGGTATACCCCGGCCTTGAAGGAGATCAAGCCTCAGCCAAGTAAAAAAACTAATGCAAAAGTTAACGTAAGTATTACTTTCCGTGAAAAATAATTAAATAACGCAATTAGGTACATTTTTGCGGAGTGACTTAATATTTTAACGCAGGGAGAGCAAAAAGTACAGGGCCATTTTCGGATACCCAAACTAGTATTCCCATATGTAAATTTGAACTTTATTTTGGCGGAGATAGAGATCAGAATTTGTAGCCTCTGACATTTTCTCAGCTGCACATGTATGGATGGAGTCTAAGCACGTTCTTTTAGATGTTCTTGTCACGTTGAATGAAGTTGCATATGCGCAGCAGCGCAGGTGAGACCTGCTTAAATTTTTTCTCCAAAACGGTGGATAAGCAAGTGTTCACAGTACGATAAACATACATGCCAACGTCATGGTATGCCGTCATAGCAGTATACCTTTACAACCCTAGAGTATACATTTTTTAGCAGCACATGCACCATGAGTATCAAACCCATGGTCTTTTGCACTGTTAACACAGTGCCTCACCATTTGTGCTAGTGAAACAATATAAAAAACTTTTTATAGGCATAGCATTTCATGAAAAAAAAAGTTTTCAGTACTATTAAAGAATTACATTATTCATGTACTGATCATCAGTGGCGGCTGGTGCCACCAGAGTAGAGGTCTTCAAGGGTCCAAAAATTCCTACCCGAACCCGAAGAGACCGGTAAATGTACAAGACTTAACCAACCTGTCTGTTATTTTGAAAGCTGGACCCGAAACCGGCCCGGACCCGTCTATTATTTAAAAGCTGGACCCGAACCTGTCCGGGAAGACACAGACCCGAGCGGCAAAAATTCTTTATTCGTTATCAATAAGTCCATAAACAAGTAGCGAAATAAACTTTAACTTAAACTTTTTGTCTTACCCATAGAAGTTATCATTCTCCCTCGTATCCTTGTACCTGACTGTGATGCACAATCCTCATTGCCAATACAGTTCCATCTATGTTATTCCTCTCTTGACGATTGAAATGCTTAATGCTTATTCCAGCTTTAAAAGTCCACTTTACAGTCGGTGATGAATAACGCAGTTTTACATGTGTTGTTTATCGGGTCAACCTGCAAAATACTTTATACTGTTTGACCATTTGGATTATAATAACGATTGCTCATTCAGTGTCATGGGTGCTATAGTTTACTTTGCTATCATCTCTGTGCTCTTTGAGCAGAGTCTGCGCGAAAACTTTAGTTATAACAGCAAGACGGTCAATTTATAATATTATTATAAAAATTAGAGAAGTCAGTGCAAAACACGTGGTGTGGCGGAATAAGTCCCGTCTTCTAAATAAAAGAGCCAGTTGTCAAAGGTAAAGTCATTGCATCTCACTGCAAAAGCTCCTGACTGGTAGCCAGAGAAACATTACAAGAGCACATGCGCGTTAGCTGCCTGGTTGGAGCAACCAAATATAAACTTTTTAACACAGTTTGAGCAAGTTTTTGTTGCTGATTTTGAAATATTTGATTTAAATGTGAGTGTGTGTTCTCAGAGTCCGATCGACTCAGGTATTACCCACAACGTGAAACAAACCCAGGAACCGAAGTAATAGATTGAGACCCGACCCGGACCCGGCTGATCCTTTAAAATATAGACCCGAACCTGTACAGGTCTCGGGTCAGGTCCTCGGGTCTTCCGTGAAGACCTCTACACCAGAGCCGATTCTGGCCTTCTGGGGGCCCTAAGCCACTTTGTGAGGGGGCCCTGTCATCGTGTTCATAAAAAAACATTCTCTGTCTCTGCTTAAATGTAGCTATAAACAAAATGTTAACTTAAACACGTATTATCTTATAGCTGTACATTTTTGCCACATGTACATTACTGTGACACTCATCAGAATACTTCCTAATTAACATTGACACATGTTTTCTAAAAAGCCCTTAATCTGTTACATTAGTACTTAGAAAACAAGTTCTACCAGAAAGACTCAAAGATAGGTTAAGAATTGATATGCGTTTATTTAACAGTAGTTAGCAACCAAGGTTGGAATGTAACACAGTATATTTCTTTGGCGTAGGCCCCGACCATAGTTCAAATCCGGGGGTCACGGATTCTTGCGGTTCCTGTCTGAAGATGAAGACAGGCCAGAATCTAATCCCCCTCAAGTATGGACGGAACCGACCTGGTGATGGTGGTAGGGAGGGTGGGTTGTAAATGCTGGCATCAGTATCTGCGAACGCAAAGACGGATGAGTACAAGCCTTATATACTCTCAGGGTGATTGATTGCGCCTTGTGAAATGAATGACGTAACATTCGAGTTTCCTGGTAGAACCTCTGCTACGCTACGCTAAGCTAACATTTCTACCAGAAAGACTCGAAGATAGGTTAAGAATTGATATGCGTTTATTTAACAGTAGTTAGCAACCAAGGTTGGAATGTAACACAGTATAGTTCTTTGGCGTAGGCCCCGACCATAGTTCAAATCCGGGGGTCACGGATTCTTGCGGTTCCTGTCTGAAGATGAAGACAGGCCAGAATCTAATCCCCAAAAATTGATCACGATGATCAGTACCCACCAGTGTTTCTTTGAGGCTCCTGAAACAGATAAGAGAAATTGTTATCTACTGACATTGACGTATGCCGTAAGAGGCCATGGGATTGCTGCTTAGGCCATAGAAGGCAGCAATATGCCAGAGAGAGATAGGCTGGAGAGATAGGCTAAAAGATAGGCCGCGTAGGCCGTAGAAGGCAACAATATGCCTAGTGGAAAAGGCCGCATAGGCTTTAGAAGGCAACGATATGCCAGACAGAGATAGGCCGCGTAGGCCATAGAAAGCAACGATATGCCTAGTGAGAAAAAGCCGCTTGGGCCTTTGGAAGGCAACGATATGCCAGAGAAATAGGCCGCGTAGGCCATAGAAGGCAACGATATGCCAGATTGAGATAGGCTGGAGAAGTAGGCCGCGTAGGCCGTAGAAGGCAACAATATGCCTAGTGGGAAAAAGCCGCGTAGGCTTTAGAAGGCAACGATATGCCAGACAGAGATAGGCCGCGTAGGCCATAGAAAGCAACGATATGCCTAGTGAGAAAAGGCCGCGTAGGCCTTTGGAAGGCAACGATATGCCAGAGAAATAGGCCGCGTAGGCCATAGGAGGCAACGATATGCCAGATAGAGATAGGCCGCGTAGGCCATAGAAGGCAACGATATGCCAGATAGAGATAGGCCGCGTAGGCCATAGAAGGCAACGATATGCCGAGTGAGAAAGGCCGCATGGCCATAGAAGGCAACGATATGCCGTGTTGAGAGAGGCTGTGTAGGCCATGAAGGGCAAAGATATGCCAGGGTTAGATAGGCCGCATAGGCCGTAGAAGGCAACGATATGCCCAGTAGGAAAAGCCAACAGGTTAGCTTGCAATAAGATTCACCACCACCAGTATTGATAAAAGGTACATACCATAAACATGTCCATAAATGTCGAACGTAATATCAGCAGTAGAGGATATCCGTAGAAGGCTGCCACGTTAGGCTTGATAGCAGAGAGGCCGCGTAGGCCGCAGAAGGCAACGTTATGCCAGAGTGAGAAATGATATAAACGGCAAAGGTCATGATTTAGCATGGTCAAATACACCACCACCACCAGTAGTTTGCTTAAACATACCTTGATTACTGCTTGCCGATATTGAATTGACCGTCATTGTGGTTTCCTGCACACAATGAAATAAGGAGCTCGGCTCCTGATGAAGAGACACAATTGGTGTATGCATGCTTTTATATTGTCATTATAAAAGTAGGGAGAAGATTCTATGGTTACAAACAAATCTGACTGATGCTAAAGATTGCACGGTGTCACTGTCGTGTCTTGGGTTTCCCCAGTCTTGTACTCTTTATTTGAAGTTCTGTAATTCATCCATGTCTGTAGTTCTTGTAGTTCATTGGTCCTTGTTCTAGATTGTTTCCCCAGGTGTGTCTTGATATCTTGTTTACCCACATGAATATATAGTCCTTGTGTTTCAGTTGTCCTTTGTCAAGTGTAGTTTGCCGTCATCACTTTTTAGTCCTGTATTCTGGTCTTCATTCTGGTTCTGCTTTGTGCACTTTTGGGTTTAAGAAATAACCCATTGCCTTTTCTTGCTTGCTTCGCCATGACACAGGTGATTATATACAATTCTCCGTTTACGATGTAAATTAAGACCCCCCAAAAACTGAGACGCGGTACCAGTAGGGTTGTGCAGTTGATAGATGGATGTACTCCGAACGTAATAGCCTTCTAGATGAAAGTTTACAGCTTAAATTTTGACTAACCATAATAGCATGATTAAACGTAACAGTTTTGTGCAAATAGTCTTACATGATGTGCACTTAAGAGTTCTGAATTATTTGTTGAAAGATCCTCCACCACACTGGTAATCCAGAAATGATCGAAGCCGCACCATACACGACTGCGGACGTGAAACGTGACAACCTGTGTGCACGCGGCAAGTGTGCACGCCCAGTGCTAACGAAAGCTAAAGTCTTGTACAGTACATGTAGCAATTATGCATGTTCAAATCCTTGCAGCCGTATGCAATTAGAGTTCCTGGAAGTCGATAAAGAGCCCTGTTGGTAATGCAGGCATTGAAAATAAAGCACTTATAGAACTGCATGTCCGTAGTCTGTGTAAAAACATGTATATATATTAAAATAGCTTGCCTCGTGTAGCAGCCGCGCTGTTATAATGTTTTAAATCCTAGCAGCCGGTGTAATGTGGTTATATGGAAAGTTGATGCATGTTTCGCTATTTTCTTGAGGATGCAGAGCAAGTAGATTGTACTTTTCTAATTCCAGACAAAGTTCCTTATGAAGTTATCATTTAGAATTATAACGGCATGATTTCGCCTTTCCCAGACGAAAAATTTCCATCGTGAAACAATCATCAGATTTCTATGATCGTGGCTCTTCGTCGGTGGTACAGTGTCGTACGGTGGGAGAAGTTCAAAGATGGACCTTTTCCTGGTCTTTTATCCAAGATAGCCTACAATAGTTTTCTGACAGTATCAGAAATTCAGCATGATCACCGCACAATGCGTTTGCTGCTATAATCTTGTCAGAGTGAAAAAATCCTGTGGTATATTCCAGGCTTTAAACAAAACATTGAATTAAATTAGAAACAAGTTATTTCAGATGCATTCCAATTCTCCAGTCATGTTGGAATTCATTAAAACAGCATATGACGATTAGAATTAAATAGTTGAAACACATAAGATAATCGAACACCACTATATTCGAACATAACACCACTCGAAGAAATATTTAGACATTATTTCCGATAAAATCACTCATCATTTGAATCGGCGTGTTTACAGGTAACAACGCTTTAGTGTACATATGCACTGAACATCGAGCGTGTAAATGCTGGCATCAGTATCTGCGAACGCAAAGACGGATGAGTACAAGCCTTATATACTCTCAGGGTGATTGATTGCGCCTTGTGAAATGAATGACGTAACATTCGAGTTTCCTGGTAGAACCTCTGCTACGCTACGCTAAGCTAACATGTCTACTGCCAAATATATTATTTTTTAAGAGATGTAGAACATCAGGGAAACACATTTAAAATTATAAATAAAATAAAACCAAAAATAGCTGCCAGATAAACTATAACAAACAACTCAACAGATTTTCCAATTTGTTTAAAAACTAAGGCACGATCAGGCTCCAAAGATTAACACACCAAAATACATTAATAATTCTCTAAATATGCAAAGATTAGACCTAATCTGCATTGTTTTAAAATGCTAACAGGAGTCACACAACATCTTGCATGAGTAAATGCGTTTAATACGTATGAAAGATTTTGATTATTAATGTGTACAAGCATTTCTAACAAAACACATTTGACTAAAACTTAATCTAGGGATTTGGACTGCAGTGTTTGTTATAAATCCATTGCATGGTTAGTCAAGACTAAATAGAAATTTGAAACATTAATGTGTTCTTAATCTTTATACTTCACCTTCATGGCGTGAAGGTATTATTTTCAATAATAAGTGATAGATGAATGCAGGTCATCCATACATTCTCTAAATCTGCTTATCTTTTGTTTGGACTCCCAGAGCACAGTCAGAATCCACCATGGACAGATTGGATGGTAGTTCAGTTTTCTATGCCATTATTGAATTCTGCTTTGAAAACTACACAAAAGCACAAAATGTGAGTTGCTCCAGAATTCAAAGCACATCCATGCTGACTTGTACTGCTTTTATTAACAGTTTTTGTCTTTTGTTCAGGGTCCAGTCAGAGGTCATTGCACACATGGCAGCTATTATGAGTCTGCAAGTGCACCTCAGGTGTCTCACTCAAGACAGGACCAGTGACTGATGAGGTAACCATGAGACGACAGAATATCTTAGCATCTGGATGAAGCATTAGAACAAAGATTCGCAATTTAAATGTGAAGTTCTGTGTCATTAGAGGCACCAAATGGAGTAGCAACAATAATGATTTTTCCTAAAAAATGAACAGAGATCTGCCACACACTGGTTGACCCAATATTTGAGATACCAAAGTGTTTATTCTTTTTGGGAAACTATCTTTAATGACTGCTTGTTTAGTAGAAGTATTTTAACATGAAATATGATTTTGGGATTAAACATTCAAAAAAAGATGAAGGAAATCCAGAATCAGCATAGATATTATTATAAATCAAAACTGTAATATTACTGTAAATCAGTCGCAATAATTAAGTAGTTACATTTGAATCATTTTTAAAACTACATTTATGGTAACTAATATTATACTGTACATTTATGCATTTTGCAGACAGTTTTATCCAAAGTGACTTACAGTACATTACAAGGTATGCTTTGTATCAGTATATGTGTTTCCTTGAATTAAACCGCAAACTTTTGCGCTGCTTACGCAATGCTCTACCAACTACAGGAGCTACAGGATACATTCTACATTATAGAATTGAGCCTCACATTATTCCTAAATAAATTACTACACTGTAAAAAATGAAATCATATCAGCATACATTTTTATGTTACTTTAACTTAACAAATTAAACTTAAAATAAAGATGTTTTTCTAAGTTAGGTCAACTTATCACAAGTCAAATCTTAAAAAAGTGGGTTGAATTGACTTGCATAATTAAGTTGTTTAACCCCTTAGGCATCACCCCATCCTATTGAGTTAAATCTACAAAATATGTCCTTCTTTTACATGTATTCTTAATAATTATACCATTTTATACACTGAAAAAAAGGTGTGTAAAAAATTTAACTTTTAAAAAAGATGCCATACACTGAAAAAAAAATGATTCATCCAATTTACTCAATTTTTTTAAGGTAAGTGGTTGCAATCAAGTTATTTAAGCTACAATTAACAAAAATATTATTAGAGTGAAATAAAATTAAAAAAACTTTTGTTTAAACGTAGCTTAAATACATTGACTGCAACCACTTACCTTAAAAAAATTGAGTAAATTGTATGAATCTTTTTTTTTCAGTGATATTGTATCTTTTTTAAAAGTTACATTTTTCACACACCTTTACAAAAACGGTACTAAATTACAATTACCACCAATTTTGCTAGGCAATGACTCTCCTGATGGTACAAAAAAGGTCCCATTATAAACATACATAATAGACAGAGTTGGAATAACGACAAATTGGAATAAATGTAATTTTGAATACCAGTTGTCCTGTCTGTGGGTAGCCAGCAATATAACAGACAACTTGATGATTCAGACTTCGACTGAGTCATCAAACAAGCAGGTACATGGCAAATACAGGTTATCATGACTTCTGCCTATGACATAAACTCAACAGAAGAGTACTGTACACTGTACTCAAAAAAATTTCAAAATATGTAACAAAGCATAATGTATTCATGTTCTCATTCTGTTTACGCCAAATTCTGACTCTACCATCTGAATGTCTCAACAGAAATTGAGACTCATCAGACCAGGCAACATTTTTCCAGTCTTCAACTGTCCAATTTTGGTGAGCTTGTGCAAATTGTAGCCTCTCTTTTTCCTATTTGTAGTTGAGATGAGTGGTACCCAGTGGGGTCTTCTGCTGTTG
Organism: Misgurnus anguillicaudatus; assembly: GCF_027580225.2. Taxonomy (NCBI): domain Eukaryota; kingdom Metazoa; phylum Chordata; class Actinopteri; order Cypriniformes; family Cobitidae; genus Misgurnus; species Misgurnus anguillicaudatus. Next base: position 24,552,089 of record NC_073350.2, on the reverse strand, counting down.
TAGCCCATACGCCTCAACGTTGTGCGTGTTGTTGATTCACAAATGCTTTTCTGCATACCTTTGTTGTAAAGAGTGGTTATTTCAGTCAAAGTTGCTCTTTTATCAGCTTGAATCAGTCGGCCCATTCTCATCTGACCTCTAGCATCAACAAGGCATTTTCGCCCACAGGACTGCCACATACTGGATGTTTTTCCCTTTTCACACCATTCTTTGTACACCCTAGAAATGGTTGTGTGTGAAAATCCCAGTAACTGAGCAGACTGGTCCGTCTGGCACCAACAACCATGCCACGCTCGAAATTGCTTAAATCACCTTTCTTTCCCATTTTGACATTCAGTTTGGAGTTCAGGAGATTGTCTTGACCAGGACCACACACCTACATGCATTGAAGCAACTGCCATGTGATTGGTTGATTAGATGATTGCATTTGTGAGAAATTGAACAGGTGTTTCTAATAATCCTTTAGGTGAGTGTACGTACTTGATGGATGTTCTTTGAAATGTGTAAGTTCGAGTCAAACCAGCCAAATGTGCATGTGACAGTCTAGTAAACATGAACTGACGGTTGACTGAGCTTCAGGCCTCAGAGAACAAATCAGAGCAGCATGTCTGTGACAGCATATGAGTACAATCTTCTTTCAAAACACACAGAAATGGATGACATGCACTATTCGATCAAGAGTGCAATGTGAACAGGTTGTAGATTTTTTCTTAAATTAGTCATCGTTCATGGTATGTTTTTCTCTGTTTTCAGACAGCCAGAATGGAGTATCCATTTCACAACTTTATAGGTCACGTCTGTTGTTGTTGTTGTTTTGACACAATGTACAATTCAGAAAGGATTTGTTTGGATTTTTTAATATTTTTAGAGGGGGAAATGTGAAAGTTTTTGGTTGTTTTTAAAGTACAATGTAGCTGCTATAAAAAAATCTGTTTGATTAAATACAAATTATAAAATAAATAGTCCATATTCAATGCTACTGTAAATACTCTAGTAACCGCAATACACCTGTAACCACATTACATCAGTTTGTCCATCACTGCGTCTTTGTTAAAATGTCCCCGAAGAACTATTGCTTGGTAAATTATAAAATGTTTAACAATATTTTTACTTTGTCTAAAACAGTCAGCTCCATAAAGCTGTGGTTAACAGTAAATTTGAAAGAGCATTGAGATGATGCAGAATTCACAGTAAACTATTCCTTTTAAGGGCATATTGCTTTAAAATCACATGTTCAAAATGAATGGAATTAATCAATAATGTCTGTACATAAATACCATAAGACATTTTTCAACATTTGGAGCAATTACAGTTTAAAGTGCTGTTTAATGCAACCATAGTACACTAACCCCTTTACCGTGCAAGATTATAGAAATTATATAAAGTGTTATGATGACATTGCCATGACATGAATTTATTAGACTCATCTTTAATGAATAGCTTCTGCTGTTGCTACTGTAGCTTTATTATAAAGTTCACATTGCCACAAACATTCTCACAAACTTGTTTGTCATAGCGGTGTGAACAAATCTCTATTATACACAGTGTTGGGTGTAACTAGTTACAAAGTAACTAGTTACTGTAATAATATTACTTTTTTCAGTAACTAGTAGTGTAAGGCATTACCCGTCTGAAAATGGTAATATTATTACAGTTTTCCCGAGCTAGTTACTTGAGTTACATTCGCCAGTAGCGCCTTCATCACACAAGGCACAAAACACAGAGAACAAAATGGAAGGGGAGGAAGGAGTGAATGGAACAGTGATTGGTCTAAGTTTGGCACGAGGTATCATTTACCGTCACCAATTGGTCGACACCTGGCAGCCAGCAGCACGGAGCGGCAGCGGCACACTCAAAGACAGATCGGGAAAATGGAAGCGTCAACAACGGCAAGCTCTTTTTCAGAGGAAGGTTCCCAGCAACAGAAAGCTAGTTTCGACGGGTGGAGATTCAGTCATATGTTATTATGTTCAACGGAAGGAAAATAACTTGACGGTGAAGTGAACTCTTTAATGTTTCTCTGAACGCTGTGCCTCGCGTCCGGTAGCGGGTAAGGAAGCCAGCATTTTCTTGGCCGTGGCTTGCACAAATAAACATTCTTGTCCAGCAAAAAAAAGTAACTAGTAATATAACTAGTAATATAACTAGTTACTTTCTCCAGGGAGTAATAAAGTAAAGTAAGACATTACTATTTTTGAGAGTAATATGTAATACGTAATATATTACTTTTTTGAGTAACTAGCCCCAACACTGATTATACATAAGCAAAACGAATAAGTTGCAATTTGTGCCTGTATATCAGTTCATTATAATTCACTGTAGAAAAACCTACACTGAAAAAAACGAATCATTCAATTTACTACATTTTTTAAGGTAAGTGGTTGTAATCAATTAATTTAATCTACATATAAACAAAAGTGTTTTGTTTTGCCTTTTTTATGTAGCTTAAAGTCCATTTTCCTAAAAAAAAATCCAGATAATTTACTCACCAGCATGTCATCCAAAATGTTGATGTCTTTCTTTGTTCAGTCGAGAAGAAATTATGTTTTTTTGAGTAAAACATTTCAGGATTTTTCTCATTTTAATGGACTTTAATGGACCCCAACACGTAACAGTTTTAATCCAGTTTAAAATTGTAGTTTCAAAGAACTCTAATTGATCTCAAATTATGCATAATCTTATCTAACGAAACAATTGACAAGAAAAATAAAAATTATGCACTATTGAACCTCAACTTCTCATCTATCTCCGGTCCTGTGACGCGCCAGCACGACCTCATGCAATACGTCATCATGTCAAGAGGTCACAGATGACGTATGCGAAAGTACGCCCCAGTGTTTACAAGTGTGGAGAAAGAGGACCGTTCCGATGTTGTATGTCGAATAATGAATGTCTTTGTGTCAGTTTACTGTTTAAAATGGTCCGCAAATGTGCGTTTCATATATGTATCACGTGACCTTTTCACAGCATTACGCATTTATGTGAGGTCACCCTGATGCATCACAGGACCCGAAATAGATGAGAAGTTGTGGTTTAAAAGTGAATATTTTTACATTTCTTCTCAAAAATGCCAATCGCTTCGCTAGATAAGACCCTTATGCCTCGTTTGGGATTGTTTAGAGTCCTTTAAAACTGCAATTTTTAAACTGCATTAAAACTGTTACGTGTTGGTGTCCATTAAAATCCATTAAAATGAGAAAAATCCTAGAATGTTTTCCTCAAAAAACATAATTTCTTCTCGACTGAACAAAAAAAGACATCAACATTTTGGATGAGTAAATTATCTGAACTTTTTTTTTAAGAAAGTGTACTAATCCTTTAAATAAATTGATTGCGACCACTTAAAAAATTAAGTCAATTGAAAAAATCTTTTTTTCAGTGTACATGTTTTGTTAGAGATTATGCCAACCTCTTCAGATGCTGCTGTGTTGGCATGACAATAATTTGTTGGTCCAAATTTTAACCAAAGAAATCTGTGCTATATTTATTTAGGTTTTAAAGATGTTTTGGTTTTCTGCTTCTGAAATATGTACCATTTTCTCATGTTTTAAAAGGCAGATACATCAGTGAGTTTTTAACGCAGCTGTACAAGTGCTGAGGTGAAGTACACTTAAGCCAACGATTGCAAAAATGAAATGCTGTCACATTAAATTTGTGCTTTTTGACATTCGCAGAGTTTCCGCACCGTAATCTCTAAACTATGACTTAGACTTTGTAACACTTACAGTAGTAACTTAATATTGTTGGTGCACTGCATGATTGAAAACTCCAACTAGTGGCATGCTATTTGTAAAAACATCTTCAGAGTCAATTTTTCATAGTTTAACAAAATATGTCTCATTTTTGTATCTCTGTAGGCTCCCGCTAATGGCAGACAGATGTGAGGAGAATAATTTTCATCAAGAATAGATGAAGAGCCAAACAGAGTTCTAATTAAGATTTCTATGTCTGTGTACACTTGTGGATGATGTTAAAAACACACTAGCCTTATCTGAAAGCTGTAATTAAATGGAGAGTACGGACAAGCCGATCATGTTGACGGGTGTTTTTACACTCTAAAATCGTTGGGTTATTTTTAACCAATAATAGGCGAATAATGGACAGAGCACATGCTGGGTTAAAAATGACCCAATGTTGGATTGTTGTTATGCAAGCATGGGTTATAATAACCCAGCCGATGGGTTAATTTTAACCTAGCTGTGTTTTGTGCAATATTTACCCAGCATGGCTTAAAAATAACCCAGCCATTTTTAAAGTGTAAAACAGCAACAGAAGAGGATTAAAGCCATTTACAAATTCTTTTCCTGCCGGACAGGCTTGTAGTGATGCTATGATGATGTCATGGTTTAGTATAAGAAAAGAATATGAAGAGCTTCGTAGCAAAACGAGACATCCACCGTTTCTTTAAATGTTCAGAAATCTCGCTACTAGGATGTGGACTCCAATCGATTTCAATGCAACTGCAGTTGGTTTGTTTTGATTTAAACCTTCATAACTTAAAAAAATACAGCTAAGAATCACCATAAAACAAAATAATAACATGATAACATGATAATAAACATGTTTTGACAAAAATGTTAAAAAATGGATTTATCTTGTTTTGCAACGAAACTCTTCATATAGTTATGACAGTGCAAAACGTTCCTATATTTTAGAACATATGCCCTTTTGTCTAAGCGATTTCTTTTGTGGAAAAGAAAAAAAACACAAAGAGCCCATGCTTGACCAAGTTGATCTCACATGGTGAGGATTTTTTATGAATTTGTACAATGAATCATACAAAAATAATTAAGCTTACCTGACAAACAGTGGATGAACCCCTACCATTAAGGCGTATGTCAGGGGCAAAAGCAGATCGTACTAAAATATACAAATGTGATTGTACGAATTTATACAAATTAGCCACCCACCCATGAGATTGGTTTTGCTTGGCCAGTGTAAAAGTTATTTTCCATTCAATTACAGTGAATGGTGACTGAATCTTTGATCTTTTGTTTTCATTTTTGATTAATCTATGGAAATGTATTCATTAGGGTATGTTGTAAAAGAGTATAAACAAAATACCTTTTCAGTGGCTAAAAGCAGTTGAAATGATGTGCGGTCAATAATATTCTAAAGCAAAGTATTATTTATACAAGTTATGTATAGCTGTATTCTACAATAAGGCATACTGACAGTTTTCTTTATATTTCTTCTTGTGTTTTGCTGATGAAGAAAAGTCATACAGTTTAGAAATTACATAAGGGTAAGTTAAAGATAACATGATTATCTTCTTTAAACTCAATTTTCATGTTGTTATTATATCAACATAATCTCAAGGCCGACAGGTTGCAACTGTAGTGCCCTTGAGCAAGGCACCTTAACCCTAATTGATCCCGTGGCAGTAAAGGGGTTAGCTGCCAACTGCCCAGGGTCTGTGTGTGTGTTCACGACTTACTGGGATGGGTTTAATGCAGAGGTCACATTTCAAGTATGCAAATGATCAAAGTCAGTATGTAAAAATGAAGAAACTGAACATTAGGGGGCGCTGTTCTATGCCATGTGTTCCTGTATTCCAACTGGGCCCTATTTTAACCATCTAAGTGCATGGTCTTAAAAGGGTGTGTCCGAATTCACTTTTGCTAATTTAACGACGTGAAAAAATGGTTTGTGCGCCTAGCACACAGTCTAAAAGGGCTGTTTATATTCTTGTACTGTAATGAGTAATGGGTGTGTTTTGGATGTTACATGCAATAAACCAATAAGAGTCTAATCTCCCATCCCCTTTAAAAGCCAGTTGCGCTCGCGCCGTGCTTATTCCATATTTAGATGGCAGGATTTGTAAACTGAAAAACTAAGCCGATGAAGAAGACCACCAGTTTAAGATTGATGTTAAAAATTGCATTGTTTTTATTTGTATTGAAATTTGTATTTTTATGTTAAATGATGTAAATGTATGGGTAGCCTACATGATCAGTGTAATCTCAAAGAATTATTTATCTTAATTATTTTAGTCTCAAAATAGCAATGCGGCAACAATGCGCCTGAACACAACTCTTTTTCACGCATTTGCCATTTAAACAACGTGGCGCTGCATTGCGCCAGGCCTATGATAGGGCTTATTGTGTTAGCAGTGTTAAAGGTCATGTGTTAAATGTATTTTGAATGCATTGTAAGTAATTTTGGATAAAAGCATCTGGCAAATGCATCACTGTGAAGAAGAACCCCTTTAAGCACCCTTATTTTTAAGAGTGCAGATGTTCTCTTAAGCTATAAATGAACCCAAGGTCAACATTTTATTTTATGACATTTTAATATTTTTTTACTATAGTTATTATTAGACTTTGGTTTGGAAATAAGGTAGTAGCGATTTCATTTTTTTAGAATAAGAATTAATTTTCAATTGGAATAAATTTTTTTACCATATTTGTATGCATAACACCAAGTTAAAGATGTGTAATGGTACTGTGCCATTCTATCTGTTAGTAGTGGATGTTTCTATTTTTTCTAGTTTTTTTGAGATATAATAATAACTCCAATTACATGTGGAGATGGCAGGCTTTCAAGTCCGCTACTGGAGAGCCTTTTCACAGTCGTGGTGCAAGACTGCTTTTACTGCCAAGCGGTAATATCCACTTCTGTCATAGTGATGTCTCTCAAGTACGCTTGCTTTCATCTATCCACGCAGGATAGTTAGAAGCATAAAATCCCGACTCTGGGTATGTGAGAAGTCATTTCTTTCTCTCCTTCCCTCTCTTATTGATAAGAACAAGGTATTTTGTGAGATTTTATCTGCTAAATATATTATGTTTCAACATAGCCCTTTTTGGCCTTTGCCTTTTTTCAGGGTAATAAGATCTGATCAAGTATAAATGATGAGGCGTGCGAGCACAGCTGCTGGCGTCCTGTTGTTTTTGGCAGTATCATCAATTTGATCTTTGCTGCTGTTGGTACACTTACTTTTTTCAACAGCTGTATGTTTGCTGTATGGGCTATACTGGTGGCCTGCATATACATGTAACTGTATACTGTGCAAAAGTAGGCCACCATGCCACAAATAGATTTTTTGTTTTTGCAATGTTATAGTGATCATATATAATTGTTTCTCAGTCTCTTTAATAGAATACATCCAGAAAATACAATATTAAAAACTGTATAAAAATGTAAACTGATGTGTCAAGTTTTTAGGGTAAACTCGCCTTCCATTTGAGCAATAGGAAACTGCAGGATCCCTTAAACCTAAATGAAATTAAATCCTAATTTCTAATTTTAAAGAAATTAATCTTTTTACTTCATTCTGCTCAAAAACGCTAAAGATGATAGTGCCAAGAGTGGTCACACTAAACACAGACGATGCCTAAAGAAGACATTTAGTCATGAATTTTTTGTTTGTATTTTAATAAAATGGATTGAAAAATAAATATGGGTAGACATTAAAACTTCTAAAACAACAAGTCTGGTGGTGGTGGCCTAAGACTTTTGCACAGTACTGTGTGTGTATATGTACTGTCACTGTTTTTCATTCTCTTAGGGCCTGTAACCATGATTCATTGCACATCATATGTGGGTCAAAAGCTTAAAAATGTTTGCACTAATTTTAGTTATTTCCCCTGCTGCATTGCACCATATAGCCTGAAAGCTCCTCACTGAAAGCTGATTCGACGGAAATTTATCTTTACTGTTTTATATTAAACCCCTGTAAAGAATTAGTTTAATTGTTTAATACTTTTAAAAAGTTTTTTGACCAAATAAATAGTCTTACACTGCAAAAAGTGATTTATAAGAAACATTTCTTAGTATTTTGTCTTGTTTTCAGTAGAAATATCAAAAAATTCTTAAATAAAGATGCTTTATCTTGATAAAGCAAAACGACCCAAGAAAATAAGTCTAGTTTTTAGACCAAAAATATCAAATTTAAGTGATTTTGTGCATAAAACAAGCAAAAAAAATCTGCCAATAGGGTAAGCAAATTTTTCTTGAATTTTTCTTGAATTTAGTGTTTAAGAAAAATTTTCAGGAATTTTTGCTTGTTTTATGCACAAAATTACTTAAATTTGATATTTTTGGTCTAAAAACCAGACTTATTTTCTTGGGTCGTTTTGCTCAAGAAAAAGCATCTTAATTTACTAGTTTTTTGATATTTTTACGAAAAACAAGACAAAAATACTAAATTATTTTTTGCAGTGTATAGTTTTCAGAAAAAAAATCTTAAACATCTTTAGTTTTGTCTGCACTTATTATAAGTTCATCAAATAATTTTGCCTCAAATCTGCTTAATTTTTTCAGTAAAAATATCTAGAAATTCTTAAATTAAGATGCTTTTTCTTGATGAGCAAAATGACTCAAGAAAATAAGTGTAGTTTTTAGACCAAAAATATCAAACTTAAGTGATTTTGTGCATAAATCAAGCAAAAAAAATCTGCCAGTGGGGTAAGCAAAAATCTTTTAAACACTTAAGTTTGATATTTTTGGTCTAAAAACTACACTTATTTTCTTGAGTCATTTTGCTCATCAAGAAAAAGCATCTTAATTTAACAATTTCTAGATATTTTTACTGAAAAAATTAAGCAGATTTGAGGCAAATTAAGTCACTTAAATTATATATATATATATATACATTTACAATGTCATTTACATTGAAAAGAAAGAAGAAAACGTGTCAGATGCACTTAGAAGGTTTTGCAGCTATTCACATTTACTTTCATGGCTCCAAAAACACTCTTTGTCTAATATCTCAACAGAAACACATCAAAAACTTTCACAAATTCAAAAAGATCAACTTCTGACAGTAAGAGAAAAGTCCAAAAGCACAGATTGCTTGGCCCTGTGTAACTACGTAAAATATCACTGTTTCAATTAACCCTGCAATAGTTTATCCTCCGCTCACCCCTATACTACAAATGCACCGTCATTTAAATATGCGTTAAATGATAAATGTATTGTACATTGCAATCATTTCACTTTCCACATGTATAGAACAACTGGTTGCTGTTAAGATCTGGTCACATTGCACCTGTTGGTAAACAGCATCACTGTTTAACTGTGAAAAATCAATAATCAATCATAGTCATGGATTAAATGCGTTTACTTCTCTAAAGCACCAAAGCCCAGTGCTTATAAACAGCATGTGCCATATTTTCTAAAAAAAATTTCATCAGCACCACAAATTTCTTTCAAGGATGTAGAGTTTCTGTGTATTTAGTTGGTGCTATACTGCTCGTAGTCCCACATTAACTGTCAAACAATGAAGGCTCATTTTAAACAACAAAACTATCTCGGCCAACAGGGACGTTGAAGTAAACTCACAAACCTCTTGAAAACCTTTCACACAATTGCCTCTACTTTTGAATGTTCAATATTTGTCCTTGCATGGCTCCAATTAAGGTTAAATGACTGTGAAATTGCAGCTGGGTTGGAAAAAAGCTGACAATGGCAACAATGATATCTGGAGACGTGACAAGAAAGGTACAAGAAAGGAATTATACGGCTTGTCTGCTATCAAAATACCTGTCAGAGGCAGCATTACAATTTTGAACGCAGGGCATTCAACTAAAGCTACAATTTTAGCAAAGACATCCAAGTTAGACACATTATTGTGATTGGCATTTTAATGTCTTTTAAATCCAACCTACTTCAACAAATGTAGGACAATGAGATTTTCACCTGAGGCACTCAACTATTTCTTCATAACACTAGAAGTCATAATTCAATAAACCTCTCAAAAGAAATAGCAGAACCGTGTGGTATTCCTTCATAGACTCTATGAGAATTAAAAAAGTAGTGTGCAAATTATACAGTAACTTTCCGAGAAGTATATTTTTCCCAAAGCAGTTTTGAATAGCTTATTTCTGTTTGCATAACCCGAATCATCTTTGGCACCTCAGCACAGTTCACAAAATGTGGAATATCTTTCTACACAAAGTGCGTTTGGTGATATGCAAATCTATAATAAAGTGATAAATAATGAGGCTAGTTATGTTTTGTCAACATTCCATCTGATTATCATCCAAATGGAAAGTGCTTGTGCGGATCGCTGTTGCTATGGTTACCGCCTCAGGTGAACACTGTTTCTGTTTGTAAGCATCCAAGTCTTAATTAGGGGTCCAGGCCCCTCAAACCTCCCCATAAACTGGCACTCGGTGTTAAGGTGTAGACACAATTTGCTGTTCAACACTGTAGGTTGAAGCGAATGCATAGAAGAACAATGTTGGGTTTTTATCTTTTAGATAAAGATTTTCTATAAAACACTGGGTTATTTTCAAACAAAAAGGGACAAGCTCAGCTCATTGTGTTGTATTTTATCCAACCATGGGTTGAACATACATTAAATTACAACCCAATGGGTTGGATTTGTCTCTTTTTGACCCAAAGCTGGGTTAAAAATAACCCAAAATGTTTTTGAGAGTATGAACCTTTATTTTTAAAAGTGTAAAATCTATGGACTCATCCTTTCTCAAAACGGTGTTAACATTCCCTGTAGAATCAAACTTGTAAAGGTTACTCATAAACTGTCCTGGGGTGTGTTTCCCAAAAGCATCGTTAGCCAACTACTGTCGTAAGTTCCGTCGTTACTGACAAGGTTCAACGATTTTGTATTTCCCAAAACCATAGTTCAAATGAACATTCACAAGTGGCATCGCAAACTTGTGTGGTTTGAACAGTTTGAAGCATAGTTCATTGATATTTTATGTAAACTTACGTTGATTTTGAACAAAATAAGCAAAAAATCATGTAGTGCATTCTATATCCATCATTCAGTTTGTAAACATAATTAAAGCGCTGTATTTAAAAACTGCACATGTGCGCAGGCCTACGAGCTTTAAGACCCTGGGGAATCCCTGGGAGAAGTGACGTAAGAGCACATTAATTAAAAATCTTGAAATAAAACAACAAAGAACTAAATCACAGTAACAAAATGCAATGTACGATATTTACAGCAATAATCTGACATTAAATCGATTTGAACAGATTAATTAGTACTCCACCTCCCACGTGACATCATCAACTATGTTGTTGAACCAACGTGATTCAAAAGACGGATGTGCGACAAAGTTGCTTTGCTTTCGGGAAACAGTTGTGACATGCTAGTTAGTTTCTCCAACTATGCATCATACTATGGTAGTTAGTTGTTCGAGAAACGCACCCCTGTTGCATTCTTTTAGATGTTTTTGTTGTCAAATCATCAGCATTCATATTGCTGAATGTACAAATCAAAGAGAATTCAATGAACAATGATCTGCAGTTAAAACTATAGCAGGATTAGTGTTACAGAAATACCTAAAAGATAACAAAAGATTCTCATGTGGTTTCCAGCCTTACTTTCTTTTGATCACAGCTGTCTGACCCTGGTGACCTTCTAGTACCTTGTTTGATGCATAATACTATCAAAGGCATTTGTTTGAAGCTGTATAAAACTCTACAACTACTTGAAATCCCAAGGCAGACGATAGTAATCAAAAATAGTTAACTCTGTTTTGACATCCAATCCTGCACTGTAAAAAATATTTGTTGTTTCAACTCAAGTAAGTGTGCCTTTAAATTTTGAGTTAATTCAACTTAAATGTATAAGTTGACTCAACATATTTTTGAATTAAAGGGGACATATCATTAAAATCAGACTTTTTCCATGTTTAAGTGCTACATTTGGGTCCCCAGCGCTTCTATCAATCTAGAAAATATAAAAAGAACAACTCAGTAACTTAGTTTTGGTAAACCATTGACTGCAAGCATGTGAAAAAATAGGTAATCGAAATTTTGCTCCCTTGTGATGTCAGAAGGGGATAATACCGCCCTTTAATCTGCACTACCCAACCACGACACTGACATTTAGTGCAGAGATCAGCTCATTTACATTTAAAATGACACACCCAAAAATGGCACATTTTTGCTAGCACCTAAAAAGTGGAAATTTTTACATGCTTTAATAAATTATCTATATGGTATTTTGAGCTAGAACTTCATATACGTAGGGGTACGCGGGGCAAAAACCAACGCGGGGTTAGTTGTAACACGGACTGTGTTTACATTGTTGCACACTGCATTTTTTTCACACTGCCAAAAGACAATCTCCCGCAAATTATTGAAAAGGTATAATGTTTTCCAGAGAGTTATGAAAGAGTTTTTTTGGTGGCATGTAAGTAAATTTTTTCATCATGTGTTTTTTTTCGGTTTCTAAGTTGGATGTGTAAGATATCAAATCCAATTTTATGTTATCTTAATCGTGTCTTGTTGACTCAAACATAGCATAGTTTTGAAATATGTCTGCAGCTCTTAGCAACTTTTTTGGTTGGCTTGAAAATATTTTGACTTAGCGGGGTTAATTGTAACACTGTGTTACAACTAACCCCTCAGCACTTACGATATGAAAACCACTGACGTTAACGTAATTCTTGTCGTTGTTTTAAATAGGCCACACACGAATGATTGCTGGCTGCCAACAAAATAAATGTGCCTGTCTTATCAAAAACCGTGTGTCAAATTTATTTTTGTTCACTTTAATATTGATTGAATAAGGTCACATCAAAGATTGAAATTATATTGAAATGAATGGCTTAAATCCGACTTTGATGCTCATTATCTCAGAATTTGATTTTGAGACGTTAGTATGGTTATTACAGACTGGGTCACATATAAAAAAATTGTCATAATTGTGCTGCTTTTTCTCACATATTTAGACATTTGTATCCATTTATAAATGAACTATTGTTAGAAAATGGCTGGATGAATGAATACAGTGTGTATACTTGTCTATTATAGACAGATATATAAACAGTATCCACTTCAAGTATATAGACAAAATAGTATTGAAATACTTGCCTGCAAACGTAATTTTTAGCAAGTGTTTCAACTAACCCCCAGCCTGTTACAATTAACCCCACCTATGGGGTAAGTTGTAACGTTTGCACGTATGTCACGTTTGGTGTAACTGTCCAAGAATGGTAAGCAATAGAAACAAACTTCAAATGTTCATTTGTAGCAGAGATGTGTGTGTTGCTTTTGTAAAAATATAATTAATCAAATTCAGATATTTTTTAAATGATTGAGCCAAAACCAAGAACCGTTAGGTGTGCCTTGCTCTCCCCTACTCCACCAAATATTTATTTGACATCTTTAAAAAGTCTTGTGCGACTGATTTACCAAGGTATTGGTAAAGTAGTTAGAACAGAAGATAATATTTACAATATCTTCCATCTCTTAATAAAGGCTGTTGATGTCTTAAAGTGGATCCAGTGCAGAAAAATGTAACCGAATGAAGCGATTTACTTTGATTAGTAGAGTAATTCAGGAGATGCATCGCACGTCTGGACTTCAGTGCCCAGTGAGATAAAGATTGGATGTTATTAGCAGGCAAAAGTAAAGGGCCCTTTTCCCAGAAATTGAATAAACACCTACTTTGCAATAAAGATTACATCTAAAATTCCCAGCAGAAACCTTTTACCATCATAAGCAAATAGAACTTCCCATATAAACGTTGAGGAAAAACATCATCAAAGTGGTTTGCGGTGCTAATTTCATGCACCACTAAAGAATGGGCGGAGGGCCAATAAAAACATGTCTTTTGATTAAAGCAGCCCCTCATTCGCTGCACACAAGCACACTGACCGCACATTTCACACAAAAAACCATTTAGACTTTCAAAGAACTTTTTCTTCACCGGGTTTTGACCGGATCCCATGGGATTTGGAAGGCAGGCCGTCTAGACTGAAAATGAACCTTCCGCTTGTCCATACACTCCATAAGCTGAAAAAGAAGAAAATACCTTTGAATTTTTTGGAACCGTCGTACCGGAAAGCTCACCCACTAAACTGCACCAGTGTGTTGATAAATAGGAAAAAATGATAATGTACAGTACTGCTAAGCTTGTAAGCTGTTAAGCTTATTCTTAATTCTCTTCAGAAGTGTGTTTATGGTGGCCTTGAATTATCGCCTCATTTATTTCGATTCATCAGCGGGTACAGGCCCACTGTTCTGGCGGAGGGCGGGGCGCATTCGCTTCGAGGAAATTAATAGACTTCAAAAGTTTGCTTCGAAACCACTTTGGCACTTTTCTCATCTTGACTGCTGATAAGACAAGACATCTAATAGTTTTTAAGGTCTGATAAGAGGGGAAGTCGATGTAAGTTGCAGGCCAAACGCAGCATGTGTTCATTTTATATAGAAATGAATAAACGGTCGTGCTTTTGATGTACTCACTTTGGTGAGGAGCGAGATAATCTGGTTGTTTTTACGCTGTACTCATTTGTCTGCAGTTCATACAGTGATTTTGAATACAGTTCAGCTGTTATGGCTTGGCAACAGATTTTAAACAACGACACTGTTACCAAAGATACAGATCGACCCAACTGCAACAGAAATAAACTATATAAACTCTATATAAACTTTGTGTCGATGTGATTTACACTTTGATTCAAAACATCTAACAGTGCATTAAGGTTATACATTTTTATCAGTATGTGCGTTTCTTGGGATCGAACCCACAACCTTTACCCTCCTGGTCAACCAGTTGAGCTACAGGAAAACATGTGATGTATTTATAGTGCATCATTCAATATATTTATGGAGGGGGGGTGATCAATACTGCTGTAATGTACAGTACTGTGCAAATGTCTCATTGGCCCCTATTGGATTAGTTGTTTTGCAATGGTATAGTGACCACATATAATTATTTCTATATCTAATTATACAACCCAAAAAATATGTGTGTGCAGTTTTAAAAAACAGAATTAATTTAAGCTAAAATGTCAAATATGTAATGTGAGCTTCTCTAACACTTGAGCAATAGCAGAAACCTGCAGGCTCTCTTAAACCTAAATTAAATAAAATCCTAATCTTAAATACTTACATTTGAAGAGTTTGGTTCCAAAATGCGATAAATGGCATTTAAAAAAATCAGTATTGAAATCAGTTTTGTATCTGGTCAGTATTAAAAAGTCCATTCTCCATTTTACACAAATCCGATATTTGCCATGTTATTCTGTCATCTTTTCTCCCTTTTTTCCAAACTGCAATAAACGCCAGTCCTTCTTCTTCAGAATGCAATAAATCCACTTAACCAATCACAGCACACCATTCCACGCAGTGTAAACAATAATGGCGGCGCTTTGAATACACACAGAATAAAATTTTTCCACATCTACTTTGTACTTCGTGATAAACAAACAAACAAAAACAAAATAGTCATTTTGATAGCATTGATAAACCTGTGGTGTTTTTTTTTTTTTGTGGTAGGGAAGAAACGTAATCCATCAAATCGAATAATTTACGTGAGAGGCACGTGGGCGAAGGTAAAATGTCGGCTGTTGCTTGTTTTCACATGACAGCATCAAGCTTCTGTCATGCTAACACATTGACCCCAGCGGATCTTATGAAAAACTTTCCATTATTTTACTCAAGTCAACAAAAATCGAGCAGGACCAAAACATTTTACAAAAAAGTTCAGCGACGACGTCACAGGGATAATAGCAGGAATGATAGAGTTTTTAATATGACAAAGTGTTTTGATTAATGCCATTAATGTTTATTTTTTAATCAGTGTATACCACTAGCCAACTAAATGAGATGAATGCACATTTATATATTGATTCAATAGATTTATAGCATTTAAAAAAAAATTGGATTTATTGCATTTTGTGGGAAAAAAAATCAGTTTTTATAATAAATCTTTGAAGATCTAATTATGGGTTTGAATGTTATTTTAACCTAAAAATGCTCTGTGAATGTTTGTAACAGAAAATAGTGGTTTTCATCTTGTCACTTTCTTGGTATAGAAAACACGTTTTTGCTCAAATTAGTCAAAATGGATTTATTGTGTTTTGGAACCAAACTCTACATAGGTATAAACATTTTTATCCAAAGTGACTAACAGAAGAATCATGCCAAACATTTAATCACTATATGCTTTCTCATGCTTGGTTGCTTGGTTTCTAATCTCTACGGGTTAAGATACAGGTACAGTGTTTTCCCTTAGATATGAATGTCACATTTATTTACTCACGCAATGTCACATTGTTGTAACAAGAACACGGCATCATTTTGATGCTAATTAGAAGCCACATTCACATGATTCAGGAGGTTGAAATGACTGTGTGATTCCAAAGGGAACAACAACATTCACCATGATATAATGACTCACAGACATTAACCCTCGCGGTAACATAAGATGCTCTTGCCAGAAGTGACATAAGCTAGTAATTTGCGGATGTTGAAAGAAATTCAAGCTTTTGTTTTTGTTTATTTTGAGCAGGAATATCAAAAACATTTCCTATTTGACATTGTTTGCAATTCCTGGCTATGATGAGCAATGTGTACATTTAAGAAATGGTTTTTGTCTTGGAAATCAAGGAAATAACTTAGTTGGGTCTTACTCAAGGAACTGGCATGGAGGCATCTAACATCCATCATACCTTTTTTCACATCCATCAAATAAGGTTTTTATTCTTTGTGTACAATATCCAGGTTCACCCATAGTGCCTTTTAGAAAAGCTTATACTGTATGAGAGCAAATCTGTAGATGCATTTTGTACAAATTTCATTAGAGCGTAAAATGTTTTTGCTATGGCTCTTATTTTGTGTTATTTCATGAGATTTATGGACTTTTCAATTATGTTGCATTTATTTAATAATTCCAATGTTTCTTTTAAATTACATTTAAATTTATTTATTTAGCTGATGCTTTTATACAAATGACTTACAAATGAGAGAGCATTTAACATTAAGAAGTACTGGAAACGAGACATACATTATATATAAACATAAAGGAATGATATACAGTCGAAATGTACAGCTTAAAGGAAAACAGCACAGTTTTTCAATATTTTACTATGTTCTTAACTCAACTCAGATGAATTAATACACACCTATCTTTTTTCAATGCGTGCACTTTTAGTTTTTGTACAGCGCCTCGGGAATGTGTTTTAGCCTAGCTCCATTCATTCCTATGGCTCCAAACAGGGATGAATTTATAAGCCACCAAACATTTCCATGTTTTCCCTATTTAAAGTCTGTTACATGAGTAGTTACACGAGTAAGTATGGTGGCACAAAATAAAACTTTTGTTTGGAGCCATAGGAATGAATGGGGCTTGGCTAAATGCTAACACATTCACGAAGCGCTGTACAAAGATTAAAAGATTTACAAGTCATGTCAACAGAGATGAGTTGTCACAACTTATAAAAAATATAGTTGAGAAAAGTCAACTTAATTTTATAAGTTATAACAACTTACCTGTCAAGATAAATAATAGTAAGTTGAAATGACTTGAAGAGTTTGGTCCCAAACGCAATAAATCCATTTTGACAAATTTTGGTAAAAACGTGTTTTCTATACCAAGAAAGTGACAAGATGAAAACAACTATTTTCTGTTACAAACTTTCACACAGCATCTTTAGGTTATAAAAACATAAAAAATTCAAATCCATAACTTGATTTTCAAAGATTTATTATAAAAACGGATTATTTTTTCCACAAAATGCAATAAATCAATGACAAGTTTTTATTCAAAATGCTATAAATCTATTGAATCAATCGCCTATATAAATGTGCATTCATCTTTGCCATGTTATATTTATTTAGTTGACTAGTTGTACACACTAATTAAAAATATAAACATTAATGTTATTAATCAAAACACTTACTTTGTCATATTAAGAACCCTGTCATTGCGGTTATACTTGACGTCGTCGCTTAACGTCTTTCACAGCGATCATCTGTAAAATGTTTTTGGTCCTGCTCGATTTTCGTTGACTTTGAGTAAAATTATGTAAAGTTTTTCATAAGATCCCCTGGGGTCAATGTGTTAGCATGAGAAGCTTGATGCTGTCGGGAGAACAAGCGGCCGCCTCCCGAGTGCCTCACAGGGAAATTATTAGATGTTGATGGCTTACGTTTCTTTCCCATCACAGAAAACCATCACAGGTTTATCAATGCAATTAAAGTATTATTTTGTTTTGTTTGTTGATCAGTAGATGAGGAAAACTAGGACTCCATGTACTCAGCGCGCCGCCATGTTTGTTTACATTGCGTGAATGGTGCGCTGTGGGATTTATTGCGTTCTGTAAAAAAGGGGGGAGTGGCGTTTATCGCATTTTGGGAAAAAAGGGAGAAAAGATGACAGAATAACACGGCGGATATTGGATTTTGCGTAAAATTAAGAATTTACTTTTAACTACTGACCTGATATAATACTGATTTTGGCAGTAACTCATTTTTTTCAAAAATGGCGTTTATTGCGTTTTGGAACCAAACTCTTCACTTGTAAATCCGAGTTGATTCAACAAAAAATTTTAAGGCAGCAAAGTATTTTTTACAGTGTAGGTATGTAATTCATCCAAGTAAAGGTAGGAACATAGTAAAATATTGAAAAACAGTGGCGTTTTCCTTTAACAAATATGGATGTCATACACACTCAGAAATAAAGGTACAGAAGTTATAAGTCATGGTACTCTTTAGAAAGGTTCTAATATGTACTATTTGGATACGAATATGGTCCTATGAGGTACCAGAATGTACCTTAAAGAGCACCTATTTCATTGCTAAAAAACAACGTTGTTTTGTGTATTTGGTATAATACAATGTGTTTGCGTGGTTTATATAAAAAAAACATTATTTTCCACACCGTACATTTTTGTAGCTCCATAGTTCGCTTTCTTCCTAAAATGCATGGATTTGAAAAGCACTGTGTCCCTGATTGGCCAGCTAATCTGTACATTGTGATTGGCCTAAATACATCTGACGTCAGCAGGAAATTTGGCGCTCCTTACCATGTTTAAAAGATTTAACGTACAGGAGTTAACGTACAGGCTGTGAGTCCAAAGCTGAAGGAATTATGATAATGGCGTTCTTGTCTCCATCACCAATCCCAGGAAGTAAATTGTTGCCCAAAATCCGTGTGTTTGTTGTAGTCCAAGAAGAGATTTACGTTGGAGACGATAACTCGCGTCATCGTTTACTTTGGGGTTTTTACCTTTTACATATCGTTAACATGTACTAATACACAAAAGGAAATTTTAAAACGTGAATCGGACAATAGGTGCTCTTTAAAAGTGCTAACATGCACCCTTTAGGTACAAATAAGTACTTTTTGAAAGTTTACAGCCCCGGTGACAGTTTTGTACATTAGCTCTTGTTGAGATTACTAATGATTTTCTCATAAAAAGTCAGACTTTAACAAAAGTTTCCTTTTTCTATTCAATGAATGCGTCTTTGTCTAGGAAAAACAATTGAATTGTATTAAAAAGATTTCTCTTTTATTTTTCTTATTATTAAAGTTTCTACCAACTAAGTGAATTTTCATTATTTGCAGTGTGTAGATTATAGCCTGTAGGTTGTCAATCAGACTTTTTATTCAGCTTGTTTTTAATAGCATTAGCTGTATGCATTTACAATCATACACCACAGAGACCACATAGTCCCCAGTCAGGTCCTTATGTCTCTTATCTGTCCTTCAAACACATATTTGGTTTGAAGGTCATATTGGATTAAATTATATACCCATCACACTGGAGATAAGCCAGCAGGGCAGCTGCCAATAATAAAAAATCGTGTCTACAGTAAATTCACAATGCTATACATACATATTTGGATGTTAAAAAATGCATTTCTATCTATTGTATGGCATCTAAATATTATGCCTGATTTTGTGCATTACCTATTTATAAGGAACATGTGCAGTTTGAATGTTCTGGTTTGCAATATGCAATATCTGATGAGGTTCTACGGGGCAGGATTTGATTATTTTCTCAGTTGCATATGCACCGCATTCTCAACCGAGGTGAAATTTACATGTGAATGACTATTCTCGCTGTGTGCACGACATGTGATCCTCGTTCAGACCATTATTTATTCCATTTGAATGACACTGATGTGTCTGCTGATAGTTCTTTTATTTATATGACACTGCGCCACACACAATGAGAAACATTGTCATTCCTCCTTTGAAATATTCAGTGTATTTCCAGATGAATATTCATTGCGCTTCTAAGCCACTAGATCAAAATTTTCAGGATTGTTTCTGTTATATCAGGTCCATGTGCAATTAAACTGAGCTGTAAAACTACACATTTACTACACATAACTTTACTGTTTATACGGTTTAGAGATAAAGTTAGAAGAGACCAAATACATCAACGTTTTTCCTATTTAAGACGAGTAGTTATACGAGCAAGTTTGGTGGTACAAAATAAAACGTAGCGCTTTTCTAAGCGGATTTAAAAGAGGAACTATATTGTATGGCGTAATAGCACTTTTGGGAGTACTTCGACTCGGTGCAGTAACACCCTCCCTCTACCATTATGAGAGGGAGAAGGGGAGCAGACTTTTCAGGCGAGTCGAAGTACTCCCAAAAGTGCTATTACGCCATAAAATATAGTTCCTCTTTTAAATCCGCTTAGAAAAGCGCTACGTTTTATTTTGTACCACCAAACTTGCTCGTATAACTACTCGTCTTAAATAGGAAAAAGGTTGATGTGTTTGGTCACTTCTAACTTTATCTCTAAATGGTACCATTGAATTAATGGGGTTAAGCTAAATGCTATCAAAGCGTCGCAGTGCGCCCCAGCGCTTACGTGCACGCACACAGATGATAGAGGGATGTATCAACAATTCTTAGTTAAGGTAATAACATATTTTAATATTGTAAATGAGTAGACTATTCCTTTAATGCAATCAAAAACGTAAAAATTTATTTTTATTTTTCGTGCTAGAATATTAAAATATATAAAATAAACTTGGCATAAAGTCAAATTTAATGCAATCAAAAATGTAAAAATTCATTTTTATTCTTCGTGCTAGAATATAAAAATAAAAAATAAATTTGGCATAAAGTCAAATTTAATGGAATCAAAAACTTAAAAATTAATTTTATTCTTCATGCTAAAATATAAAAATATAAAAAATACATTTGGCATAAAGTCTTTATGCCAAATGGATAAAGGACTTTATGCCAAATTCATTTTTTATTCTTCGTGCTGGAATATAAAAATATAAAAAATACACTTGGCATAAAGTCAAATTTAATGCAATCAAAAATGTAAAAATTCATTTTTATTCTTTGTGCTAAAATATAAAATAAATAATTGAATTCGTGCATGTAGGTATCTTAATCCCCTTCCCCACCTGCAAAAGACTCTTGCTTATTATCTGCATTATGACTGCGGCCTAGGTAAACAAAAATACATTTTCTGGAGCAGCTGTTCAGATGACTGCTGAAAGAAGAGAGAAAAAAATGAATGGACAAATAAGACCGCCATCTGTTACTAAAGGTTGTCATTTTCTGTGCCATTTGCATCATCGCTCAGCATTCAATTTTGGCACTTCCTGTTTTCAACATAATCTGAAAATGTTTGTACACAGAGCATTTCAAGAAGTGGATTTGATCGTTTATGTTTGTGTATGCAGATGTTTTAAAGAAAGTGCTTTTCATCTTGTATAGCATTCAAGCTTTTTACAAGCTTTGAAAACATTTCACATAGAAAACAACCAACACTCTAAAAAATGATTCGTTGGCTGAACAACCATAACTTATGAAAGTAATTGGATTAAACACAAAAAACTTAGTATTTATAACTTTTCAACCTCTACTTACCATATTTAGTATGTGTAACACAAAAATTTAAGTTACCAGGTGAACTTAAATGTATCCAAAAATAAAATGAAAAAACATAAGTAGTGTTAACTACTATAACAATTGCATCAAAATTAAGTAAATCTAGCATAACATTTTAAGTAACTATAGAGCCACGTGATTTCCCATGATGCCTTTCCAGCCAAAAATTATGACATCTGTCGTAGCCATTTTGTGAAGCACATGCCCTGTAAAAAATTCAACTTCAAAATGTTCTTTTAACAAAAAACAAAGTTTTTCTTGTTGAAGGGCATCAGTTCATTAATTTGTGTTCACTGAATGAAATAAGCATAATCATCCTGCTAACAAATATCATTTGTTGACTGGAGTTTTAAGTTTTTGTCCAATTTGTTTACCCAACTTGCCAAATTGAGTAATCTGAACTACCAATTTAAAAAAAAACAATGGTCTGAATAGTTCCCAGCATGCATTGCGACATGTTCACTTCTTTGGTTAATAGTTACTAAAAAGATGACTGTTTTAATGTTTGCTGGGTTTATTTATGTTGATATGTTGTTAATGATAGGTATATGTTCTATTTAAAGTTCTTTTGAAAAAATTATGTTTGTTTATACCATGATTGAGAAGTGTGTGTTCAGTGTAAAGGGCGACACAGTGGGTTAGCACGCATCATAGTTTGCTCACAGCAAAAAGGTCTCTGATTCAAGCAAGAGCTAAGTCAGACAAAGACTTTGTTCAGGAGACCTTTCTGTGTACACTAAATTATGTATACCTTTCTGTGTATACTAAATTGCTCCAACTTCACTCTAAAATATATGTTGGATTTACTTAAAAAGTGTGATGCAAAAATGGTGCATATATATTTTAAGTAATCCCAACTTGGAATAATTTTACTTAAAATAAACAAGAAAATATGTGTTATATGAACTTAAATATTTGAGTTCATCATCATTCTTTACTTAAAAATTTAAGTAAATAAAACACAGGTTTTCTTGTAAATTTTAAGTAAAACTATCAAAGTTGGGAATACTTAAAAAGTGTGATGCAAAAATGGTGCATATATATTTTAAGTAAATCCAACACATCATTTTTTAGAGTGAACTTTTACAAAACACGATTATTGTTTCAATAATGGTTGGACACTTTTTCATGGTCCAAAGTTTCATAAAAAGATTTCTTTACTATAAGTAAGCTTTTCTTTCTGGCAGCATTGCGAAGTGTCTCATCTATGTAAACAGATGGAAAATCTAACAAAAATTGTCACAGGAAAAGTCCATCATTTCAAATATGAGCACTCCATATAAAAAAAATATTCTGTCAATTTAATTTGAGCTACTAGTTGCTTTACATGTTAATTATAACCTTTGAACTGTATATCATGACTTCACAGTAAACAGGAGCAGAAAATGACTGTGATTTTATAGCAGAATCACTGTGATTAGCTGCGTCTACATTGCAGTAATCTCTCGCACATTTATATCATGTCTACACAGTACTATCATTTAATTTCATTTCACAGCATTAACTGCGACATGAATAAAATATGTGGTTGCATTAGTTGCATTTGTTTTGAGTGATGTTTCATGTGCTGTTCATCTCTTCTGTAAGCTGAGCGTTAATATTTAACTATAAACTTTCATTAGACATAACAACCACTTAACTTCCATCAAATAAAACCATGTACAGTACAGTTCTGATGAATAATCAGTTGAAAATATCCAAAGATTGTTAATGCCCACCTTCATAACTGTTTTATCAACACGATGATTAAAGCATTTCCAGTCAAGGTTTATTTTGCCCATAAAGATTTCAATCGATTTACCATTGCTGTAGGAAAAGCTCACAGGGGTCATAAAAACGATGTCCTCCAATGTCGGAAAATGAAATCAATATTATGGTAATATAGAGAAAAAACATAGTAAAGGTCATCATTGTGAATAGAGCCTTTCTTATGACGCTGTTGACAGTCAGAGTTACTCTGCTGTCAGCAGGCAAATGCCACTAAACCACAGGGTGTGTGGCCAGTACCCTCCTCTTCAATTCTCCCCCTCACGAAAGCCCACCAGGCATCTGACTACAGGCACATAAAGATGGAATACAATCTCTATCCATTCAATTGATTCTAATGAGTTTGAAACTGAAAACCTTTTCAGGAACCTGGGTATTGTAATTGTTCATGAATGTCTAAATAGCTCAGGACAATTACCCACGATTTTTTTGTCATTTGTGCCTTCAGCCCAATTGCTTCATTATTAATTAAATACTTGCTCAGGTGCAAAAATAGTTATGAATTTGGGCATTAGGTGGTTTTGTTCTAAATACAGTATGTGGTGGACTTTAAAGGGTGGCATGAAAGAATAAAGAAATGGGAAACTTCCACGGCCTAAACAAAGGTCTGGACTGCAAAAAATGACTTTCTTACTAAGTATTTTTGTCTTGTTTTCAGTAAAAATATCTAAAAATTCTTAAATTAATTTTTACATAATTTTGTCGATGAGCAAAATGACCTAGGAAAATAAGTCTAGTTTTAGACCAAAAATATAAACTTTAAAGGAACAGTGTGTAAATTTTAGCCCCATCAAGTGGTGAGGTTGCGAATTGCAACCAATGGCTCAGTCCACTGCTCACCCCTCGTTTTGAAACCCATAGAGAAGCTATGGTAGCCCCCTCTAGAAAAACATGTAATTGACGGAGAAAACTTGGTAAAAAAACAGTTTTTCCGTTAAGGGCGTCTATAGAAACAAGGCGGCACAAAATGGCGACTTCCAGGTAAGGGGACCCTCTGTGTATGTAGATAAAAATGTCTCATTCTAAGGTAATACAAAACATAACAGTTCATTATAAAAAGGTCTTTATACACCCCTGATAATATAGTTTTGTATATTATTTAGCATTGCTGTCAAGAGATCCTTCCAAAAATTACACACTGTACCTTTAAGTAAATTAGTGATTAAAACAAGCAAAAAAATCTGCCAATGGAATAAGAAAAATTCTTAAAATAAGTTTACTTTTTTCATTAACACTTAATTCAAGAAAAAAATATTCCATTGGTAGTTTTTTTTTTTTTTGCTTATTTTAAGCACGAATTTACTTAAATTTTAATTTTTTGGTCTAAAAACTATTTTCCTAGGTCATTTTGCTCATCAAGAAAATACATCTTGATTTAATGGTATTTTTACTAAAAACAAGACAAAAATACTAAGTAAGAAAGTCATTATTTTGCAGTGTGAATAAAGCATTCTGAGTCTTATATGTGAAGAATAAACAGACTCCTTACAAGACCGACGTCTATTACCTTCTGACAAACATATAGGCCAGGAGCCATACTCATTTAGGAAAACCGACCCTTAGATTTTCTTGCAGGAACAATGAGAGCAGTCTTTCTCCACAATGCAGGTAATAAGTGACAATGATCATAATGCCCTTTCAGATAAAATTAGCATATAATCCAGAATAATGTCAGTGCATTCATTGCATGAAGAAGCTGCTTCAAGATGTCTGCTTTTTAGAGAATATAATAAAAGCATTTTATGTTTTAGGTCCATTGGTACCACTTTACAATAACAATGTATTAGTAAACAATAGTAAATGCATAAACAATGAACAATATTGTTTTTCAGCATTTATTCATACTTGTTAAAGTTACTGAATACCAATACAGTTATTCATGTTAGTTCATAGTGCATTAAAGGAACAATATGTAAGAAATGTATATCAATTAATCATAAAATGGCCCTGATATGTCACTAGACATTAAGAAGAAGTCAATTAAGAGAAAACACTTCCCCGCCAATGACGAGACTTTCCGTCTTTCCGCAATACCGCTATTATCCACCAGGTGGCGCCCTTCCGCAACTTTTTAAAACCGGAAGTATTGCCCTATGACAAGCTGCTGCATGTCAGTGTCTGTTTTAAAGATCGCTCTGAATGGGATCTCTATGAAAAGTCCGTCACAAAAATGGAATTATCTTTGCTTTTTGCTCAAAATGTGGTGTTTTTGCAGAAACCTACACATATTCAAAAGCTGATTACAAAAGAACTACTAAAGGTAGGATGAAACGTTTTTTTTTTTTGAAAGCAGAGGGTCTGTTCTTTCATTTGGTATACTGTATGTTTATATATTTGAAGAAGAACATTTTCTGGAAGGCATTAAACTTTTGTGAAAATCATGAAAAACGCTGGCTGGCAACTTTAAAAAAACCGCTGGCAGTGAAAGAGTTAAATAACATAACATTACATTTACAAATGATTAAGGGGACATTTCACAAGACTTTTTTAAGATGTCAAATAAATCTTTGGTGTCGTCAGAATACGTATGTGAAGTTTTAGCTCAAAATATCACATAGATAATTTATTATAGCATGTTAAAATTGCCACTTAGTAGGTGTGAGCAAAAATGTGTCGTTTTTGGGGGTGTCTATTAAATGCAAATGAGTTGATCTCTGCATTAAATGGCAGCGCTGTGGTTGGATAGTGCAGATTAAGGGGCAGTATTATCCCCTTCGGACATCACAGGGGAGCCAAATTTTAATTACATATTTTTACATGCTTGCAGAGAGTGGTTTACCAAAACTAAGTTACTGGGTTGATCTTTTTCACATTTACTAGGTTGATAGAAACACTGGGGACCCAATTATTGCACTTAAACATGGAAAACGTCAGAGTTTCATGATATGTCCCATTTAAACCAAATAGTGTGTTTGTTATATGAACGTCTTATCTCAAAAATAAATGTTTTCCTTTCTGGAAGGTCCTCATTTGTTAAAATTGAGCTCATAAATTTATTCAAATTAATGTTTAATGTCCTTTACCTTACTTACGAAGTTAATAGCCATGTAATGAGTGGGATAATGTACCTTACTTAACAGTTTAAAGTGTGATTTTAATAATATATTAGTGAATGCTCAAATTAACAAGAACTATGAGATTAATAAATGCTGTAGCTAATAAACAAAATACAATATTATTGTAAAATGTTACTGTTCCATATCTATGTATATGTTATGAATATGGACAAATAGTTACTTTTTTGAAACAAAATTACCTTTGAATTGACAAAACGGATCATTACTGCTAAAATTAGTATTGCCACTAGTGAAATCCTACCATTTATCTAGACTCAAAGCAGATCTGGTGTAATTCCTCACCGCAGTCATATATTTCAATGCATGCTGAAGTACAGATATGATCAAACGTATGTATAAACAAAACAACATTTTATTTCTGAGTAGTAGTATGCCAGACCCTATTTCAGATTTCTGATGTTTTATCGCAACAGACAATAAATCCAAACAAGGTTTATTTAATACATGTCAAGGAGGGAAAAGACAAACGCAATATTACAGGATGTATATATCTCACTGCTACATTATTGTTGCTGTAAACAGAAATGAAAACACAAAAAATAAGCCATTTGTCTGTGAATTATTTCAAGGTCTCACTGAGTAGCAAAGCAAATAGCTTTAGATAATAAACCAGAAAACAACAAACACATGTTTAGGATATTGTGAGAAAGTAACGCTGTCATCAAACAAGATGTAACAGACTTGAATAAATGTAAATTACCGTGTGTTAATTTGTCTAATGTCAAAAAGCTATAGTAGTACAATAGCTGTTTTGCTGCCAAGTATGAATAAGAAATAAATCATAAATAATCATTTTGCTCTTTCAGCTCCTGGTACCGTAAATGTGTCAATATCTTTTTGTACATAGTACATTGAGAATTTGTTTAAATGAAAATTAGATAGATACTTCTAGATGAAATTTAAACTTTTTGTATGAAAAAAAGTACAAAACCTGCACCTTTAAAGGTACCTAATCCTTAAAGGGATAGTTCACCCCAAAATAAAAAATGCTGTCATCATTTACCCACTCTCATATTGTTACAAACCTGTATAAATTTCTTTGTTCAGGTAAGCACAACGGAACACATTTTAAGGAATTTTGCAACCAAACCGAACAGAGACCCCATTGACTTCCATGGTAAGAAAAAATAATACTATAGAGGTCAATGGGGCCTCTGATTGGTTTGGTTACAAACATTCCTCCAAATTTCATTTTTGGGTGAACTATCCCTTTAAGGTACAATAATGTACCCCAAAAAAGTGCAACCTTTTATTATGTTTAGTATAGCGCGCAAAGCAGAACCTTAGGGTACCACCCCAAGAAAAGGTGCAGTTTTGTACCCTTTTTTTTCTGACAGTGTATAAGAGACTCTACTTATTTACTTTTAAAGTTAAGTCTTTTTTGTTTGCTTATGTAATCGGTAGTAAGAAAAGTTTGCTGTTTGATACATTTTTCTTAAAGTTCAAAGAAGAAAATCTTTATTGCTGGTATCTGTTGATCTGTTGCCTAGAGTCACAGCTGACAAGATGAGGGTCTGTCTTTATATGACATGGGACCTTTTATGAACCTTCTATGCTTGCCAAAATGAGAAAAAACGATTAAAAGTCTGACCCTACATGGCATGAGGGCAGCGTCTTATCAGCTTTCATTTTTCTCGACTGTATAAGCAGATAAAATTCAGAGTAAAAACAGGGCAGCCAAAACAAAACTAGAATAACAAGCACTTTAAAGGATAACTACACAGTTTTTCAATATTTTACTATGTTCTTACCTCAATTTATTCGAATGAATACACACCTATCTTATTTCAATGCGTGCACTTAATCTTTGTACAGCGCCTCGTGAATGTGTTAGCGTTTAGCCTAGCCCCATTCATTCCTATGGCTCCAAACAGGGATGAATTCAAAATCCTTCAAACACTTCCATGTTTTCCCTATTTTAAGACTGTTACATGAGTAGTTACACGAGTAAGTATGGTGGCACAAAATAAAACTTTTGCTTGGAGCCATAAGAATGAATGGGGCTAGGCTAAATGCTAACACATTCACAAAGCGCTAAAAGTGCACGCATTGAAAAAAGATAGGTATGTATTAATTCATCTAAGTTGAAGTAAGAACATAGTAAAATATTGAAAAACGATGATGTTGATATATAGCATCCACATATTCAGAACGGATAACCTCAAGTTTAAATGTCTTAAACAAGCTCTTTGAGACTGACCATTAAGCCAACAAGCATGTTCTTGAGATAGTAGGGGACCAATTTTTGTTCCTGAGATTCATTATGCAACGCAAATTCAAGCACTTATAAAATTCCTCACACTTTCCTAGTGTATCGGTAACATCTGTTTAGCTGCCTCATTGACTGCACACACCTAAGGATTACTAAACTATTGAGCTTGAGCCAAAAGCGATTTTTCTTCCCAAGCTTGTTTTGAAGGGACCGGGGATATTTCGGCTGAGAAATCTCAGGAGACGGGAGCCGCTTCATTAATAACACGTGTCACTGGGCAGCACCCTAATGAGCACTACTGCATTATATTTCAAGTCCCTCAGTGTTTTAATTACAGGCTCAAAAGCTCTTCATTTTCAATCATCATTAATATCGCTTCCAACATCCTCATTTCCCCGCTACCTGGACGCTCTCCGCAACACCTGCTGACATGTCCAGAGACATCAACAAACATGAGCTTCATTATGTTACTAATTGAAAATGTTCAGTTCTTGGAGGACTGGCCATCAAAGTGCAATATCAGATGGCGTGTCAGGTATTAATATGAAAATCACAGGTATGCTAGGATGTTAATTACTTTTAGTCGAGTTTAAAGGGAGTTTGCTCAAATATAGTGATTTTCTCACTTGATTGTTGTGCCAAAGCAAAGATAGTATTAGTATAGTATACACTCTAAAAACAAACAGTGCTATATAGCACCAAAAGTGGTTCTTAGTGCCATTTTTAGTGCCATATAGCACCTGTGTAGCACCAGTGTGGAACCATATAGTGCTATGTAGAACCATATGTGGTGCTATATGGCCCCTATATGGTTCTACACAGGTGCTTCACCGGTGCTATATGGCACTAAAAATGGTTCTTCTATGATTACGAGCAAAGAACCACTTTTGGTGCTATATAGCACCATTTGAGTGTAGTATAGTAAACTTGTGTTATGCCTTAAAAACATCTACATTTTTATTCTACAAAAGAAAGTGAGCCATAAAGAAATGGAATACTATGTGTATACATAAATAATAATACATTTTTTTTTACAAATGTATCCTTTACAGTATGGTCAAAATCTCAGGACATTTCTCATTTCTCTTATGGAACCAAACCAATGCAGGTATGCGGAAATATAGCACATGGATTATTTTGAAATTCACTGTTCACCGTTTTCAATTCTCAAAGGTAATTCTGTCTGAAGACTATTTTATTGTGTAATAATATTTTCAAATCTGGATAGGTGTTATTCCACACGTCTGTCAAGAGGAAAGCCAATGCCAAACAGCGAGACTCTCAGGGACGATTTCAATCAAAGAGACAATGGCGCGTCAACACGGCACATCTGCTGAAGCTTTGCAGCGCAGGCAAGCTTTTACAAATAATAATGAGATAAGTTTGAAGAAGGTTTGTGGAAAACAAAGGCCAACGTTATACCTGTACAACTAATATTTTTAAGGAAACCCATAACTAATGTGATCGTAAGTTTTTTACTCAAGCTATAGGTAAGCCGTGATGGGTGTCATTTTTTTCCCCTGTGATACATTCCACAGCCACACCACTTGTCTTTGGCCCAGACTTGGGATATTAGTCTCCTTTGCCAAGATTTAATGGAATTTCCCTGCCATCCAGAGCAATCTATCTGGATCCAGATGGATTTGCTCATTTCATTAACGTTCAACTTGTGCCGAGGCCACCTTGAGCAACCTAAAAATTAGCACATGAGCGATTGGGTGGCAGAAATTACCAGCTGCCTACAGATTTGATGCTGAGATTTTCATATAATGTATATAGCTAAACATACATTAGATTGCATTCTGAAGAATGAGCAAGAAAGCAATAACAGAAAACTGAAATGTAATCATCATTAGTTATTATGCAAAATGTTACACACACACGACAGCAAATATTTTTACTCACTGGAGGATTTTGCGACTGCAGTGTTTCTTAATTTTCTAAAGGGACATGAAGTGGAAATTAAGCAATTAAGTGCTATGTGCAGTGATGGAGAACAGCAACTTGATGTTGATTTTGTGTCCCAGTAGTGTGAAATGGCTTGACTCACTGCATACAAAAAAATTTATTAAAATGCTTTTTGGTAGCATGACAGCTTACAGCTACTTTTACAGGATGACTCGTCATATCTATAGTGGTATTAACAATGCTGTCTCAGGGCAGTTTGTATGTATTTACAAGGTGGCTATTTCTTATTAATTCGTACAACTGCTGCTGCAGAGTGTAAGGTTTAATGTACTTATAGATAATTTACTTATTATGTGTATATATATGTGGCCTTGATTCAACAAGGTGCATATTGATAGGATAGCATCTTGCAGTTGATGGAGATGCTATCCAGGGCATGAAGCTCCCGTTCCACCACATCCCAAAGATGCTCCATTGGTTTAAGATCTGGTGACTGTGGGGGCCATTTTAGTACAGTGAACTCATTGTCATGTTCAAGAAACCAATGTGAAAGTATTCAAGCTTTGTGACATGGTGCATTATCCTGCTGGAAGTAGCCATCAGAGGAGGGGTACATGGTGGTCATAAAGGGATGGACATGGTCAGAAACAATGCTCAGGTAGGCCGTGGCATTAAAACGATGCCCAATTGGCACTAAGGGGCCTAAAGTGTGCCAAGAAAACATCCCCCACACCATTACACCACCACCACCAGCCTGCACAGTGTTAACAAGGCATGATGGATCCATGTTCTCATTCTGTTTACGCCAAATTCTGTTTACGCCTATTGAAAGATACTAAGGGGACTACTTTTGACTGCTGCGTAATGTCATTGCAACTTTTGCAGCCACATTACGGCAGCAAAGTCTTTGATTATTACGCCAAAATGTGAGCATAGTTCCTAGCCATATCTGCCTAGAAAATCAGTACTTGTAATTTTCCGTCAGTCTTAGTACACGATGTAACTACAAAAGAATCAAGTCTTAAACAGGAAAAACATCGAAACTATTTGGTTATTTTTGAGCGCGATTAAAGGTCTAATCAGATTGAATGGATTATGCTAAGCTATGCTAAAAGTATTACCGCCAAACCCGGAGATCAACTGAATGGATTACAAAACGGTAAAAATCAAATGTTTAAAGGAATAGTCTACTCATTTTCAATATTAAAATATGTTATTACCTTAACTAAGAATTGTTCCCTCTATCATCTGTGTGCCTGCACGTAAGCGCTGGAGCGCGCTGCGACGCTTCGATAGCATTTAGCTTAGCCCCATTCATTCAATGGTACAAATCAGAGATAAACTTAGAAATGACCAAACACATCAACGTTTTTCCTATTTAAGACGAGTAGTTATACGAGCAAGTTTGGTGGTACAAAATAAAACGTAGCGCTTTTCTAAGCGGATTTAAAGAGGAACTATATTTTATGGTGTAATAGCACTTTTGGGAGTACTTCGACTCGCCTGAAAAGTCTGCTCCCCTTCTCCCTCTCATAATGGGAGAGAGAGGGTGTTACTGCGCCGAGTCGAAGTACTCCCAAAAGTGCTATTACGCCATAAAATATAGTTCCTCTTTTAAATCCGCTTAGAAAAGCGCTACGTTTTATTTTGTACCACCAAACTTGCTCGTATAACTACTCGTCTTAGGAAAAACGTTGATGTGTTTGGTCACTTCTAACTTTATCTCTGATTGGTACCATTGAATGAATGGGGCTAAGCTAAATGCTATCGAAGCGTCGCAGCGCGCTCCAGCGCTTACGTGCACGCACACAGATGATAGAGGGATGTATCAACAATTCTTAGTTAAGGTAATAACATATTTTAATATTGAAAATGACTAGACTATTCCTTCAACTCTATAGAGGAGCTGGAAAATTTGCATATTTTTTAAAAAAGTGGAGTGTCCCTTTAAGAAACAAAAGTTATGGTACGGTTGATGTCAGATTTAAATATTGGCCTGAAATATGTTTAATTGTTCACGCGATTTCAGAGATATCTGTCTTTTCCCATTTAAGTAGAAATGACTTTATTCATGTATGACTGAAATAACTGCCCGAGGGCTTTGCAAACATGGTTGCCTAGTGGCGTGACTTCCCTAAAGGGACTTTGACTGAATCCACTCAATGGGATATTTATTATATTATCTCCATTTGTATACCACAAAAGAAAGTCGCAGATTTTAAAAGATATGAGAGTGAGTAAATAACAGAATTTCCGTTTTTGAACGCACTACCCCTTTAAATGACATGTATGTCAAACAAAGTAAAAATCCAACAAATATGCTTTGAAAAAACAACAAAGTAACTGACACGTCATCACCATCTGTCAGCTGTCATGCTGTTTTTGAACAAGACATTAAGAGTTTAGTTGGGACTAATTAAATTTGCGACAGTCTCATAAACAAGCTTGAAGCATATTTTGTAATGGCACAACATCAGCTCACTTACAAGATGAATATTCTTTAAAATATACGCTGACACATTTTCTCAACATGCAGCAAACAAAAATCTCCTATGCAGTTACAAAGAAAAAGAGAGTGACTCACGATTCTTTTGTCTAGCACATCTACAGTTTTAGCACAGCTCCTGCAAACCCAATGGCTTTGAATAAATGTCACCTCAGAGCAACACTGAAAGCCCAGGTTACCCTCCGGGTCACCGACAGGTTCACATATAATGAGAGGAAACTGCAGGGCCCTTTCATGATGCCCTGATACAGTACCAGGGGCCGGTGTGTGACAACTAAATGGTTTTATCCTCTGCTGTTTACGCTATATTTTTCTTCATCTAGTTGCCCAGAGGGTGTAGAAAAGCCTTCGTTTGCCCCTAGATATATGTGCCCTGTGTTTTTTTGCTAAACAGCACTTTATATTACCTGTCCAGAAGGTTGTTTGTTTCTCTTTCTTATTTTTAGATCCTCTATGAAATGTTTTCACAGGCTGTCAGGGAATTCACCTCTTGCTAGTGCAGAGAGATAACCTGAAAGATAAGTGCAAACGCCACCTTGCTCTGTTTATCTCCGCTGATGCTTAAATTTGCTTAAGGTGGAAAAAATACCATGTGCAATGAGACATAACTAAAGGACATATTTACATGCAGTTTACAAGAGGACCATCTGTTCGCTGACTCTTATGGTTTGATCAGAATGTATTTAGCCTCAAGTTATTAAGACTGTGCCAGCGAGATCAGGTGGGCTTTAACGCAGACCATGATG
Organism: Misgurnus anguillicaudatus; assembly: GCF_027580225.2. Lineage (NCBI taxonomy): Eukaryota > Metazoa > Chordata > Actinopteri > Cypriniformes > Cobitidae > Misgurnus > Misgurnus anguillicaudatus. Next base: position 24,518,293 of record NC_073350.2, on the reverse strand, counting down.
CAAGCAAAAGGTCAGTACATGAGGCTATGGATCACACCATATGTTGCCGAACGGTGGGGGGAGATGATCTCATAGGCATGTCTTTCCATATCCGTTCATCTCTTTTTAACTGAGCTGTTTTGTAACTATGAATTGGGAGCTCAGTCTTTTTAATATCATGAACTTACATTGAGCAAGCACCTAGACAATATGTGTTCAACACCGTTTCCTTTACCCTGGTTCACAACGCTAAGCTTAAAGTGTAGTGGAGTGTAGGATAATATCAAAAAATTCTAGACATTTTAAGCACATGTGCTAAACTGTTTGCTTTAAATGCTTATATCTTCTGTATGCGAATGTTGATTCATACCAAAATGCTTTTTTGCATAGTTGTGTTTGTAACATGAAAACCTCTCGGGTTACGTATGTAGCTGCGTCTCTCTTCCCATACTTCGTGGGTCCCTGTAACGCCATCTTTGGCAATATTTCAGATAGCGAAATACTTCCTGGCTTCAGCATCACCCTGTCTTTGTTGTTAAGCCTCACCATTGGTTGAATTTGATATACACATTGAGACGCACTTACCCCTGAAGACTTCCACAAAGTGTCAGCGCAGTGACGCAGCGCGAGTTCCCTCGAAAGGGAAATGTAACAATGTATCTTAAAAAGTAACGCAATGTAACCTTGCTATTACTTAAAAAGTGTCCCCATATTTAGTCCTTGAATTTGAGAGTATTGGACCTGCAAAGTGCTTGAAAGGTCCTTGAATTTGAAGTTAACTAAGGTGTGGGAACCCTGAGTATGTCCTATTAAACAGATTTGAATGCTTATAATTTTACGCTTATTGCAGCATAATGTTTTAAAAACGATCAATATAAAACGGCTTTATGGTGTATAAATTGTGCAAAATTATCTGCATTATTGCTCACGTGAAGGTGTGAAAATCATGTGGCATGTTTGATAGATTGTTTTGTTGATCCTGTTGCTATGCATTATGGGATTGATTGCTTCTAGAATGCTATGCTGCCCCTAGATTTGTCTAAAATTATTTTACGCTTACGCATTTGGCAGACGCTTTGATCTAAAGTGGCTTACAGCATTCAAGCTATACATTTTTTAACCATTTTGTCAGCATGTGTGCTCCTGGGAATTGAACCCACAATCTTTTGTGCCGCTAACTCAACCAACTGAGCTACATGAACATTTTAAAAGGTCAATGCTTTCTGCATCGTGTCAGGCGTATGCACACGATGATTGGAAAGGCTGCCTATGTACAGTAGTACAGAAAATTCTTTGATTCCTATGCCCACACTGTAAAGAATGTACATTTTTTTTTAGTCGAATCAACTCAGATTTACATGTCATGTCAACTTACCATTATTTATCTTGACAAGAGATGAGGGTTTAATACAAACAATAAAAATGTCAATACAAATAAATACAAATAAATCTTAAACTGGTTGTCTTCTTTCTCCGCTTAGTTTTTCAATTTACAAATTCCACCATCTAAATAGGATATCGGCATGGTGAGAGCGCAACTGGCTTTTAAAGGGGATGGGAGATTAGACTTTCATTGGTTTATTGCATGTTATGCCCAAAACACACTCATTACTCATTATGAGAATATGAACAACCCTTTTAGACTGTGTGCTAGGCGCACAAACCATTTTGCCTGTCGTTAAATTAGCAAAAGTGGATTTGGACACGTCCTTTCAGACCGTGCACTGTGCGCTCTAGACCATGCGCTTAGAAAATAGGGCCTTAAAAAAAGTACATTAACAATTTTAACTTTTTAAACGTTTGTCAACTCATAGGTAATCACAGGTAAAAACTTAAAATAGTAGATTGAATTGACTGTGCAAAACCAAGTTGTTTTAACTTCATGCAGCATTTTTTATAGTGTACAGTGAGTACCAGAGTGTCTCAGGGCTGTGTCCTCTACTCCCTCCTCTTTTCACCTATGATTTAACCTTCTCAAAATTGCCTAGTCATCCTTGAAACATGCAGAAGCCATCCATCAAAAATGTTTTCTTTTTCAGAAAATCTTTTTAAAAGCATGTGGTGGTTTTATTTATTATTTCATATATTAATATGAACAACATATTGCAAAATTATTGCAAAACAGTTATGGGGAAAAAATTCCCAGAAACAGTCATTTGAGTCCTGAAAAATTAATGCGTGGCAATGTTTATAGTTTTACAGACATCAGAGTACAGTATCTTGACATCATCCATAACTGTTACTGTAGCTTTGACCTCACAGTCTACAGACGACTGGTTAGTGTGTACACGGCCAATCAGGTGCAGACATCCTTCAATATATTTTTCATAGTTTTGCTCAGGGCAACCCAAATGGTCTCTCCAATGAACTCCTCTCTGCAGCCCATCAGTTTTTTCAGTTTCTTGCCCCTGGAAAAAATCCACATGTTGCTTTACTCATAGAGCGGCTGTGTAATAAACAGAGCAATCAGAGCCCTTAACTCGCTGTATTAATCGCTAATGACCTCCTCTGAGCTGCTGTTCATTGTTTTACACGCCGACGTGTCATTTATCTACTGTATTTATTAGACTACACTGTTGCACTTATGCATCTGTGGTCTACGAGCCTGTTTTCCTCCTTTGCACACAATTGCCCGCAACACGGCACCATTACGAAATCATGAATCCTGAATTATTAATGTTGTGTGTGTGTGTGCAAGTTTGTTCGGTGTTAAGGACACATTTTGCCCTCAAAATGTCCTCACGAATATAGTAAAACCAGCTGTCAAAAAATTGTTAGGGCATTCCAGGTGCTTCTCACTAGTTAAAAAATATTTATGTCATAACAGCTTCGTGGGATGGTTAGGCGATAGAAGACAGAATACAGTAACACTACAATAAGGTTGTATTTATTAGTTAATGCATTAGCTAACAATAATTATACAGCATTTATTAATCTTAGTTCATGTTAATTTATAATTATTTTTAAAAAGTTAAAAATAACTGTTTACCTTAGCTAACATTGACAGCAATTAAAGGGGACATATCATGAAAATCTGACTTTTTCCATGTTCAAGTGCTATAACTGAGTCAGCCTATCAACCTAGAAAATGTAAAATCCAGTAACTTAGTTTTGGTAAACCATTCTCTGCAAGCATGTGAAAAAATTATTGAAATTTGACTCCCCTTATGATGTCAAAAGGGGATAATACCACCTCTTAATCTGCACTATCCAACAACGGCATTTTAAAGGACACACCCACAAACAATCTATATGATATTTTGAGCTAAAACATCAACAATGTACTCTGGGGACACCAAAGATTTATTTAACATCCTAAAAAAGTCCCCTTGAGCGAACTGTCCCCTTTAATAAATGCTGAAAAACTAGATTGCTCTCTTTGTTAATTCATGTTAGCTAATATATTTACTAATTTCACAAAAAAATGTAAACAAAGTATAACAAAACATGCTTTAATTGATTATTCTGGATTTGTTCATGAAATATTAGAAGCTTTATATTATTTTGCAGTTTAGAGATCAAGTTGTGTTAAAAAAACATCCTGGGTCACTAAAGACCCAAATATGTAATAATACATTTATGCATTAAAGAGTTAAAATCCTTCAGTCAATAAGTATTTTTGGATTCTGATACAGAATTTTAATTGAAATTGTACAGCTGTTCAAACTCTCAGTACGGATTCCTATCAAGAAAACAAACACCGGGGATGCTGTGGTTTATTAATGGTAGCTGTGCATTGAAGTTTCTCATAAAGCTCTTCCCTAATGTTTATAAGATTTTTTTTTTTAATATTTCAAGCAAAAAAATATGACAGAGATAACTGAAATGTCATATTTGATAAAAAAAACTGTCCTTGTAACTACAAAGAAAACTATACTGTATCATCTGAATGCCAATAAATAATCCTGAGTTTTGTCCTACAGTGGCCTAAAAATGTTCATGCGATTTTATTTAAATTAAATGTATTGAATACAGTGACATGTATACATTTAATGTAAGTAATGCATGGGGTCACTTTCAATAAAACTGCCTAAATTACAGCTAAAGTTGTTTACCTTTTTAAGATTATACATATAATAGCTAACAGATCTTTATGAATTGCGGTAAGAAATTCAAACAAATAGTCTTTTAGTTGTTCCCTCAGGAAACAAGCTTACAACAGTTGTCACTCAGGAGTAAACTTCAATTCAGTATCTTTGAAGTAAACAAAGTGATAGATAGCTCAGGATGATAGCGTTTTTAATACACATCAGCAATTTCTCTATTTGCAATATGACTCAGAACAGTTGCCAGTAAACTGTTGACTGCACTCCAGCAAGGCTACGATAACATTATAAATGACTACAGCATGTCTACATTGCATTTGATTTGCAATGATCAGAGCGAACATATCAGCGTCTAATGTGACATGCTGCCTCTGAACATCCATATACGTGATGTATATAGTACTGTAGCATTGCATTGGTTGCATTGGTTTTACAAAATACAACAACAAACGGAAAAAAATCAAACAAAACAATCAATACACACAGCTTAGTGTGACAGACTACACTTTATACAGGGTATAAGTTTATCTTTATGAATGATATGGTTTGTGTATTATTTAAAAGCAGTGTTTTTAATAGCAACAGCTAAATTGAAACAAGTCTTTTATTACACAATCATTACAATGATCAATAAAAAATTGGCACAAAATGTGAACAAAAACAGCAATTCATCTATTGTTTATCTTAATGATTTTACAGGTGTTATTGAAATAGATGTCAATAATAGATGTTTCATAGATGATTATATTTTGTGTCATTCCTGTTACTGTGGTATTGTTTTCGACCTCATTTTTATTTATAGTATGTCATTATACAGTAAAAGCTGTCATGCTAAGCTGACAATATATCACACATTGCATGTTTTAAAGAGATTATTTTAAACAGAAGTCAGGATCATAGTACAACGCAGGGTAAACCAAGACTACAATATTTGACAGCCAATTTAAACCGATATCTAAGAATAAAAATGGTATCCTTCTAATATATCCAATGCACTTTAGAGGCCCGCGGCCAATTATTCATGTACTGCACTTCTGCCAGGTGTATGTCTCTTATTTTGTTGGTCTTTTAGTGTTAAATAAGAAAATATAGATTTTCCATAACTTTTGCATGAAACTTTTTTCTTGAAAGTTTTTAATTAGCAGTACAGTCAGTGTATTGTATTATATCAGCCTCCAAGTATTATATATATATATTGTATTTCAGTGTATGTGCAAGACAGGTGTTGTGTTTAGTATTAGGACCACGTTAATCTGTATGAAAGAGGCTATTTTATAAAAGTTCCAAGTTAAATTAATAGAGTTGCAAATAGACAGTGTTATCTTCAAAATACACTAGATAATTGGCGCTCTCTTTGCCTTGAATAAAAATTACCTGTTTGTTTACATAGGCACAGACGGAAGAAAATACAATAGTCATGAAAAACTACCTGATAAATGCTCTCCCTTGATTCTGTATCAGTCTCCACCAGACAGAAAAGCAAAGCAAAGCAAAGAGAATTAGAGAGAGAGAATGTGTGTGTCCAAAACTGTTATGTTGTGACATCCGTATCTGATGTTTACATTTGGAACCTTTACTAATGAAACACATTTACCTGGCATTTAACATGCCAATTTATTTATGTACCCAGCATTGATTTATGTATTTATTCAAGTATGGTAGTGGGGCACGGAGTATGGGGTTTAATGTAATAGAGCTTACACAAAGTATACTTTTGATCTTTTCTCTCCCTTTCAAAAAACGATGTTGTTGACTAATGCTGCGTTTACACCAACCGCGTTTGAGGCGTCAAAATCGTGTCTACCGTGCCTAGTTTGCCGCTTGAACAGTTTGAATGCATTTGCGCATCTATAGCGAGGTATACGCATCAGAGGCAAAATCCGCTTCTTGTGGGAGTTACCAGTTTGTATTTGGTCACCTTACTTTAGGGGGAAAATAAACGGCGTGGGTCGATAAACGTCACGTGACTCAAAAGTGAAATGTGTATTTATAACTTACCAGGTTGCCCAATGTCCTCACTGACACTCTTCCAAATGAGGTCCTTTTTATTCCTGTATCTATAGAAATAAGAACTTGTGTCGTATAGCTCCGGGTAACTGCTCACGGACAATATCAAGTGTTCCTTCGTGTTGAATGAGTGACTCGGGGCAGGGGCTGCCGCCACAGCAGCAAGCAGGCTCCTGATTGGTTAACGCGGCGCGAAAATACGCCAAAGTTCAAATTTTTCAACTGCGTCAAATGCAAAATGCACAAAAAGCACCATTCGCGCTTACCGCGGCAGACGGTCAATTCGCGCCATTCGCGCGAACTAGACACGCAAATGAGGCGGAATTGCATCTACCACGCCGCGCCAAACACACGAGACCTCCAGACGCGTGTCAACGCATCTTCACATTGACTTAACATTAAAATCACTCGTGCTTCATGCCTCTACCGCGGCTGGTGTAAATGCAGCATAAGGGTGCTTTTACATCTGTAGTTCAGTTCATTTGGTCCGGACCAAAGGCAAAAAATTATTAATTGTAGCTTTTCTAGAAGTATTGGTTCGTTTTCACACCACACTGATTGCTTTGGTCCGAACCAGTTGAAAAACTAAAATGCAGTTGGACACGTTTTTGAACCTATTTCCTAAACTGCTTTTCGATTGGTCGGAATCAAATGGGGGAAATTCCAAACGGAACCTCGAAAGTAAACAAAAGAAGAGGAAATACAGCAGACATCGCACATATTGTATGGGAGACGTCTGTTCTGATTGTATTCGTGGTCGTCATAGACACATAGTTTGTATGCACCACTTTAGATAAACTTTTCATTTCGAGAATAAAGCATGTTTTTTTTAATGCACTGCAAGCTGCGACGTTTGTCAGAAAGCTGCCATCAGGCTTTTGTTGCTCATGCTAACCATATAGACCGTTTCAGCAGTAACAACATAAACGCGGCTGCACGTAGCTTCCGGTAAACTCTGCTAAGAATAAATAACAACAAAGTTCTTTAAACGTAGCTTATTTATATAACAAGCAAAAAAACAACACATAGATTACATAGGAAACCAAAACATTTGTTATTTTCGACGAGGCATTTGTTCAAGAGATCAGTTTAGCAACTAGTCAGAGCATTAAAAAAACAAAACCGGAAGTAAGGTTCGGATCCAGACGTGTATCACGTGCTTCCAATGAAACCGTCTATATAAACACTTCTTCATTCCACAGCGTGGCTGACTATGGCAGCTGGAGTAGTTCAAAAATGTGCAGTACTTTTTGCAGTTAGATCAGTTCGAGGTCGGATCGAGTTCTCACCACAAACAAACCACACCAGAGTTCCTTTGAAAGGGTCCCGAGACCACCTCTTCAAGGAGGTCTTAGTCCGCTTGTTTGGCCTGCTTTTGGTGCTCACTCGTGTTCGATTGCTGCATTCCACCTGCCAAAACGAACTGCACGAAGTGAGGTGTCAAACTCTGGTACGATCCAACAGAACTAAATAAGGCAGGTGAGAAAGCAACCTAAAACATACTGTAGCATCCTTCACAACTCCTGGTAACTGTTAGCTGGGGTTGAAACAGCTATATAAAATAAAATTGATGTCAATTGCATTTATTAATACAATTACCGTAATTGTCCAATTGATTCATAATAGAAGGATAGTTAGATGAGGGATGTACTCTATGGGTGGGTGGATAGATGTAAGGATATCTACTTGTTATAGACAGGTGCTCAAATGATATTCACCTCTAGTATGCATGTATGTATATGTATGAAGGGTCAGGTGGCCTTTCTGTGTAAAGTTTTTCATGTTCTCCCTGTGTCAGAATGTGTTTACTCCGGGTATTCCAGTTTCCTCCCACAGGCCAAAAACATGCAGGTTAGATGAATTGGAGATGCCAAATTGTCCCTCCCCCAACGTGTGTATGGATTAACTTGTGTATGGATTAACAAATTCCCGCTATGAATATAGCCATAGATGCTGGAATGGCGTTATGAATAAATTCAACAAACAAACATTGGACATTGTTTGAGCATCTGTCTGCAATGAAAAGATATGCCAGTAAAACTCATTTTACTTTAAGCCAATGTATTATTGTTAGAAAGATTATACTATATAAGATTGTATACTGGTAAAACAAATATACTGATTGAATTTTGTCATTACAAATGCATGCAAAAAATGACACTGGATTTCTGTAATCTTTCAGTGAAGTATATGTGGTAATATACTGTATATGTGATCAGAATGCTGGCTCTAGTGATGGATGTATAATACATTTTTAATGATGCCGATCATATATAAATTGAAAGGGCATTAGCTACACTGTGCTGTTTGGGGTATTAGTGATATGACCTATAAGAGTGGTTGTTGGTGGTACACTTGTCCCACTTTCATGAACCGGTTTAATCTCCGACTTTTCTAGACCCAGATTAATCCTGACACTGCTGACATTATCATCTGTCCAGCAGAGTGACATAAGACACAGCAGGAAACCCCAGTTTCATCACGGCTACAGAAGTTCATTCCCACACACAGGGCTCTATGGAGATCCATACTGCATCACAACTGGGGCATTAATGGCGATGTAGAGCTTGGCAAACTATAATATGGGTGGATGGTCTTTAATTGGAAAAGAGAATATTGTGAGTTTCTGCTTTTCTTCTGACCAGCTGTTTGTCTGGGTTTAAGGTCTAGAAAAGTTGAAATACTCTTAAAAATAACGTTCAGGGTTCCCACGCCTTAGTTTACTTCAAATTCAAGGACCTTTTTAAGGACTTTCCAGGTCCAATACCCTCAAATTCAAGGACTAAATGTGGGGACACATTTCAAGTGAAAACAAGGTTACATTGTGTTACCTTCTAAGATACACTGTTACAGTTCCATTTCGTGCAAACTTGCGCTGCGTCACTATGGTGACAATTTGGGGACGCCTTCAGGGGTAAGTGCGTCTTAATGTTTATATCAAATTAAACCAATTGTAAGACTTAACGACAAAGACAGGGTGACTCGGGAGCCAGGAAGTATATTGCTATCTGAAATATTGCCAAAGATGGCATTACAGGGATGCAGGAAGTATGGCAAGGGAGACGCAGCGTCTCGTTCCCTTCTCAGGGAACAACAGTTACATACGTAACCCGAAACGTTTTTATGTGTCAAACACAACTATGCAAAAAGCATTTTAGTATGAATCAACATTCACATACAGAAGATATAAGCATTTCAAGCGAACAGTTTAGCACGTGTGCTTAAAAAGTCTAGAATTTTTATGATATTATCCTACACTACAGAGGGAATAATATGGATTTTTTCCCAAAAAACTTCTTGCATAAAATAAATTCAAGCACTTTCAATCTTTGTATGTATATTTTTAAAAACTTTCCAGGGCCTTAAATTTTTTCCCCAGATTCACAAACTTTCAAGGATTTCAAGGACCCGTGGGAACCCTGAAAGTTGCTACAAATAGTTTTTCAAAGTAATCTCATAGAAGAAACATTTTTGGTTCCTTAACACCTCTTACGCGCAGTCTTTTTGAGTGGGGCGGGGGGTGAAAATGTGATGTACACCTTCAAATTAATATAACTCTGGCATTTTAATTCATATAAATCTGGCATTTTTCGGTCTAAAGCCTAATCTTGATCTTCTTGTTATAAATAATTTTCATTGAAGTGCCTGCACGTGAAAATATAAAATAAAATAAAAAATGTTATAGCAGTTTGCATTTACTTTAATAAATAAAAAATAATGAAATAAAATATATATTGTATACATAAAAGTATAAAAAATGTTTCACACCATAATGTAAATGTTTTGATTACACTACACTGCAAAAATGATTTTCAAGAAAAAGATTTATTAGTATTTTTGTCTTGTTTTCAGTAAAAATATCAAACAATTTTTAAATTAAGATGAATTTTCTTGATGTGCCAAACGACCCAAGAAAATAAGTCTAGTTTTTAGACCAAAAATATTAAATTTAAGTGATTTTGTGCATAAAACAAGCAAAAAATCACTTAAATTTAATATTTTTGGTCTAAAAAGTAGACTTATTTTCTAAGGTCATTTTGCACATCAAGAAAAAGCATCTTGTTTACAGATTTTTTAAGATATTTTTACTGAAAACAAGACAAAAATAATAAGATTTTTTCTCCTGAAAATAATTTTTTGCAGTGTACATCATTTATTTTATAAAACACTGTTGAAATATGTATTCTAGACTCTTAGACCTTTGCAATGATAATGAAATTGACATATAATTTATATATTTACATTGATAAATATTGAAGTAAACTCACAGGACGGTGTCTGGGTTAAAGAACCATTCAGTGAAAAGTTTAAAAACAACTATTTCTTTCTTATCTTTTAAATAGCAGAATAAAGACCCATTGCAATTAACATTTTGTTTATCTGGATGTTAAAGGTTCATTAGCCATTTTTTTCTTCTATGCCATCATGTAGTACCATTAAGAGTTAACTTTTAAACAAAGCTTTGTCCGATCTGTGTACAATATTTAGTCTTGACAAACGTGCCTTCTTTTTTTCTAGTAAATGTAAAAAGTGAAAGTTGGATTTACTTAAAGGAACAGTATGTAAGAAATGTATATAAATTAATCATAAAATGGCTCTTATATGTCACTAGACATTAAGAAATCATTTCATTTCAAATACTTATATCACTCACAATAGTGGTCAGGCCAGGATATTGTTATTTAAAAAGGTGATTTGCAGCCCTCAACTGATGTTTATGTTTTCATGTTGTGTATTGGCCACCAGTTGTGTGATTGCAGTACCAGTTTTAGCCACAAGTTTTGTGATTGCAATACCTGTTTTGGCCACAATCCTACATACTGTTCCTTTAAAAAAAATATTTCAATTTCTTTCAACTTTAATTTTCTGACTTTAAGTGAAGATTTTAAGGTGAAAACACTTTTAAAAAATTACTTCAACTGCTAACACCTAAAAAATGTTAGCTTCCTTTTTAAGGTGCTACTATTTATAGTATTTTTGTAAGTTTATCCAATTTTTCATTTTCTTTGTCTCATTTACCCCTATTTTACCCTTTTAAAATGTCTTTACATCCAAAGTACCTATGGCATATTGGTTTAGTCATAAATAATTTGTCCATATGCCATAAAAGTGTTGGAGAATAAATCTTACAGTAAATCAATAACTTTCTAAGGTCCTGTGGTGGTCTCATGTATGAAGCAAGAATCCTGAAGGTGCACTGTGCCCTGACAAAGGCATTCGATTAATTATCTTTCTAATTTAAAAGCCAAGAGCTGTTTGATGTAGCATGGCAGATTGATGTAATACAGGCAGAGTGCAGCAGTCATGGCTGCTCTTAATAAAGAAAACGTGTCTCTCTCTCTCATCCTAATAGCAACTTCAAAAGCGACATGGAGAACTTTTTTAATAGTAGGCAAATTACTGCGGGGCAATTACCCCCACACCCCACCCCAATCTGACAGATGTTTTATTTTGGCATACGATATGGGTTTTAAGTATCTCTACAAGTACAGCAAGATGGGGCAATAACACGAAGGCCATTTGGAGTGGCCACTTGTGGTTATGCGAGCGTAAGGACATTTATGGATATGCATTCTGCATGTGAAGATTGAACTGCTCATCCACATTTGAGATCTAAGTCGATGGAAAGCAGTAGTTCCCTGTCACAAAATAACGCAGTGAGGATAAATCAAAATTGCGACACTTTTCATACAACTGCCCAGTTTGATGGGATCAAAAAATAAGCCCATTTTGGGTCTGAGTGGAGAGTAAATGTAAAGACCTCCTTAATGTCCTCGACCCCGAAGAATGTCAATCTGGTCTACCTATCCTCCAACAGCTGGACACTGAGCCGTCTCCTTTATACCCTCTGGATGAAACTGTTGGAGAGCTGTCACTGGCCTCAGAGATAACCGGTCTGCCACGACCCCTCTTTATTGTGAATGTCAAAGGCTCAAGCACAGCAGTTTGACTCTCTGCATCCCAGATTCAACTGCGACTGAAGATGGAAAACTTACTGGCTTATACCCCACAGGGGGTAGCCCGATCTCGTCAGTTTTAGGACACTGTAACCCCTGCAAGCTCTGTTCCTTTCAACTTTATTTTAAAGCGTCCTAGGTTATAGTTGGCATTTAATCATTCCTTCTGTATGTGGCGGCTGCTTGGGTCTACGTTCATCGATCATTGCTCTTATCACATTAAACCCAGGTTACTGACGTCAACCTGCACAGATCTCTGTGTCTTGGCATGTGTCGCTTTATTTCATTCTTTTGTCACAGCTATTAAACAACTGGGCCACCAGGAATGAGATCAGATTCTGGATGGCAAAACGCTGTCCATTAAATGTAACGTCCGGGCGTGTGGCCAGCACAGCAAGAGTTATTGAAAGAAACTCACTTGCTCACAGACAAATGTGATCAGTGATCTACTGTGTACGTGACCAAGTGTCATCTTTTTGAGTCACTTTGACCCAAATTTAGGTTCGTATTTTATGTAGCATTGTCTGGTGACAAAAATTTAATTTACACTCACCAGCGAGCAATAGCCGTCATTTCACTGGTTAACTACACTGCAAAAAATGACTTTCTTACTTAGTATTTTTGTCTTGTTTTCAGTAGAATATCTAAGGATGTATTTTCTTGATGACCAAAATGACCCAATAAATATAGTTTTTTGACAAAAAAATATACAATTTAAGTGAAATTGTGGTTAAAACAAGCAAAAATATCTGCCAATGGGGTGAGATTTTTTTTAAATAAGTGTTTGAGATAAAAGTAAACTTATTTCAAGTTTTGTTTTCTCACCCTATTGGCCAATAATTTGGCTTGTTTTAAGCACAAATTCATTTAAATTGTATACTTTTTGTCTAAAAACTAGACTTATTTTCTTATTTTACTCATCAAGAAAATGCATCTTAATTTAAGAATTTTTTGATATTTTTACTGAAAACAAGACAGAAATACAAAGTAAGAAAGTCATTTTTGCAGTGTAGCTGTCACTGCGACAGTACCCTTTTAAAAAGTACACCTTTGTACCTAAAGAGTGCATGTAGTACTTCAAAGGTGCCTACTGGTAACAAATGTATACACATCTGTACCCAAATGCCACATATTAGGACCCTTTTAAAGGGTACATTTTGACCATTTTTTTTTTTCAGAAAATGTACAGTAAGCAAATCAGTTTAATAAAACATTTATTGCTTGGATATTTTCGAAATAATATTGTATCTTTATATATATTTTTTTAGATTTTATATTAATCATTGAGAAACAACGTTACAGCATATCAAAGTCTAAAATCTATTTAGTAAAAATATCTAAAAATTCTTAAATGAAGATGCTTTTTCTTAATGAGCAAAACGGTCCAAGAAAATAAGTCTAGTTTTTAGACCAAAAATATCAAATTTAAGTGATTTTGTGCATAAACAAGCAAACAAATCTGCCAATGGGATAAGCTTATTTTTCTTGAATTTAGTGTTTAAGAAAAATGTTCAAGATTGTGCTTGTTTTATGCACAAAATCACTTAAATTTGATATTTTTGGTCTAAAAACTAGACTTATTTTCTTGGGTCGTTTTGCTCATCAAAAAAGCATCTTAATTTAAGAATTTTTAGATATTTTTACTAAAAAAAAAACAAAAAAAAAACAAGACAAAAATACTAAGAATTTTTTTTCTTGAAAATAATTTTTTGCAATGTACACTGCAAAAACAATTATTTTCTGTCTTAGTATTTTTGTCTTGTGTTCAGTAGAAATATCTAAAAATTCTTAAATCAAAATGTATTTTCTTGATGAGCAAAATGACCTGAAGAAATAAAGAAAATAAGTCTAGTTTTTATACAAAAATATACAATTTAAGTGAATTTGTGCTTGAAACAAGCAAAAAAAATCTGCCATGAGCTAAGATTTTTATTTTGTTATTTTTCTTGAATTAAGTGTTTAGAAAAAAGTTTAAGATTTTTTTCTTACCCTATTGGCAGTTTTGTTTTTGCTTGTTTTAAGCAACAATTCACTTAAATTGTATGTTTTTTGTCTAAAAACCTAACTTATTTCTTAGGTCATTTTGCTCATCAAGGAAACACATCTTGATTTAAGAATTTTTAGATATTTGTACTGAAAACAAGAGAAAATACTAAGTAAGAAAGTCATTTTTTGCAAGATGTAGTCCTTTAATTAATCCACTTCTGGCAAAGTCAACAGTGATTACAAAGTGTTTGGTTTCATTTATATATTTTATTTTATTTATTTTTGTCCTATAGTTAGACGTCTTTAAAATTTTCATTGACAGACAAAACGTCGCCTTGTTATAGCCTAGACGTCTGGGCTGTGCTTGAATGGCTATCAGATGCAAATGCGAAATTGCTTGCTGAGATGCAATCGATAAATAAGACATTACGGGCAGACAGATAAAAAATAAATTTACTCTAAAAAAATGCATGGAGTCAAAATGGACGAACCCATTGTGTTAAATTAACCCAGAAAATGTCATATTTAACCCAAATATGAGTTGAAACAACCCAGAATTGGCTAAAACCCAACATTTGGGATAGTCCCTTTTTTTGACCCAACCATGGGTTAACCAAGCATTGTTTGAACACACACACATATGCAATATGCATTGCACTGTATATTCCAACTTACAATAAAACTGCATATACAAACTAAAAATGTAAAAGAGATGGAAATAGAAGATAAGAAAAGCCACCTAGGCTTTGGCAGAATTAAATCTACACGTATTTGTAAAAATGTCTGAGAAGATTTTGGGGTATTAAGGTTTATTGGAAAACAAAAAGATGACAACAGAAAAACAAAGCAGAATAATTCTACTTGGCATGCTTCCAATTTATCCCAGCAGCATAGATTTACAGCTTGTTTACATGTTTGTATCATTTTTCTCAAACCAATATAAAATATTAAGAAGGTAACAAGACGCCGCATCACCTTTGTCTTTCTGATGAGCTTATCATATGAAGGCAAAGGCATTGATTCAAGACTTTAATGCATTTACAAATTGATTTGATCTTCACCACGCCACGGCATCTTTTCCGTTTCTATTATACGAAGTATAACGTTTCATATTGTGACAGCTGTCAGTTCCCCTTCATTCCCGTTAGAAGCAGACCTACAAAAATTTCGAATGGGTTTTACAGATACTGATGCAGACGTTACAGCAACAGTTTGAAGACGCAGGGGGTTGAACGATTCAAACAAGCTGTGACCCTGTCACTCAGAAAGCCACACTGTGACAGACTCAAAATCACTCTTAAGGTGAAAACCTCCATTGCTTCAATGACCCGGCTTTTCTCTATTAAATATTTCAGCTGCTAGCAGGAAGGGTCAATCTATGTGACATCTAAGGTTTAGTGTATATAAAATGTCTATTCAAAATGTATTTGTGAACACTTTACAATAAGGTTGTATTTGTTAACATTACTAAATGCATTAGCTTACATGAACTTACAATGAGCAATATAGTTTCTAGCATCATTTGTTGTTCTAAACCTCTTTATTTGTCGATCACGTTTTATCATGCTGTCATGGTCAAGCGATTGAAGATAAATGCCGCTCTGAATGTGTGGATAACAAAACTGCACTTGTACATTTAGTAACGTCTGACGTAGTTGTTTCAAAAATAAATAGTTGCAAAAGATGTCATTTTAATGGCCTTGGTTACTTTCAATAGCAGGGGACTATTTTCGGTCACTGCGTAATATCATTGCGCCTCCTGCAACCATGCTACGACAGCAAAGTCCTTGATTATTATGCCAAAATTAGAGTACACACTCACCTAAAGGATTATTAGGAACACCTGTTCAATTTCTCATTAATGCAATGGTGTAATGGTGTGGGGGATGTTTTCTTGGCACACTTTAGGCCCCTTAGTGCCAATTGGGCATCGTTTAAATGCCACGGCCTACCTGAGGATTGTTTCTGACCATGTCCATCTCTTTATGACCACCATGTACCCATCCTCTGAGGGCTACTTCCAACAGGATAATGAACCATGTCACAAAGCTCGAATCATTTCAAATTGGTTTCTTGAACATGACAATGAGTTCACTGTACTAAAATTGCCCCCACAGTCGCCAGATCTCAACCCAATAAAGCATCTTTGGGATGTGGTGGAACATCTTTGTGCTCTGGATGTGCATTCCAGAAATCTCCATCAACTGCAAGATGCTATCCTATCAATATGGGCCAACATTTCTAAAGAATGCTTTCAGCACCTTGTCGACGTAGAATTAAGCCAGTTCTGAAGGCGAAAAGGTGGTCAAACACAGTATTAGTATGGTGTTCCTAATAATCCTTTAGGAGGGTGTAGTTCCTAGCCATATCGGCCTAGAAAATCACAACTTTTAATTTTCCGCCAGTCTTAGTATACGATGTAACTACAGAAGATTCAAGTTTTAAATAGGACAAATATCGAAACTCTTTGGTTATTTTTTAGCGTGATGCTAATGGTCTAATCAGATTCAATGGATTATGCCAAGCCATGCCAAAAGTGGTACCGCCAGACCCAGAGATCAGCTGAATGGATTCCAAAACGGTAAAAATCAAATGTTAACTCTAGGGGAGCTGGAAAATAAGCCAATTTTCAACAAAAGGGGAGTGTCCCTTTAACTTGAGGCTATGAAGGCACTGCCTACAAGCAAGTAACCATTTTAGGAGAAAGGATGAGTATGGGAACTGCTTTAGTATGAATGCAATACATCTTCTGCAAACCGTTTTACATTCATCCGGTAAACTTAGTGAAGTGCAACCCGGTGGCCGGAGGAGAATTGAAATCCGGCACAAGATGGAAGAATTTTCATTCTAGTGTTAATTTGGCATCTCCCTTTGCTCACTTTAGGTTAATTTAATTTAAGTTTTAAATCGAAATGACTTGAGCTAATCCACATTCATACATAGATACAGAATGATTCATGGCGCTGATGCTCTCTTTAGCATGATGAGCTCACCCGGCCTCTGACCGCATCCTATGAATACTGATGTAACACACACATTGATGTTACACAGACGCACACACACACACACGCACATATACAATTTCAATCAACAGTGACCCTGGAGGGTATTTGCATGGATCAAGCAGGCTGATCCCCTCGAACGGCCTTTGATGTTATGCTGATCCTGATGTATGGGTTCGGTAAATTAAAAGGAATGATGAAGTTCATTAATCTGAAGATCTCAGCATGTGCTCATCCCTTCTCATGCACTATACAGTTTATTAGGACTTTGCATGGGCCATCTTTCAGGCTCTAAAAAACATCTCACCGGAAGACAGACGTGATGGAGAATTCGTGTTGCACCTACAAATTTAATTGCGCAGAGTGGCCATTAGATACCTTTCCGGATCCAACTGCTCCGTGTTGCCTTTCAAACAATAACAGAAAAGGGAAAAAAGATATCTGTACTTTGTAGCATGAGACAGACAGATACAGATACTGTACTTGGTGATCGAATTAACTCGGTAGGAAAGAGGAAGGTGGTGTTTTTGTACTAGCATGATTGCGCAAAGAGGTTAGAAAGATCAATAATAGATTACTTATTATGAAAAATAAATTATGTGCAATTAGATTCAATGATATGCTGCAGTTCCAAGGAGGTTATTTTATGGTAAGGCTTAACTGTCCTATGGGTCAGAGTTTATTGTACGATATAGATGCTAATGGAAAATCAGGAAGAGCTTTTGTATTTTCTATCCATTACTGCAATGAATATTACCCTTAAGCATCATTTGTGCAAGGCTGGTGCTTATTACGCTGCTGTTTTCATTCCCTTTGTTGCTGTAGTAGAGAAGAGCCTACAGTATCAACAAACCACCTTTTTATCCCCTAGTTTTTTCAAAGAGAGAAAAAAGTTAAAATCTTTTCTCAACACTATTAAAGAAGAAGACTTCCAATTGACTTTGTTGCCTAAATTAATGAGGCTTGTAATTAACTGAACTGAAGATGTGATCTGTTAATAGATATCTTTGGCCCTCTTTATTTGCCATAGATTAATAACTGAATTTGATCTAATGGCACTCAGACTTTGTGTTTATCTTCTTAACATTACTGATCAATGGTGCTTTTCTGTCACTGTGGTGGTATCCTCTAAGGTTCAAAAAGGTACAACACATTAAAATGTTGTACCTTTTGGGGTACAATATTATACCCTAAGGACCTATTGTGTGGAAACAGTTTGTACCAGTTAAATGTATAAGGGCCTGTTAAAGCAGCATTTTTCAAAGTGTGGGGCGGGCCCCACTGGTGGGAATAGGAACATTATAAGTGGGGCGTGACAAATGGGTGGAAATTTTGTCATTTTTGAGCCCATCTCTATTAATTCCTTTATTTATTGACTCATACACTCAAAACGACACATTTAAATATAAGTCTAACTTAAAACAACATCAGACTGTGAAGAAAATGTCACGCAGAACCAAAGCCTACAAGAATGAATTGGCATCAAAATGTTAATTGAAGCGGAACAAAAACTTTAATGTGGAGAGACAGTGTAAAAGTTAACAATGGATAAGTTTGTGAGACAAAATGAAGAGAAAACTGGAGATTCGGCACCAGCAGAGAAAACTGTGGACATAAAAGCCAGCCGAAATAAAAGTGTGATGACTTTTGTACGAGTTTTGCATTATTATGAATTACTTTTGAACAAAGTCTCATTTCATGCAAAGTGATAATACATTTGCACTTTATTTAGTGTCAATGCTGTTATGTTTTAAATTCTAATGTGATTACATTAATTTCAACATTTAAACTTAACGCCTAATTACAATTTTGTTGGGGCGATTGTGGAGATTGGGCTCAGAACTCTTCCCTACCTCCAAAGTGGGGAATGGTAGAAAAAGTTTTAGAAACACTGCTATATATATGGCGACAGAAAATGTACAGTTTTGTACTTTTTCATACAATGGTTTGAATTAATCAAAATTTAAACCAAATGGTTGGGAAAATATGTAAATTTTGACTATATATAGAGCTTTTTTTATTTTGCATTGTTTCAAAACAGAAATATGGACATTTTCTAGGTTTGATTAATCCAACGGTTGGGTGTGTCCATATGAGGAGCTAAGACCCAAAAGCTGCTAAACACAGCCCAGTCTCACAAAATATAATCAAAACTCTTTTTTTGTGATATTATCACGAATTTCCGCGTTTTTTCGTGATCGTATAATGAATTCCTGTTTTTGTGTGATTATCACGTATTGGTTACTCAACTGTTTTGTCTTGTTTTCTTACCATTGTTGCTTTGGTTCAGGGTTGAATTAACATAAAATTACATCCCTTCCCAAATCCAACTCTAACCCTAACGCCAGGCGACATATAAAAAATAAATCCGAATAAATTGTATATAAACCAATAAATAAAGTGACATTCTAATGCAAGCACCAAATCTAACCCTAAACCGAAGCGACAATGGTTTGAAAATAGGAAAAAGCAGTTGAGTAACCAATACGTGATAATCACACAAAAACAGGAATTCCTTTTACAGTCACGAAAAAACGCGGAAATTCGTGATAATATCATGAAAAAAAGAAACAAAAATTTACGTGACTATATCACAAAATCTTGTGAGATTGGGTAGGCTAAACGGCACCTGTGTAAAATAATGTATTATAATATTAACCGAATGCTCTTATTCATATTATATGTTCATTAAATACTTTTGCATCCTGAATACATCCCGAATGTGGCGAGACGGGGGTCTCTGCTGAACAAAAAAGGCGTTTCCCAATTTTGGGGTGCATGTTTTCAAACTGAACGTGAAAGTGTTTTTCCACCTCTTTGTCTGATTGTCTCAAATTGCAAATTTTTTGGCTGATTGGCTCCCAAATGCATTTTTAAGAAAGAGGTCTCTGCGGAACAAAAATAGGTGTTTCCCAATTTTAAAAAAGAATGATGTATGGCTTTTCAGGGCTTCCGTACTTTTTTGAGTGGACGGTTTAAACCGCCTAATCCCAGTTTAAAAACGGCCCAAAATTGTGAAACGCCCCTTTTTTGTTCCACAGAGACCTATTACTTCAAGCCCCCCCCCCCCAATGTCTGGTTTAGTTTCTTTATTTTCACAATGCTTTTCTGGGGTTCATATGAACTCTTTACTCTACATTGTCCAGACCCATCTGAAGATCTTTCACACGCGTACCATGAGTCATAGCCTCATAGTTAGAGAATCAGGCTTGTAACCTGAGACATACTGGTTCAAGTCTCATGGCCAGCAGGTTGCCACTGAGATGCCCTTGAGCAAGTCAAGTGCCCCTATTGTTCCCTGCGCACTGCAGTAATTCCCATTGCTTAAGGTGTGTTCACGACTTGCTGTGCAGTGCCATACATTGGCAAATATGTCACTTTCACAGCACATATAGCAGTGAAAATATGAATCTGATGAAAGTTGATGCTTTGTTGTCATTGTTTGTGGGTGTTGATCATGTTTGGATGGCTTGCATCAGGTCATTATCGTATGAATAGCACACACTGTGGGTGTGATTGCATTAGAGATAATGAGCTGAGACAGGAGAAACTGTACCTCTCTTTACTTTCATACATGAAACCAGCCATATTTGGTTTTGATTTTAATTGGTCTTATTTGTATGATCAAAATTAGCATTTTTAAGTCTCTTTCAGTCGCAGTGATATGAAGAAAGCGAGGTTGTCGACCTATGGGTGTTAACTAGAGTACTGAATTTTTTGTTGCAATAAGGGACCACAAAGTTTGTAGCGCACCGGCCGTTCAGCTTTAGATTTCCGTATCTGCATCCGTATAATGGGTCCCATTTGGATGCCGCATGCAGTGATAATAGCACACTGAAAATCATTTATATATTCATATAACATTTTTTATGTAAAATTAAAGCTGAAGAACAGAGGACATCCAATACAGGATTGTGATTCAATTTGTCACCTCTGCAGTGCCTGAAACCATTTGATGGGCTCAAGAAGCTTCTGCATTCTGATTGATAGTAAAATTCTGAGCACTTGACAATTAATCTTTCAAAGAGAGAGCCATTAATAATGCATAACATGATTCCCACGAGAACCAGGAGCAATAAGACATAACCGCTTTTTAAGTGAGAGGGGAGATGTGGAACGGTGCTGGATTCCAGATTCATTATTCGCACTGGATACGGCCAGCATCTGGTTTGGTGGCCGTAAACAAGACGGTTGATGCAAATACCATTAATGCAAGAGGATGTTTATACTAATATAATTTTATTTCTTTTACATATAGCGGAAAGAGAAAAAATCAGGTGGTTGGATTGGCGGTCTTAACATAGAGGCATAGGTAGGCGGCTGCTTGGGGCCCCCTACCAGCGGTCATATTAGGGGGGCCTCCAACCAATCTAATAAATAAATTAATTAAACCCTTATCATCATGAACACTTTAAAAGCATTGTAAATTGTATTAATATTCTTAAGAAATACATTGAAACTTTGAAATAGTAGTTAAAATGTCCAGTTCATGTTAAATAACGTTACTTCAGAAAAAACTAATTTAAACTAATTTAACCCTTGTGTTATGGTGGGGATGTTTTCGTCCACTATAGGGTGTTGTTGAGTCTTAATTTGGCCACAACTTTCTCTGTGTTTCAGCAAATGGAATGATTTATGGTGACAAATCTTATTTTGACACATATTTTGGAAAAATGTTTTAAAAAAAATTCAAAAACTCAACAATTCACTGTGGGCAAATTCACAAACCTTTCGTTATGTTTGTGAAGAAAACATCCACTAAATTAAACTGCTGTAAAAATCAGATAAATATTTGGTTTTAAATGTTTTTGCTTAAATCTGTTTATCATCCTTAGTCCTCATTCAAACTGCTAAATGTTTAATAAAAAATCCAGGATTTTTACTCTTTAATTGCCAATGATTTTTTTCACATACAATTACTTTTTTTTTCAATATAAAAAGTGTTTTTTACATTTTATCACAGTCTTGGGCATGGGAAAGATTAGTAACAACATTGGCTTTAATGCATTGCTAGTTTTTGTGCAGCATCAGATTTAATTTTTTTCTCCTTCATTTACTGTTCGTGGCTGTTTTTGCCCCATTAACTTATTCTCTATTGGTTTGTGTAGTGCTACACTTTGTGTGTTCTCTGCTTTCCATCTTCATTTTGGAGTAAAAAAAATTTCGTTATCTTTTATAGATCTGATAGGGGGGCCCCATACATACCTTTGCCTTGGGCCCCCAATTTGCTAAATCTGATATCACTAATGTGTTGTTAGTATATGGGTGAACATGTTTTTGCATATGTACTTGTTAAAGTTAATTTAAACAAAATAACCATTTGAACTACATCCAATGTCACGTATATCTCGTTTCAACCATGATAGACGGACCATGATAGATAGATGGAGGACACTGTTTTTCAATCATGAGTGGCGATTTACCCAATTTCCAAAGAAATAGTAGCAGGAATAGAGAGACGCACTGTAATAGAGAGAAAAAATGTCTAGGGATGATGGCAAATAAATTTGTTTGAAATTCAGAAACAGAACTGACTTGACACAGGCCATTGGTTCTGAATCAGATGTGCTTTTAAATGGACTATTCGTAACGCTATGCATGCATGTAACCGCAATGCAAAAACAGAGTGTCAAGAAGCACTTTACAACTCCATAAACGTATATTATTTTCATTCCAAACAGCCAAGGCCTTCTTTTTATTCAGATCAGTTATGTGTACTCTATTATCTACGCTATTCCTTATGACTGTTTATTTCTTTTGTGGAAACAGCAAGACATGCATATTAAAATGAACCGAGTAAGTTCAGTCCACTGTTTTACAGTCGATGCTTGTGGTTAACTTGACATTGGGAGTTCCAATGTTAAATCCATTCGCTTTTCATTATTGATTATGAAAATAAGTTAAATCTTTCTCTTTTAATGCTGAATGTGGTTATTTTGAAGTGGTTCATTTCATTTCTGTCGTTTATTTTGAAACTGCAGTGCTATAATAGCAGTACTTAAAACACAATAATTTAGTTAATTTAGATTAGGTGCGAAATATTTTTCATGAACTTTCTCTGAATGGGAAAAATTCCTATAGAGCTACAGTATTAAATGTGATTCTGTATTGAATTGTATGAAACCTGTAAAGGCAATTAAATAATTGTATATTTCATATTTTAAATAGGCTTTTAAATTGTCAGTATCAAATCAGGAGCTCAGATGCAAAAACAAACGCCACTTCAAAAATGAGATAATGATATTAACTGAATTATCATATTACAGTATATACTCACCTAAAGGATTATTAGGAACACCTGTTCAATTTTTCATTAATGCAATTATCTAATCAGTGGTAGTTGCTTTAATGCAGTTAGGGGTGTGGTCCTGGTTAAGACAATCTCCTGAACTCCAACCTGAATGTCAGAATGGGAAAGAAATTTAAGCATTTTTAGCGTGGCATGGTTGTTGGTGCCAGACAGGCCGGTCTGAGTATTTCAAAACCCGTTCAGTTACTGTGATTTTCACGCACAACCATTTCTAGGGTTTACAAAGAATGGTGTGAAAAGGGAAAAACATCCAGTATGCTGCAAGTCCTGTGGGCGAAAATGCCTTGTTGATGCTAAAGGTCAGAGGAGAATTGGCCGACTGATTCAAGCTGATAGAAGAGCAACTTCGACTGAAATAACGACTCGTTACAACCGAGGTATGCAGCAAAGCATTTGTGAAGCCACAACACGCACAACCTTAAGGCGGATGGGCTACAACAGCAGAAGACCCCACTGTGTACCACTCATCTCCACTACAAATAGGAAAAAGAGGCTACAATTTGCACGAGCTCACCAAATTGGACAGTTGAAGACTGGAAAATTGTTGCCTGGTCTGACGAGTCTTGATTTCTGTTGAGACATTCAGATGGTAGAGTCAAAATTTGGCGTAAACAGAATGAGAACATGGATCCATCATGCCTTGTTACCACTGTGCAGGCTGGTGATGTAATGGTGTGGGGGATGTTTTCTTGGCACACTTTAGGCCACTTAGTCCCAATTAGGCATTGTTTAAATGCCACGGCCTACCTGAGCATTGTTTCTGACCATGTCCTTCTTATTATGACCACCATGTTGCCCTAGATGTGCATCCCACAAATCTCCATCAACTGCAAGATGCTATCCTATCAATATGGGCCAACAATTCTAAAGAATGCTTTCAGCACCTTGTTAAATCAATGCCACGTAGAATTAAGGCAGTTCAGAAGGCGAAAGGGGGTCAAACACAGTATTAGTATGGTGTTCCTAATAATCCTTTAGGTGAGTGTATGTTCATCAAATACCTTCGCTTCATATCTGCTTAATCTGTGCCCCACGTCATTCATAAATACCATTATGTGGCAAAGTCCATAAAGTGCACCCAAGATGAATTGGATGAGCAACAGCACATGAAATGACTCAAACGAATCAAAAGATTCAAACTTGTGTTCCTTGTGTGTACTTGAACCTGATTACAACCCGAATGTGGCAGTGACATGAATCACAGCGCCCCCTAATGTGTGGTTCAGTTTCTTCATTTTTACATTCTGCAACTCTTTACTACGTCATGTTAAAAGAAGTGGATTTTTTGCCAAAGAAGTTTGCATGCACTTTTTTTGCAGTGAAAGACTTTCAAATTTGTTAAATACCAATGAAATAACTAAAGTGACATTTGTGAAAATGAGGCATTTTAATTACTGACCAGCCTTTTCATTGCCATCAAAATGAAAACCCAAACATGAGCCTGATAAAAGTGCTCATTTATAAGAAAACGTCAGACGTGCTTAGAGGGTTTTGAATCTGAACTCCTATATACCAGTAGGGGAGAGCGGGGCACAACCTAACGCTTTTTGGTTTTGGCTCAATCATAAAAAATAATTATATATAACACTATGCATCCCTCACCTAACCATAGTTCAATTATAAATGGATACAAATGTCTAAATATGTGAGAAACGCAGCACAATTATGACAAAAAAAAACTTTTTTTATATATGTGAAAACAATACTAAAGTCTCAAAATCAAATTCTAAGATAATAAAAATCAAAGTCAGATTTTAGCCATTAATTTCATTATGATTTCAATCTTTGACGTGACCTTATTCGATCAATATTAAAGATATGAACAAAAATACATTTTGACACACAATTTTTGATCAGACAGGCACATTTATTTTGTTGGCAAAATGCAATCATTAGTGTGTAGCCTTTTTAAAACAACATCAATAGTTACACTGTAAAAAAATTCAGTAGAAACCACAATGTTATTGCAGCTGGGCTGCCGGTAACCCACCGCAGATCCAAACTCGTTATTTACTGGCAAGAGTTTGTTCAAAGTTAAATACATTTTAAATATTAACAAGTCTTTATCTTTACAGAATAAAACTATACAATAACAGCCTCATGCAAAGCATTCTGGGAACCAGAAATCATCATCAACCTTTTTCTGTTTTTTTTTTTGCCTTAGATTTTGTTTCCCAGAATGTTTTGCTTGATGCTGTTTTTTTAGTTTTACTCTGTAAAGACAAAGACTTGTAAATGTTCAATGTTCATTTAACTTTGAACAAAATGTTGCCAGTAAAACACATAAATTTAAATTTACGGTAAGTTACCGGCAACCCAGCTGAAATTTCTACGGATTTTTTTTTACAGTGTAGTTATTCTAATATTAGCTGTTTTTATTATCGTTATTTGTAACACAGCGTTAGAACCCCGCTAGGTCAAAATATTTTCAAGCCCACCAAAAAAGTTGCTAAGAGCTGCAAACATATTTCAAAATGATGCTATGTTTTAGTCAACAAGACACTGATTAATATGACATAACATTGGATTTGGTATCTTACACACCCAACTCAGAAACCGAAAAAAAAAACATATGATGAAAAAATGTACTTGCATGACACCAAAACACTCATTCATCAATAACTCGATGGAAAAACATTAAACCTTTCCATAAATTTGCGGAAGACCGTCTTTTGGCAGCAGGAAAACAATACAGAAAAATAAATCGCTCAACCCTGTGCAAAATATACACGGTCCGTGTTATAACTAACCCCGTGTTAGTTTTTGCTCAGCGCACCCATATATTTCTTTAATTATTAGTATCAGGTATTCTGATTTTTATAAAAAAAAGAGTTCTTTGCTGTTATTGTTATTTCATCCAAAAAAGCATATCTGATACATTTCATAGGTGTACCAGTATTTTGCATTTCACAACTGATTAAATCAAACACCAGCATGAAATACTATACAGATGTTTTTCTGGTTTTCTAACTTGTCATTATTCAAGATATATAGCTAAAGACCAAACTGTGTTTTGAAGTAATTAACTGCCCCATCTAATATCCAATTTTCTGTAGAAACCCTTAAATATTACACAAGTTATTATTTACGATAAATATACTAGTGGAATATTACTTGAGTTGCTGCAGGTTATACGTTATGCACGAACCCGGCTGCTGCCCTCTAATACAGCAAGTACCGGTAAGAGCCGGCAGTCCTTACGTGTATGAGAAATCGATCAACAGCATCCCTCTGTGAAGTGCTTCTGCCATACATTACACACAAGTGTGTAATTGATTATAAGACTCGAGCAGCATGCCCCTCCAACTACTCATTCCAGCTCTTTACTTTTCATCCATGTCCAGATTTTCTTTAACTTCTGCTAATATGGGTGGATTGATTTTGGAATTTTTCAACTTGACCCTTGAAGGACTTTGTCTAATTAGTTTGAAAGAAAAACACAATTAATCTTCTTTAGTGGGTGTGGTCTTGATGAGCATGGTTCACTTGTGCTCAAATTAGGTATTCTGGAGGCAAATCACTTTCCATTTTGGTTTGTGGGTTAATGTAGAACATTTCAATGTTTTCCCGGTAACTTGTTGTGCGCATAAAATTTGATTATTTGCTGAATGTTTTCACAGTGATAACAACCAGATGCAATTTGATTGGTCATAAAAAATGTGCAGCATGCCAGTTTCAATTTTGTCCTCAGTTGATCAACCTGCACCAGGCCATCCGATATAGTTTTCAATGCATGTATGCATCTTCCAGCCCTGTGTCATAAATGAAGTAAGACCAGCCGGAAAATGTTTGGTTATATTAAGATACAAAGAATGATACAAATAAAGTAGAAATGTAGTGTGATTATGATTACACGGTTTTGAAACAAAACAGACAAAACCGTTTTAATACTTTTGCTTTTGGGTCATGAATTTCACGTTTTTCACATGATCACACGTAAACATCAATAAGATCCCATACACACCGGGAAAAAAATCGGTTGTCATTTTATGCACATGCAGCTCAGATATTTATGGGAGTGACAACCATATTCTACAACTAAATTAAAAGTATAGTATGTAAGAAATTTAAATCAAATAATCATAAAATGGCCCTGATATGTCACTAAACATTAAGAAATAATTTTCATTTCAAATACTTATATCACTGACAACAGTGGTCTGGCCAGGATATTATCATTTAAAAAGTGGAGTTGCAGCCCTCAACTGATGTTTATGTTGTCATGTTGTGTATTGGCCACTAGTTTTGTGATTGCAGTACCAGTTTTAGCCACAAGTTTTGTGATTGCAGTACCAGTTTTGTCCACAATCCTACATACTGTTCCTTTAACTCCCACAAAACGTAGGCAGTGACAACCGCGTTAAAGGTGCAGTGTGTAATTTTTAGAAGGATCTCTTGACAGAAATGCAAAATAATATACAAACCTTAATTATCAGGGGTGTATAAAGACCTTTCATAATAAACCGTTATGTATTTATTACCTTAGAATGAGACGTTTTATCTACATACACAGAGGGTCCCCTTACATGGAAGCCGCCATTTTGTGCAGCCATGTTTCTACAGAAGCCCTTAACGGACAAACTTTTTTATTAAGTTGTCTCCAACGATGACACGTTTGACCGGTGGCGGCTTCCGTAGCTTCTCTTATGTGTTTCAAAAGCAAGAGGTGAGCAGTGGACTGAGCCGTTGGTTGCAATTCGCAACCTCACCACTAGATGCCACTAAAATGTACACACTGCACCTTTAAAGTTCACTGCCAGGCGATATATTATCTTTAACAGAATTCGCCTTTCAAAGCCTACAGCGGACGGCCGGTTTGGACTACAGTCCTCTACTTCCTGCTTTAATGACGTCACTAGAACAGTTTTTTGACTAAACTCCGCCCACAGGAATACTTCAGTCGCCAGCTAAGCTAACGGCAAGCTAAGCTGCTATTGAATCATAACACGCTAAACAAACTACCCAATCAGAACTCGATACGTATTTCTGAAGGAGGGACTTCATAGAACAAGAAAGACATCAGCCCGTTTTGAGGATAGTGAAAACAGCGCTATACAGATAAGTAAATTGTGTGAAAAATACCGCGTTTTTTTTTACATGTGAAACATGAACACATGTTATATTGGGCACTGTAAACACAATTAAAGCTTCAAAAACACAGAAAGAACGGGACCTTTAATGGGTGGATATGGCAACACAGCAAGAGAGCACTCTTCAACACAACACACACGTTACCTCTGTAGACGATGGTTTATTAAAATTGCAGAACATAACCCTGTAATATTATTTTTGAATACAGTGAATGCTAAAAATGCCATAACGGCAGAATATTGCTATGGTTACCTCTTTGTAAATAATTTTTGGGAGTGAATCTCGTTCTGTACAGATGTCACGAGGTGACGACTTTTTAGGGCGGAACCAAAAATTGAAGAAGTTGGTTCCGCCCGGATGTTTCCGCCCCGACCGGAAAAATGGAAACACCGGACATCCGGCAGTTTTGCGAAGGCTGTAATCAGTGGATTGAACACAGCTGTGCCTAGTTGACGAGATCGCCGGGTAATTGGATAACGGGAGTGTAAGGAGAAGTACAAAAAGCACAGTTAGATGACAGTTGGCAGTTCGAAGTGTGTGCTGAGAAACGGAGCTGTGCTCATTATTAGACGTGGTGACTGGATATATCTCTCTCTCTCTTCCCTTTTCTCTTGTTGCAGTCACGGTGGACCGGCTGGACTTAAGAAACAACCCTACGGGTGTAGAAGGAACTCCGGTCCAACTAGTAATTTGGAAGGAGTAAAGCGAGAAGCGATTTGATCACATTGCACAACGTACACAAAGGCTATCCGCTGTGAGTATACCCGTGGTGTAGTATAACTAGCAGAAACTTGCATTGTGGGATTCGTTGGAATCCTCCAGGATTAGGAAGGCGGCCCTACCCCTATCATTAGCGTGGTGGGCGAGCCGCTAGAAGCATACATTTCATACAGCCACCGCGACGCGACTTTGGTCTGGTCGTTTTGCCATCGCCTCTACGTTAGCCCCAAGCACAGTGGAAGAGACCGGGCGTTTCCCTTGTGGTGTTGCACTTGCAGTGTGGTGAGTGAGATTTTACATATCATAAGCTTTTTCACGTTAGAGTGGTGCTGTGTATTTGCTGTGGGTTGCTGTGTGTCTTGTCAGAGAAACCCCGCACCATCCATTCTCTCCCCTGGAAGGAGGACGGAGGGGCCAACGACCGTAGACCTCATTGCTATTATACACTGTGTGCTGTTTTACGAGTACGAAGAGACGCAGGCCAAGAGCTGTGGAGGACTGTGAGTAGTATATTAGAAGCATTGGTGGTGTGAGCTTATCTGTGTTTGCATTGTCGCAGAGTTGGAGGCGAACGGGTCCCCTACCCCCGTGGTCTCTACGAAAGGGCGCCCCTATCTGGGATTCGATCAGCCTACGGACAGTGGGGATAGGGCAGCGCTCGACCCGGCGAGGTGGTGTGTGACTTTCGCCCCCCTGCTGACCGACAGAAGAACCGACTGTGAGTAACATCTTAAAAGCAATTGTGGTGTAAGCTTACCTGTGTTGTATTGTCGCAGAGTCGGAGGCGAACGGGTCTGCTGCCCCCGCGGTCTCGACGAAAGGGCGCCCCTATCCGGGATTCGATCGGCCTACGGACAGTGGGGATAGGGTAGCGTTCGACCCGGCGGGGTGGTGTGTGACCTTCGCCCCCCTGCTGACCAACAGTAAAGAGCCGACTGTGAACGCGATACTTACTCAGAGAGCTGTAAGCAGCGGGGCTGGTGAGAAACATTCAAAAACCAATAACAGTGTTTCTGTGTCCTAGCGATCACCTGTGGAGAGAGAGAGGAAAACGAGAGTGAATCAGTAAAGAGCCGACTGTGAACGTGATACTTACCCAGAGAGCTGTAAGCAGCGGAGCTGGTGAGAAACATTCAAAGATCAATAACAGTGTTTCTGTGTCCTAGCGATCACCTGTGGAGAGAGAGAGGAAAACGAGAGTGAATCAGTAAAGAGCCGACTGTGAACGTGATACTTACCCAGAAGCTGTAAGCAGCGGAGCTGGTGAGAACCATTCAAAGGCCAATAACAGTGTTTCTGTGTCCTAGCGATCACCTGTGGAGAGAGAGAGGAAAACGAGAGCAAGAGCCAGTAAAGAGCCGACTGTGAACGTGATACTTACCCAGAGAGCTGTAAGCAGCGGAGCTGGTGAGAAACATTCAAAGACCAATAACAGTGTTTCTGTGTCCTAGCGATCACCTGTGGAGAGAGAGAGGAAAACGAGAGTGAATCAGTGAAGAGCCGACTGTAAACGTGATACTTACCCAGAAGCTGTAAGCAGCGGAGCTGGTGAGAATCATTCAAAGGCCAATAACAGTGTCTCTGTGTCTTAGCGATCACCTGTGGAGAGAGAGAGGAAAACGAGAGTGAATTATTGAGGAACCGACGGTGCACGTGATACTTACCCAGGAAGCTGTAAGCAGGGAGCCGGTGAGACCCCTTTCAAAGTCAGTAACAGTGTCTTTGTCATCCTAGCGGCCGCCTGTGGAGAGAGAAGAAGGCGAGAGTGAGCCATTGGGCACGAACAGTGGGAAAGATCCCTACCAGCCACACCAGAAATTGTCTGCCTCCAGGAGAGAAGAAGGAGGGCGCCACGGCCAGCAGGGTCCAGGCGGGAGCCTGACGTTTCCCCCTTGCCCCCGTTGATGGTGGTTGGCACCCCTGTTGTTTCCATCCTTGTCACCCGTGGCTGTAGTCCCCTGGAGGGAGTAGAAGAAGCCATTAGTTTTAAATTTCCCTTCCCCAATTTCCCCAGTCCTTTTAAGTATTTAAAAATTCAATAAAGCTTGTTTTAAATTTTACTCACCTGTCTCCGTGTTTGTCTGCTCATTGGGTCGGCTTTGGGGACCTCCTCGAGGTGGGAGTTAAAAAGGGGCGTGGCTTAGTCAAACACAGCCAGCCCCTAGTGGTGACAGATTTTGGCGTAGTCGGCAGGGTCCCACCTCGAGTTGAGTAACCAAGGTCACCCAATGACTGACAACGCGGGGCCAGCAGCCCCACCCCGTGCCACACCCATTATCATGGGCAGTCCATGGGTCCAGAGATACGGAGGAGCCGAGTCGGAGGTACGCCTGACCGAATGGAAGGCCCAGCTGGAGTACTTGTCCGACCTGCAGGGCCTTAGCGCCGCCCAGCGGCTCCAATTTGTGTTAAACTCCCTAGAAGGAGAAGCACGGCGAGAGGTACAAGCCGCCCCCGAAGCGATTAGAGCCACCGCCCAGACTGTGTTCCAGTTCCTTGCTGAACAATATGGTGACCATACCCCCGTAGCTGTCCTCCGCTCACAATTTTTTAATTGCAAACAAGGCCCCCGACAACCTATTCGAGCTTTCGCCCTCAGGCTGCGGGAGCAGTTCACTCGCCTGCAAGCCCGACGAGACCATGGGCTAGGAGATGGAGAAGCTTTGTTACGCGACCAGTTCCTCCTGGGGATGAAAGAAGGCCCCGTGAGGCAAAGTCTGAGGGTCCAGTTCCGGAGGGACCCCGGGCTGACCTTCGAGGATCTAAAGAAGGAGGCGCTAGCCCTGGAGGGTGATGAGGCCGAAGTAACCGAAGCCCCCGTGTGTGCAGCCGTAAGTGGAAACACAGCAGCACCACCTGAACACACAGACTGGAAGCAAGCCCTGAGGGTGGAATTGTTGAAAGATGTCCGAGAGCAGATGTCGGAGCTATCTAAGACCCTTTTGGGAGAACTTCGCCAAAGTAGGGCGCGGGAGGAACCGAGGCCGGCACCCCGAGAGCGAGTCTACTCTGAGAGGGGCCGAGAGCCACCGGGACGCCCGAATCGTTTGAACCGGCCCCGCTTTGAGTGGGATGACCAAGGGCGGCCAATCTGCAATCGGTGTGGAGAACCGGGGCATTACAGTCGCCAGTGTGGGCCTCGCAGGGCATCAGAGGGGGGTTTTTAAGACGACCGGCCACAGTGGGTCGTGTGGCCGGGACCCCCAGAGAAGACCCTGGAAGACGTGAGGATTCTAGAGACCGGATGGTTGGACACAGCCCTGTGGCGGAGGTGAAGGTATGTGGCAAGACAATACAGTGCCTAGTAGATACGGGCTCTCAAGTGACATTGTTTGCGGAAAGTCTCTCGCAGGAACTATTTGGGAAGCAGAGTGCCCAAGGAGGGGAGGCCCCCTGGCTGACGTTGCGGGGCGCCAACGGCCTAGAGATCCCTTATATTGGCTATCGGCTGACGGACTTAGAAGTTCATGGGGTGTTGGTTCCCCAAAAAGGAGTGATTATCGTGGAGGACAGATGTTTGGGTGCCCATCGAGCCCTATTAGGGATGAACGTCCTCTCTGAATGTTGGGAGGAGTTATTTCGGGCTAAGCCCGGCCCTAGGATCCCCCCTGTCGAGAGGCCCCTATGGGAGCAAGTAGTGGCCGACTGTCGTCGGGTCCAGATGACCCAGGTCCGCAGAGGCCGGGAAGAGGTAGGAAGAGTGATGTGTCGATTTGCTCTGTCTATTCCCCCTAGGAGTGAGGCCATGGTGTGGGTGAGAGTAGCCCCCCGAGGAGTTGGCCCCGAAGAATGGGTATTGGTCGAACCTCACGCCGATTGCCCCCAAGTGGAAGTAGCCCGAGGCCTAGCGGCGGTCCGCCGGGGGAGGGTCCCTGTGAAGGTCCGAAACAACCACCCCTACCCAGTATACTTACACCGACACCAGCGGCTGGCCCGATTAACGGGGGTTGCGCCCCACCAGGTGAGGGAAGAGAGAGACGTTAGGTTCCGTCAGGTGTGCCCCACTGTCATCGAGGTGGCCCTGACCCAGATGGAAGCCCCTTCGAACAACAGAAGGAGGGACGTGCCGAGGCACTTGGCAGGTGAGTCCCTGCAAGGGGAAGAGTTGGAACAGGCGCAGACACAAAGACTCCAAGCCCTCCTTCAGAAATGGCAACATGTATTCGCAAGACACGAGGAGGATTATGGGTGTACGAAGGTGGTGGAACACCATATACCGACTGGAGATGCAGGACCCAGTAGAGAGAGGTACCGGCCGATTCCACCCACCTTGTATACAGAGGTACGCTCGCTACTGCAGGGTATGCTGGAGCGAGGAGTCGTCCGGGAAAGCAGTAGCCCCTGGGCAGCCCCCATCGTACTTGTGCAGAAAAAGTCAGGAGCTTGGAGGTTTTGCGTGGACTATCGGAAGCTTAACCTGGTGACCAAGAAAGACGCGTTTCCCTTACCCCGGATTGAAGACTCCCTTGCCGGTCTCACACGGTCCGCTTGGTACTCCACCTTGGATCTGGCCAGTGGATATTGGCAGGTGCCAGTGGCCGAGGCCGATAGAGAGAAGACCGCCTTTACGACCCCGTTCGGACTATTCGAGTGGGAACGGATGCCTTTCGGGCTCTGTAACGCTCCGGCCACGTTCCAACGCCTCATGCAGCGCTGTCTTGGAGGTCAGTTAATGGAGTCAGTCTTGGTATATTTGGATGATGTAATTGTGTATTCCCCAGATTTCGATTCCCACCTCCGACACCTCGAAGAGGTTTTCCAGGCGATGGAGAAATATGGGCTGAAGTTGCAACCCGACAAATGCCATCTGTTGAGGCGGGAAGTCCAGTTCCTGGGCCACGTGGTCAGCGCTGCTGGGGTGGCCGTAGACCCTGGGAAGGTCTCCGCGGTGAGAGACTGGAGTGCACCCAAGACTGTGAGGCAAGTGCGGTCATTTCTAGGGTTTGTGGGGTACTACAGACGGTTTATAAAAGACTTTTCAAAGATTGCCAAACCCCTTAACCAGCTGCTGGTCGGCACAGGGCGAAACCGGGGGCGGGGGTCGCCCTCTATTGAGTGGGACGAGTCCTGTGAAGGGGCATTTCAGAGGTTGAAACAGGAATTGTTACAGGCTCCTATCTTGGCCTATGCAGACTTTACCCAGCCATTTCTTTTGTATACAGACGCTAGCAACCTGGGGCTGGGAGCAGTCTTGGCCCAACGACAAGCGGGTACGGAACGGGTGATCGCCTACGCAAGCCGAAGCCTCCACCCAGCGGAGAGGAACGACGCGAACTATAGCTCATTCAAGTTGGAACTGCTGGCCCTGAAGTGGGCCCTGAGCGAGAAGTTCAAGGACTACCTCTGGGGTGCTAAGGTAACGGTGATTACAGACAATAATCCTCTGGTTCATCTACAGACAGCGAAGTTGGGGGCTGTGGAGCAGCGCTGGGTGGCACAACTTGCCAACTTCGATTACCAACTGCAGTATCGGCCCGGCCGGGAACACACGAACGCGGATGTCTTGTCCCGGTTGCCAGAGGTGGACGGCCCCAGTGGCTGTGATGGCCAGGAAGAGGAAGGCCAGGGGGAAGGCTACCTGATAGGGGTTGTGGAAGCACCAGGAGGCCAGCAGGAGGCGGTACCCGGGAGCTGGGGTTGGGATCCCTGCCGATGGAAGGAAAGACAGGCCCAGGATCAGGATTTATGGCAGGTGAAGATGTGGGTGGAGCAAGGCCGGCGACCAACGTCGTCCGAGAGGCTGACCCTGACGGAGACGGGAAAGAGACTGCTGGGACAGTGGGACAAGCTGGAGATACAGGAGGGGGTGCTTTGCCGAAAAGTAAGTGATCCGAAGCTGGGCGAGGAGGT
The DNA here is from genome assembly GCF_027580225.2 of Misgurnus anguillicaudatus. Classification (NCBI taxonomy): domain Eukaryota; kingdom Metazoa; phylum Chordata; class Actinopteri; order Cypriniformes; family Cobitidae; genus Misgurnus; species Misgurnus anguillicaudatus. The sequence continues at coordinate 24,483,345 of NC_073350.2, read as the reverse complement.
GCGCCAGATCGTGGTGCCCGCCGACCAAACAGCAGCCCTGGTGTCTGCTTACCATGACCAATTGGGACACCAGGGACAAGAACGGACCGTATCACTGCTACGCAGGTTCTTCTACTGGCCGGGGCTGGAAGTATCAGTGCGTAGCTTGGTCCAAGCTTGCCCCAGGTGTACGTTATTCAAGTCTCGACGAGAGGCCCGAGCGCCGATGATACCCATATGTGCCAAAGCCCCCCTTCACATCATGGCGATGGATTTCCTGACCCTGGGCCGGCCACAGGACCGTTATCCGAACATCTTAGTAATCACCGACCTATTTACGAAATATGCGTGGGCAATTCCCACCCTCGATCAGACGGCAAGTACCACCGCAACGGCTTTATGGCGGCACGTCTTCCAAACGTTTGGATGTCCAGAGTTCTTACACTCAGACCAAGGGGCAAACTTCGAATCAAAGGTGATCCGGGAATTATGCCAGCTGTATGGGTGCACGAAGACCCATACGACGTCCTACCACCCTCAAGGAAACGGCTGCTGCGAGAGGTTTAATCAAACCCTGCTGGGGCTCTTAGGGACCTTGGATCAACGCAAGCAGAGTGATTGGGTGAGTGCTCTACCGAACCTCTTACAAGCTTATAATAATAGCATCCATAGTACGACGGGGTATGCCCCCACTTATCTGATGTTCGGTAGGCATGTGCGGATGCCGACGGACCTGGTCTTGGGAGCGGCCGCGAGCCAGGAAGAAGGAAGCGTGACTGAATGGGTAGGGCGCCACCACCAACGGCTGCACTTTGCCTATGAACAGGTATCCCAGAAAATACGGGCCACCGGAGAAAAGAACAAGCGGTTGTACGACCGAACGGCCCGGGAAGCCCCCTTGCTGCCAGGAGAGAGAGTCCTGGTACGAGATAACCGGCGGCAAGGCAAAGGAAAATTGAGCGACCGTTGGGAGGCCACCCCGTACGTAGTCTGTAGGCAGCAGAGACCGGGCCAGCCGGTGTATACCATCCGGCCGGAAGGAAAGGCCGGCCCGGAACGGGTTGTTCACCGAAACATGATTCGCCCTTGTCCAAATTTTCCCGAGGTCACGGAGGAGGTAGTTGCGGAGCCGGCACCGACGGCCCCCTGGATGGAAGGATGGGCTGTGGTACCAGGTTTACCTGTGGTGGCACCACCCCCAGCCGCCCCAGGAGAGCCAGAACTTGCACCTGAGCCAGCTGAACCCCCAGCCGTCCAGAGGCAGCCAGGACCAGCACCAGAGCCAGCCGAACCCCTGGCCGCACAAAGACAACCTGAGGTTGTGCCCGAGCCCGCTGCACCTGACTCCCCTGTAAGACGCTCCCAACGGGAGAACCGCGGCCGGCCCCCTTCCCGCTATGGTGAGTGGACTACTCAAAGGCATTCCAGGGACTGGAATGTATTGGCGGGGGAGGATGTCACGAGGTGACGACTTTTTAGGGCGGAACCAAAAATTGAAGAAGTTGGTTCCGCCCGGATGTTTCCGCCCCGACCGGAAAAATGGAAACACCGGACATCCGGCAGTTTTGCGAAGGCTGTAATCAGTGGATTGAACACAGCTGTGCCTAGTTGACGAGATCGCCGGGTAATTGGATAACGGGAGTGTAAGGAGAAGTACAAAAAGCACAGTTAGATGACAGTTGGCAGTTCGAAGTGTGTGCTGAGAAACGGAGCTGTGCTCATTATTAGACGTGGTGACTGGATATATCTCTCTCTCTCTTCCCTTTTCTCTTGTTGCAGTCACGGTGGACCGGCTGGACTTAAGAAACAACCCTACGGGTGTAGAAGGAACTCCGGTCCAACTAGTAATTTGGAAGGAGTAAAGCGAGAAGCGATTTGATCACATTGCACAACGTACACAAAGGCTATCCGCTGTGAGTATACCCGTGGTGTAGTATAACTAGCAGAAACTTGCATTGTGGGATTCGTTGGAATCCTCCAGGATTAGGAAGGCGGCCCTACCCCTATCATTAGCGTGGTGGGCGAGCCGCTAGAAGCATACATTTCATACAGCCACCGCGACGCGACTTTGGTCTGGTCGTTTTGCCATCGCCTCTACGTTAGCCCCAAGCACAGTGGAAGAGACCGGGCGTTTCCCTTGTGGTGTTGCACTTGCAGTGTGGTGAGTGAGATTTTACATATCATAAGCTTTTTCACGTTAGAGTGGTGCTGTGTATTTGCTGTGGGTTGCTGTGTGTCTTGTCAGAGAAACCCCGCACCATCCATTCTCTCCCCTGGAAGGAGGACGGAGGGGCCAACGACCGTAGACCTCATTGCTATTATACACTGTGTGCTGTTTTACGAGTACGAAGAGACGCAGGCCAAGAGCTGTGGAGGACTGTGAGTATTATATTAGAAGCATTGGTGGTGTGAGCTTATCTGTGTTTGCATTGTCGCAGAGTTGGAGGCGAACGGGTCCCCTACCCCCGTGGTCTCTACGAAAGGGCGCCCCTATCTGGGATTCGATCAGCCTACGGACAGTGGGGATAGGGCAGCGCTCGACCCGGCGAGGTGGTGTGTGACTTTCGCCCCCCTGCTGACCGACAGAAGAACCGACTGTGAGTAACATCTTAAAAGCAATTGTGGTGTAAGCTTACCTGTGTTGTATTGTCGCAGAGTCGGAGGCGAACGGGTCTGCTGCCCCCGCGGTCTCGACGAAAGGGCGCCCCTATCCGGGATTCGATCGGCCTACGGACAGTGGGGATAGGGTAGCGTTCGACCCGGCGGGGTGGTGTGTGACCTTCGCCCCCCTGCTGACCAACAGTAAAGAGCCGACTGTGAACGCGATACTTACTCAGAGAGCTGTAAGCAGCGGGGCTGGTGAGAAACATTCAAAAACCAATAACAGTGTTTCTGTGTCCTAGCGATCACCTGTGGAGAGAGAGAGGAAAACGAGAGTGGATCAGTAAAGAGCCGACTGTGAACGTGATACTTACCCAGAGAGCTGTAAGCAGCGGAGCTGGTGAGAAACATTCAAAGACCAATAACAGTGTTTCTGTGTCCTAGCGATCACCTGTGGAGAGAGAGAGGAAAACGAGAGTGAATCAGTGAAGAGCCGACTGTGAACGTGATACTTACCCAGAAGCTGTAAGCAGCGGAGCTGGTGAGAACCATTCAAAGGCCAATAACAGTGTTTCTGTGTCCTAGCGATCACCTGTGGAGAGAGAGAGGAAAACGAGAGCAAGAGCCAGTAAAGAGCCGACTGTGAACGTGATACTTACCCAGAGAGCTGTAAGCAGCGGAGCTGGTGAGAAACATTCAAAGACCAATAACAGTGTTTCTGTGTCCTAGCGATCACCTGTGGAGAGAGAGAGGAAAACGAGAGTGAATCAGTGAAGAGCCGACTGTAAACGTGATACTTACCCAGAAGCTGTAAGCAGCGGAGCTGGTGAGAATCATTCAAAGGCCAATAACAGTGTCTCTGTGTCTTAGCGATCACCTGTGGAGAGAGAGAGGAAAACGAGAGTGAATTATTGAGGAACCGACGGTGCACGTGATACTTACCCAGGAAGCTGTAAGCAGGGAGCCGGTGAGACCCCTTTCAAAGTCAGTAACAGTGTCTTTGTCATCCTAGCGGCCGCCTGTGGAGAGAGAAGAAGGCGAGAGTGAGCCATTGGGCACGAACAGTGGGAAAGATCCCTACCAGCCACACCAGAAATTGTCTGCCTCCAGGAGAGAAGAAGGAGGGCGCCACGGCCAGCAGGGTCCAGGCGGGAGCCTGACGTTTCCCCCTTGCCCCCGTTGATGGTGGTTGGCACCCCTGTTGTTTCCATCCTTGTCACCCGTGGCTGTAGTCCCCTGGAGGGAGTAGAAGAAGCCATTAGTTTTAAATTTCCCTTCCCCAATTTCCCCAGTCCTTTTAAGTATTTAAAAATTCAATAAAGCTTGTTTTAAATTTTACTCACCTGTCTCCGTGTTTGTCTGCTCATTGGGTCGGCTTTGGGGACCTCCTCGAGGTGGGAGTTAAAAAGGGGCGTGGCTTAGTCAAACACAGCCAGCCCCTAGTGGTGACACACAGATGGAATGATCATTTAGTGGATTTACTCACGAAACGTTGCCATGACATTAGTTAAGCATCCCTGCCTGCTAGCTACATGCGTCACGCTTTCATGTAGTGAACTAAAGCACTCGGTTTCTCTTCTAAAGAAGGAAACTAATTTTAGAAACATTTCCCCTCTTGAATGTTTGCTTTAAGTGGAATGAAACCATGTCAACATTCAACGACATCCAGCAGTGACAGTCATAGCCATTACACAGATCTAGAGTTAACAGAAAGAGACTGATGATACGCATCGGCAAAGTCAGTGTGAACACAGGGCTCAACAATGTTAGATAGCAGCTATAATGAGAGTCTCTGTTTCAGTAAGTGGTTTCAGACATTTCTTTTTGGACGTTGGTCTGTGGAAAACGTCTCTGTAGTGTTTCACTTTTGAAAAGGTTAAGCTACTTAAACGTCCATTCATATCCCTCCATTGGTAGAGGTCAGAATATAATGCGTGTCCTCTGTTATTATAGTCTGTGGTAGCTGGAGTCTTTTTCTATTCCTAGAGGGCCTTTAACTTAAAGATCAAAGTTAGGAATTCTGTGGATGTGCATCATGAAATACTTTGAGAGTCTGTCTGCGAAAACTGAATTCACAAAGGCTTTTATATGACACATAATGTTCTCTTCAACACAGAAAATAGGCTGGATGGTGAGTTCTAAGGATTCCATAAGAACGAAAAATCGCAAAATTTCACAATTATTTCTCCTAGACAGGTTCAAATAAGGAGTTAAGCTCATACAGTTTATATCTGTCTCAAAATTTGAAGAGCTCCAATGCAAAAGCTAAACGGAGCTTTGTCAAAAATTAGATAATGATATTTACCGAATGCTCTTGGAACGTATTATATGTTCATCGAATACTTTTGCTTCAAATCTGCTTAATCCCAACCTACAAATATGCTTAATCCCAGCCTAAGCCATTCAGAAATATCGCTTTGCTTGCAGAATCCATTAAATGACACATACATTTTTCACAAAATTCCTCATAGTGCATGAAAGACAACGACCATGGAGGGCATTCAAACTTCTGTTTTGAGTATTTGGACCTTAAAAGTCCCGTTTTTCCTGCTTTACAAAGCTTTGTGTTTATGGTGCGCAATATAACATTTGTTCATGTTTCGTGTGTAAAAAGCGTCCGTTTTAATGGGAGAATGACATGACATGATACAACTTAATGATCCAGCCCTGGACAAGAGACAAGAGGAGATTAAATAGGGAAACTTAACGAGGGTAACACAGGTGCAAGGGATAAACTGATAATGAATAATTAACAGGGAGAACAAGGGGGCGGGGACTAAAGACGAGACACCAGATGCCACAATAAACAAGTCATGGCCTCCACATTAAACAAGAGACTGTCAGAACTCTGCCATCACAATAAAACATAAATATATAACCAAACTCTCGTGGCAGAGTCCTGACAGTAGCCTCCCCCTAAGGAGCGACTGCCAGATGTAAGTTTTACATGGCATTTTAAGCAATTTAAGCAATTGCAATTTTTAAGTAAGTGTTACATGGAATTTTAAGCAATTTAAGCAATTGCATTTTTTAAAGTAAGTTTTACATGGAATTTTAAAAAATTTAGTTTTACATGGAATTTTAAGCAATTTAAGCAATTGCAATTTTTAAGTAAGTTTAATATGGACTTTTAAGGAATTTAAGCAATTGCAATTTTTTAAGTAAGTGTTACATGGAATTTTAAGCAATTTAGTTTTACATGGAATTTTAAGCAATTTAAGCAATTTTTAAAATAAGTTTTACATGGAATTTTAAGCAATAATTTAAGCAATTGCTTAAAATTCCATGTAAAACTTACTTTAAAAGTGAATGTAAAAATTATGGGTCGGTTTCCCAGACAGGGCTTATCTTAGTCCCAGACTAAAATGCATGTTTGAGCTGCTTTAATTTAAAAACACCATGTCCTGTTTAATTTTAACATATTTCGTTAACAGTAATTTGTCTTAAGATGCACACCTGTATTGTTTTTTGTAAGGTATGTTAGTAAAAACTTCTTAAATTACCTAATTTTAATAAGGCCTAGTCCTGGATTACCTAAACCCTGTCCGGGAAACCGCCCCAATATTTTTAAGTAAATACAGCCATTTTAGTCCACTGCCTAGTTAGTTATATTTACTCAAATAATTCAAGTGTTTTCAACCAAAAAATATTAATTTAATTTCCTTCTTAGAAATGTTACATGATAAAAGTTAGTTGAATTTACTAAATAATGTGTTCATTTAGAATTACTCACTTTTTTGTCTTATTTTTAATAAAAATTGATTAAAGAACAAGAATTCATTTTTGAATACAATTTACTAATTTTATTTAGTTAAATTTACTAAGCCACAAAATCATTTTTACAGTGTATAGAACTTTTACAGTACAAATTGTTTCAAAGCAGCTACAGTCATACTTTTATGTATGTCTGTAATGTCTTAAGTAATATAGTTATACTGTTATGTCTATAAACTCTTAGCTTATATGAACCAGAACTCCCATAAGTCTCCCGAGTAATGAAAGAGTGAGCAATAAAATTTTCCTCTGAGATGGTAACTCACTAAATATTCAAACCATTTAAAATCACACTGCTACCACTATGACTATGTTAACCAATAAAAATAACCATTATTGGACATTTTCATTTGAATTGTGTTTACAGGTCATGCTAAGCAAATCATGTTGATCCCTTTAGCCCTTTGAGCTGTAAGAATATAGGCTGAGGTAGATCTGCAGTCCAGGGGACAGTCTGGTGTTGAAAGACTTACAGTTATGTTTATCTGAAATCCATTATGTGTATTTGCACCAAAATACATATATTTTATATGTCAACAGACACAATGCCTGTTTTGAAAGTCAATTAAAGCCAATATGGTGAAAACAGTATTGTATTCCTATAGGCAACATATTTAGAAGTCATTGTGCTTTTCGTAAGTCTCGCAAATCATAGAAATCTCTTACCAAGGTTACTCTCAGAAATAGATTGAATGATTAAATAAATGCTTTATGTTCCTGTAGCTCACTTGGAGGATCATGCCCTACAAAGGTCATGGGTACATACTGATAAACGTACAGTATTGCTTGAATGCAATGTAAGTCACTTTTGATGAAAGCATCAGCCAAATGCATAAAGTTTATTAGGCTGTTACGCTGAAATAATTTCGTAGTTACTGTCAGTGCTGTAGTACAAAAAGGGTAATTTTGACAAAAATGGTTGTCCCGACTCAGCACAGTGATATAGTGGGGCTGATTTACATATATACTACTTTAAATCCATATCTTATCCAAGGAGAGCTGCAAGGAGAGAGGTGGCATACAAAGAGATTTTGATATATGCCTCATTTCATAACCCCCGAAATAATATGTGTACAATAAATGGAAAACCCTGCATGTTGCGTCATGACAAACGTCTTTTCTTCTGCACCAACGCGACGCTATACTGTCATTTTTCTTGTTATCAATATTTCACGTCTATTGTAATAACATTGCATGGAAAGAGGCCCCAATTTAATGAGAAAATAAGCTTTAAACCCATTATGTATGGCTTGCCATTATCTCAATTTGTCAGTAGTGCGAAATTAAAGAAGCATGCTGAATTTGCACTACACGTTTTTTTATTAATGGAGATGCAGGCCACTGCACACATTCATATGCTGTTATTGCTTACTATCAATGTAAAATGGAGAGCAACTGGGTGACAAGGTCTGTTCGGCGCAGTGAAGAGAACCTGATAGAGTACAGGGAAGAAAATAACAAGCTAGCTTTTGCAGTTGACAGAAAGAAAAAAGAATCTTTGCAGTTAAAGTACTTATGGAAAGAGGAAAATGGCCAGCTGATCTTGGGATGTCCCTACAGTATACTGTAGCTCAGCAATGTGTGTGATGCTCCCATTGATTGATTCCAGGTTGTGCCGAAAAAGGATACAAATACCAGAATAAGGATCTAAATAAGGACGTTTTTATTTCCAAGCTTAACCTACAAAGCTCAAAAGTTTTGAAAGCTTTGAATGTTAGATTGGTGCAAATATAAAAAAACCCTAATGGAATGTAGCCACCATGTTGTTTTCCTGCCAGGCTACCTGGAACAAATATCTAAAAAATGGACGATCGCCCAGCCTAGAGGGAGATAACACATATTAAAAAAGAGCCCCTCTGGCTCAGTTCAAGCTGTGCTTTTCTATGCATTATATAATTTTTCATAGGATGCACTCTCTCTCTCTCTCTCTCTCTCATCAAGTTTGCCCTTAAACATTTTTAAAATAACTTTATCAGAAAATGAAAAGCAAACATTGAAAGCATAATATTGAAAAAATGAAGTAGAACAAAATGATTTTAAAAATGTAGGCGTATATCGTACTTGATGAATTTTCATTTCCTGTATTTCTGCATAACCTTTTTTATTATCCACACGATCCAGGATAACCTCCATAATATTCCTCACCTAGTAAACACACAACAGATGTAATCGACTGTGACAGCTAGTAAATGATGTTACAAGCAACCTGAATCATTTGGTGAGGGTCCAGTTAGTGTTTTTATCACTATGAAAGGATGTTATTCGGTGTAACTTCTGCAAATAATAATAATAGCAGTAAGAATCCCATAAATATGCCGTTTCAATGAAGTTTGTGTGGTAATGTCATGACAAAATATTGCTTTCATTACTTTCCTGTTTGGGAGAATATGTGGCCTAGCAGGTAAGCTTTTCAGACATCCGTTGTTATTTTATAAACGGCAATAAGTTACGGTTATGGAAGGTGGATTTTGTTGCACAGATGTATCACAGTTTATTATTCAGCTCACATTGCATCTTCAATTTATTACTGTGTTTTGCTTTTTGTTTGCCTTGTTAAATTGAAAGTATTATCCATGAATATTCCAGTAATATATGTTTAGTTTACGGTGACAACTCATAGGAAAGAAAAATCTTCTTTTGTATCTGCTTCTCGCTGGCAGTAGTTTAAAGGGATTTTGGCTTACAGGTTTTTCAGATCTTTCCCTTGAAAAATATTTTGGGATTATGTCTTAAACAGTACTCAGGCTGCAGTCAGTAATTTAAAGGGGCCATGTCACAGGAATTTTTTAAGATGTCAAATAAATCTTTGGTGTCCCCAGAGCACATATGCGAAGTTTTAGCTCAAAATACCATATAGATAATTTATTATAGCATGTTTAAATTGCCACTTTGTAGGTGTGTGCAAAAATGTGTCCTTTAAAATGCACATGAGCGGATGAAGTGCAAACACTGATCACAATGATGGTGGTTTGTTGAAATTGAAACTCAATTGTTCTGTGAATTATTTTTTTCACTCTGCACTAAATGGCAGTACTGTGGTTGGATTAAGGGGTGGTATTATTATAATAAGAGCTCCTTATGACATCATAAGGAGAGCCAAATTTCAACGACCTATTTTTTCATGTGCTTGTAGAGAATGGTTTACCAAAACTAAGTTACTGGGTTGATCTTTTTCAAATTTTCTAGGTTGATAACAGCACTAGGCACCCAATCATAGCACTTAAACATGGAAAAAGACAGATTTTAATGCCATGGCCCCTTTAAACCAAAGATATTGGACTTAACAATATAGGCTACCCTACGCTGTTATAATATTTTAATGCATAGTAATTGAAGCTACATCAAGGAAAGTAGTTTTTTGCACTATTTTAGCTTAAAGGGATCATTTTAAAAAATCACTTAAAGTGAAAATTGTGTCATCATTTACTCACTTTTATGTTCATCTGAATCTGTATGAGTTTCTCTCTTCCATTGAACACAAAATAAGATTTTAATTTTAACTATTAAATGCATTTCCGGAGGAACCTCGAAAGTTTGCTTGCTCTGGTGCCGCCAATTTAGTTTTTTTATTGTGCATCCTCACATTGGAGACCCAAGTTCATGAACAAAGTTTGGTTTCAATAAGTGAAAGCGTTCCTGAGATATGAACAAAGTAAAAAAAATTTGTTGCTGAGGTGATGCCCTCGAAGGTTTATTTTTTTACCTTCATGGGTACACATTGAAATGTTGTCCTTTTTGTACCAATATTAGGATCTATTGTGCACCTTAAAGGCAGGTTGCACGATTTTTGAAAAAGACTTTGGAAAAGGGAGTCAGGCCGAGTACCAAACCACGCTTGTAGCCAATCAGCAGTATGGGTGGCGTGTCTACTAACCGACATCGTTGCCTGGGTTGCGTATGTGTCTATCAAAAGAAGGTCCTGATTCTATTGGGGTAGGGCTGTGTTTGTTTAGGTGATTTCAAATATCAAAGTTGGTTTTAGAGATCATGCACCTCGCCTTTAAGGAACGATTTTGTACCAGTTAAATTTAAACAGTTAAAGGACAAGTTCGGTATTATACACTTAAAGCCCTGTTTTCAGATTGTTTATGATGAAATAGAACGGTTTTGACTGAAATTTGGACATATGATGCTGGCCGGAGAATTTTCGGTTTCTGTTGTGTCAGCCCCTACCTCTACAATGGCTGCATAGGTGCACAGGAACAATCCTTTCTAAAATGCATTAAACTTTCGTTTACAAAGACGTGAAACTCACAGAGTGATCAGGGGTGTTTACTGATATGCCCACACAAAAATCGCTGCAAAAGATGCTTTCCAACAGGTCTTTTAGGTGTTTTATTTTTCCAAACGCCTCACACCCGTACATTCTTACGTTGAGAGCTTGAATAATAGACACTCCAGCCCAGTTGGTGGCGATAATCCACCTTTGCCAATTGCAAGAATACAAACAACGTTCCCGGCGCGGAGTAATACCGTACCTCACAGCACATCTAATACAAGTCAATGGAGTTCGACAAAAACTACGATAAAACCTGTTGGAGGGCGTCTTTTGCAGCCAATTTTATGTGAGCATATCAGTGAACACCCCCGACCACTCGGTGAGTTTCACGTCTTTGTAAACGAAAGTTTAATGCATTTTAGGAAGGATTGTTTTTGTGCACCTATGCAGCCATTCTAGAGGTGGGAGGTCATACAATAAGCACCTGAAAGTTCTCGGGCCAGCATCATATGCCCAAATTTCAGTCAAAACCATTTCATCATAAACAATCTGAAAACAGGGCTTTAAGTATAAAATACCAAACTTGTCCTTTAACAGTACCTTCAAAAGGTACACAATAGATCCTTAAGGTACAGTAATTTTTCACGTCACTGGACACACCCATCCCGTCGCCAACGGTCACTTTCCCTTAGGGCCGTGCACAGACATTTTGAGGGGCAGTGGCCCAAACCAAAAAAGGGGGCACAATTTATATGGTTTTAACAATATGATGTGTTATAGATTAGTATAAAATAATATAAGTGATTATAATGGAAAATAGACTTTATAACAAGATTTAGAGTGTGACAAAACTTCTTAATATTCTATATGATTTACATGCTGAAGCTTTGAATCCATGTTTGCAATTTTAAACAGCTTTTGCAGCCTCCCTTCCAACTCTTTTTTTAAAAACATTGTTTTTTATTTTTTTGTCGACAAAGTGTGCCAACAACAGCAAATGTGGTGTTATTTATATAAGATCTCATCGGGTACATTACACATTAGACAATCACTGTAATTCTAAAAATGTTTGCTAAGTTGTTAGCACTTTAGACCGAGAGCAAATCATTACCCACAGAAATACAAAAAACATAGGAAAGCCGAGAGAGAGGTCATCCATATTTTTATTTTTGCTGCTTGTTTTCTCATGATCTCGAGATAACAAAAAAATTTTTCTCGCTATCCAGACATAATAATCCAAATGCCATAATGTAATTTCCTGTCCGTAATATTTCATTTATTTTGAAGTGGACTGCTGATGCATGAGTCTTCGCCGCGTAGCTAATTGTCGATAGACTTAATAAATAAATAAAGTTTGATGTTCGTGAATTTAGGGACCATCTCTAAAGTGCACTGTACACGTTTCTATCTTCAATAGTATTTAAAAGTTTATTTGAATAAATATAAAACATCTAAAAAAAGTGTGCATTATAGTTGACAACCACGAACACTTTACAGTTGGTTTTGTGACTGTTTGTTGAATTTAAGTTATTCCATTTTAATGCTGTTTAAAGTAGAAACGTATATGGGGTTACTTTAAAGACGGTCCCTAAATTCACCGTGCTATCAAATGGTCAATTATTGGCAAATCTGTTTCATCTTGAGCAAATCCCTGATCTAAGTTGTAGTGTATTTATATGTTGTTGAACTCTGTGTAAGGTATTGGTAGTGTATTTAGATGTTGTTAAACTCTGTGTAAAGTTCTGGTTGGCCCGTTCATGATGCAATAGAATAACAAGTAACGTGTTGCAGAGTTACTGACGCGCAGTAAAGAACGAAAGAAGAAATGCCCATCGTTGTCCTGACTTTTATTTGTGTTCTGTAAAAATTATAGTACAAACACAACAGTTGGCGACGAGGATTTATTTTTGGATATGATATGAAAACGCTGTCTCCAAGTTTTTTTCCGGTGGGCATTTTTTTTTTCTGGGAGAAGCGTGACGAAACCCGGGCACAGAGGGGTACATTCAGCGCAAAAACAGTAAATAAGAGCAAAAACAAGACAAAATGGCTGGATACATTGGAAAGATCGACCCATTTGACAGCGGTACGGATGACTGGACGATGTACTGTGAACAAATCGAGCAGTATTTCAAAGCGAACAGCATCGATGACGACAAGCGAGTGTCAGTGTTGTTGAGTGCGATAGGAAGTAAAGCGTATGCACTGCTGAGAAGCCTCACTGCTCCCGCAAAACCGGCTGATCTGAGTTTTGACAACATTGTAAAGGTAATGCAAGAGCACCTAGCGCCAAAACCGCTGCTCATTGCTGAGCGTTTCAGATTTCATAAAAGGAATCAGAACGACGGAGAGTCAATTGCAGCTTATGTAGCTGCGTTAAAAAAGTTGTCAGAACACTGTCAGTTTGGGGATGGACTAAATGATGCGTTGAGAGATCGTTTAGTCTGTGGCATTTCACAAGAGAGTACACAGAAGAGACTGCTCACGGAGGCGGATTTAACGTTTAAACGTGCGGTTGAAATTGCTGTCGCTATGGAAACGGCTGCCAGAGACGCTATGGAGCTGCGATCTGGAGTGAAAATGTCTGTGAACAAGGTGAGCACTGTGTATAAACCTAAACAACCAATGCAAAGAGTTGAACTGTGTTACCGCTGTGACAGAGGTGGGCACAAAGCAAACCAGTGCAGATTTAAAACTGAAACGTGCAGAAAGTGCAACAAAATTGGACACATACAAAGAGCATGTCGATCAGATGTACTGCACAAAGAGAGAGAGAGGCAGTACAAAGCTCAGAAAAAGAAAAGTAAAAATGTGCATGTTGTCGGACAGATCTCTGATGAAGAAAGTGAAACAGGGTTGGCAAATTTAGAAATCTACAGTCTGAAAAGTGACTTGAAACAAGCAATCTGGCTTACACCACAAGTGAATGGACAAACAATCAGAATGGAACTGGACACAGGCTCTGCTGTATCAGTGATGTCACAGCATGAGTTTAAAGAACATTTCAAGTACAATAAATTAAAACCGTCGCCTGTCAAACTGAAAACATATACAGGTGAGCCCATAATTCCTCTAGGAATAATGCCTGTGACAGTAAAGTACAATGATCAGCAGAGTGAATTAGATCTGTACATAGTACCAACAGATGGACCAGCACTTTGGGGACGTGACTGGTTAAGAAAGATGCAGTTGGACTGGAAATCCATAAAAAGTCTGCAAATTACAGTTCCAGAGTCACTGTGCACTAAAAAGAAACTGGAAGAAGTACTGGCTGGGGCTGCTGCAGTGTTTCAGTCGGGCATTGGAACTCTAAAGCATATAAAAGGAAAAATAACGCTGAATAAGGATGCAGTACCAAAGTTCCATAAGGCACGTCCTGTTCCCTATGCTATTCGCCAGAAAGTTGAAACTGAGCTGGATCGGTTGGAAGCTGAAGGAATACTTTCCAAGGTTGACTGGAGTCCATGGGCAACCCCAGTTGTTCCTGTTGCCAAAAAGGATGGAACTGTAAGACTGTGTGGGGATTTTAAAGTCTCCATTAACCCTGAATTGCAGGTGGAACAATATCCACTACCGAGAATAGAGGATATTTTTGCTTCACTTTCAGGAGGACAGCTCTTTAGCAAAATAGACCTTGCCGAAGCCTATTTGCAAATGGAAATAGAGGAGGACTCAAAAGTCTTCTTGACTATTAATACCCACAAGGGCCTATATCGTTATAACAGACTTGTTTTTGGTGTTGCCTCAGCACCAGCTATATGGCAAAGAGCTATGGATCAGGTACTTCAGGGATGCCCCAGTACCCAGTGTTACCTTGATGACATCATCGTCACGGGTGAGAGTGACAGCAGTCATCTGGAAAACTTAGCACAGGTCTTAAAGAGGCTGGAAGAGTATGGACTACGTGCAAGACGTGACAAGTGTGAATTTTTCAAAGAAACCGTCACATATTGTGGACACAAAATCGATGCAAACGGTCTGCACAAATGTCACGATAAGCTAAGAGCAGTCGCAGAGGCCCCTCAGCCAGAAAATGTCTCACAATTGAGGTCCTTTCTTGGATTTGTCAATTACTACAACAGGTTTTTGCCAAATCTAGCCACTGTACTGCACCCTCTGAATGCCCTGTTACAAGCAGGAAAGAAATGGACTTGGACAAAACAGTGCATGCAAGCTTTTCAGGAAGCAAAGAGACTGGTGATGTCAGATACAGTTCTGACCCACTTCGACCCACATAAACCACTAAGGTTGGCGTGTGATGCTTCTCCATATGGCATCGGAGCAGTGCTTTCACATGTAATGTATGATGGAACGGAGCGTCCCATAGCATTTGCATCACGCTCCCTCAATGCTGCCGAAAAGAATTACGCACAGATTGACAGAGAGGCTTTGAGCCTGGTATGGGGTGTGAAACGATTCAATCAATATCTGTATGGAAACAAATTTACACTGGTTACAGACCATCAGCCTTTGGTTTCCATTTTCAGTGCGCAGAAAGGAGTTCCACTGACAGCTGCAGCACGAATGCAGAGATGGGCGTTGTTCCTGGGAGGACACAGATACCAGATTGAGTTTAAAAGAACACACAGACATGCAAATGCTGATGGACTATCACGTCTTCCATCGGATGGACCTGATAAAAACTCAGTGACAGAAAACATACCCTTGGATGTGTTTACATTGACTCAGCTTGAAAGTTCCCCTGTCACAGACGAAATGATTCGAAGAGAGACCAGGAGAGACCCCGCATTGTCCAAGGTATATACAGCCATACAGTCGGGTTGGACTGCAGATAAAAAGATCCAGTTCAAGCAGTTCTATCAACGCCGTGAAGAACTAACTCTGGACGGTGGTTGTGTTATGTGGGGACTCAGAGTTGTTGTACCACCTAAGCTGCAAACCCAAGTCTTGAAGGAGCTTCATGTGGGACATCTTGGAGTGGTAAAGATGAAGTCACTCGCCAGAAGCTTTGTATGGTGGCCTGGTATAGATCAGCAGATTGAACAGCTCGCCATGCAGTGCTCTGGATGTCAACATGTGCAAAAGATGCCAAAAACTGCACCACTACATCCATGGGAGTGGCCTGCATTACCATGGCAACGGATTCATGTTGACTTTGCGGGTCCATTCATGGGCACCACATTTCTGGTCGTTGTGGATGCTTGCTCAAAATGGCCAGAGGTGTTCAGCATGGCCTCCACAACAGCTGCTCAAACGGTGACGGTTCTCAGAGAACTCTTTGCAAGAACTGGTGTACCAGAACAGCTAGTGAGTGACAATGGGCCCCAGTTTATATCTGAGGAGTTTCAGATCTTTCTAAAAAACAATGGAATCAAGCATGTGACCTCAGCACCCTTACGAAAAAGAAGTTTATTCAAGTGTGCTATAAGTATACTTTTTTTAAACTTAAAATAAGAAAGTATACTTTCAGTTGACTTTTTATGTACTTCTCTAAAATGTACTTTAGGTACTTCTTAGAAATATACTTAAATTGTACTAAAATATACTTGACCTATACTGACCGAAATGTCTAAGTATATTTGGCCTATACTTGTTTACTGACATATACTTAAAAGTATTAAGTAAAAAGCAACAACAAAAGCTACATCAAGAAAGCTGCAAAAAGCCATATGAATAGCCCTGGTGAAAAATAAATATGCTTTATTGTATTTCAAGTATATTTAACTTTGCAATAGTACATTACAAATATACTTAGAAAGAAATGTACCATCTTTGAATATATTGAAAGTATGCTTACAACATATTTGTTTACAATTAAACTTTTAACATATTTCAAAATAATTATAATTTAGTATATTTTCTAAAAGTATACTTTAAAAAAATATATACTTGGAGTTAAAGTTCTGTGCAATTTTTAAAGTATACTAATTTGAACTTATTTTAAAGTTTATTTTAGGTATACTTTATCTGTTAAAGTTATCATTATAATGCACTGACAGCATATTTATAAAATACATTATTTAGCATCCTTTAGAAACAGTATATTTTAAGTACATTTTGAAAGTATATGTAGTGTACAAATGTATATTATGTTTATGGAGAATCTTTAGTGTTAGTAAACTAGTAGGTTATTAATTCTGTGCTGCAGGTATACTCGCAAGTATTCCCTTACTACACTGCAAAAAAATACTTTGCTGCCTTAAATTTTTTTGTTGAATCAACTCGGACTTACAAGTCATTTCAACTTACTGTTATTTATCTTGACTAGAGATCAGTTGTTATAACTACAGGTGAGTTGTTATAACTTATAAAATTAAGTTGACTCAACTATATTTTATAAGTTGTGACAACTCATCTTTGTTGACATGACTTGTAAATCTGAGTTGATTTAACAAAAAATTTTAAGGCAGCAAAGTATTTTTACAGTGTAAACTTTTAGTTAACTAGTGTACTCATACTGAAAGTGTACATGCAAGTGTTCTGTTAGTGTACTCTTAGTAAACTAGTAAGTTACTAATTGTGTGCTGCAGGTATACTTGCAAGTATTCTTTTACTATACTTTTAGTTAACTAGTAGTTTACTACTCAACTTTACTTTAAGTGAACTTAACATCATACTATAAATATATATATATTGCACTTAAAGTACAATACAATGTTCCTGTGTATTAATTTTTATACTTGACATATACCTTTTAATTTTACTTTCAATTTGAAGCTAAATCTTTCGTATGCTATCAGTGAGCTAATCAAACAAAAATAATAAATAAAAAAATTATAAATATATTATTTATATATTATATACTCACTTTCAACATTTGATATGTTATCTATATTCTATTGTGAATAAAATATACGTTTATGAGATTTGTAAATGATTCCATTCCTTTTTTACTCACAATTTCTACAGTGTCCCAACTTTTTCTGATTTGAGGTTGTATATATGTATCTATATATATGGCTGAATCCCCTGAATATTTACTTTCGTTCTGGACTCCATTTCCCATAATCCCGCATACCTGGACTGATTACTCTGCCACCTGAAACTCATTGGACAGCCTATATAAACTCTCTGGAAACATTCAGTTAGTGCAAAGTCTTGATTTGTACCGGCTGTCATTGCTGAGCGGTTTGCCTGCCTGACATTGCTGTTGTTTGACCTTGCCTGTTGGAATATGAGTGTTTAATAAAAACCTGCAGATGGATCCTCAGTGTCAAAGTGCTTTGTTACACAAGCAGTATACAATAAGTAACCTACTAGTTTACTAAGAGTACACTAACAGAACACTTGCATGTACACTTTCAGTATATGACTAGTAAACTACTAGTTAACTAAAAGTATATTAAAAAAACACTTGGAAGTATACCTGCAGCACACAATAAGTGACCTACTAGTTTACTAAAAGTACACTAACAGAACACTTGCATCTCCACTTTCAGTATATGACTAGTAAACTACTAGTTAAATAAAAGTATATTAAAAATACACTTGGAAGTATACCTGCAGCACAAAATTAGTAACCTACTATTTTACTAAGAGTAATCTAACAAACATTTGCATGTACACTTGAAGTATAAGTCTAGAAAACTACTAGTGTACTCATGAGTTCACTTGCAGTACAAATTAAGAACTAATTGTGCACTAGTTGTACACTTAAAGTTGACTACTCTTACACTTATAGTACACTTAGAAGTATACTTTTATATACTAAAAGTGGGCCAATTTAGTCCCAAGCGGTATTCAAGCAGTACACTTACAAGTTTACTACTAGAACATAAATGTTAGTACACTAACTACATAAAGTATACTTAAAACTATACTCCAACATTACTTAAGTATACTTAATAAAATGAACTTAAAGTGTACTTCTTTTTCGTAAGGGCACCCTACCACCCAGCCACCAATGGCTTAGCTGAAAGGTTTGTGCAAAGCTTGAAGAATGGTCTGCGAGCCATGACAGATGAACGGCTTACACTAAACCAGAAGTTACATAATTTCTTGTTTGCATATCGCAATGCGACTCATGTCACTACAAATCGAACGCCCGCTATGTTGTTCCTTGGTAGACCTTTACGCTCAAGGCTGGACTTGCTGAAACCCAATCTGAGGAGAGCTGTACAGGATAAGCAGATGAAACAGTCACAAGGAGGTGGAGAAACAAGAGAGTTGGAAATTGGAGAGAGTGTGCTTGCTAGAAATTATAGAGGAGATCACAAATGGACACCTGCAAAGGTTAAAGAAAGAACAGGACCACTCTCATATACTGTTGAGATTGCACCAGATACTGTATGGAGACGTCACATTGATCAGTTAAGAAGATCGTCTGTTCCTCTGGACAGTGCTCCTGTGAGTGTTCCATTCACCACTGTTAATCCTGCTGCTGGTGGAAGTGATATAACAACCCCTCAAGATGTCACTACGTCTTTCAGTGAAGCACCACAAACATCAACTTCAATTTCTGAAGAGAAACGTTATCCTACCAGAATAAGGAAACCACCAAACCGTCTTGATTTATAAATAATAAAGAAAAACCTTACAAAGGACATTATAACTATGCAGTAGCATACATTTCTTTTTGTTAGTATATAAAATGTTTTGTTGTAAATAGAACAGAGAAAAAAATTGATAATACTTGTTTAAGATTTTCTTATCTAAGGGGGGAGGAAACTGTAGTGTATTTATATGTTGTTGAACTCTGTGTAAGGTATTGGTAGTGTATTTAGATGTTGTTAAACTCTGTGTAAAGTTCTGGTTGGCCCGTTCATGATGCAATAGAATAACAAGTAACGTGTTGCAGAGTTACTGACGCGCAGTAAAGAACGAAAGAAGAAATGCCGATCGTTGTCCCGACTTTTATTTGTATTCTGTAAAAATTATAGTGCAAACACAACATAAGTAAAATCTCATTTGTTCATCCATGCTAATTTAGCTAAAATATGCTTTTGCTGTCTAAAAATTATGTTC
The DNA here is from genome assembly GCF_027580225.2 of Misgurnus anguillicaudatus. Classification (NCBI taxonomy): domain Eukaryota; kingdom Metazoa; phylum Chordata; class Actinopteri; order Cypriniformes; family Cobitidae; genus Misgurnus; species Misgurnus anguillicaudatus. Next base: position 24,463,847 of record NC_073350.2, on the reverse strand, counting down.
TATTGAGTACACGTAAGCTTTAATCACATCACAAGAATACAACTTTTGTTATGTCGAGATCACGAGAAAATTAAGTAGTGATCACGAAAATACAAGCAAGCAAAAATAATGATAGAACACGACCTCTCTCGGCTTCAAACTACCAAATTACTAATTGAGCAGCTCAACAACTGAGGTAATGTAATGAATCTACCTGTTAATACAACAAACTGTCGTCTTCGCCCTTCAAAGAGTGGACACAGAATGTGAGAGATGCTGCGGAGCGGGTGGGAAATCACGAAGTGGATTACCAGAAACAGTGGATCTTTGGACGAGCGGTAACAGAACACTTTGACTGGGGTTGGCGAGAGGGGCACCTCAGCCGATTAGGGCAGAAGGGCAGTTGCTCTAGCCACCGGGCCACCCCCCTGTGCACGGCCCTGCGTGTGTCACCAAAAGTCTCCAAGCTTTCATTAAAATGAATGAGATCACGTCGCTCTGCTACTTCTAGTCGCTGGCTGTCTGAATGGAGCATAAAGGTACAAAACGGAACCTAAGGATACCACCCCAGCGACATATATTTTACTTCTCCTTTACATGAGAAATAGTCTATTCAAGCCCATGGAATTATAGTGTGCTTCGTACATAGATTTATGTCATGATATATTTAAGTTACAGTCAGTATGATAGTCCACATGTGTAGACCAAATTCTGCATGATGTAAATTCTTGCAACCCCACCATTTGCTGTAGCTGGGTCAACCTGGTCACACCCTGGAGCTTGGAAATGTTCCATTTTTTTTAAGTTGCTCTTAATCCAGAGTGATAGTATGGACTTGCTGCGACGTTTTCCCTGCTGGCACTGTTACAAGGCAGCCTACCTCATGCATAATATCTGCAATTCTGCTTCTGACAGATTTGTGCTGTAATCTCTTTGAAAACCAGCATTAGCACAATGGAAAATCTTTGAGCGACTAACATGGAGAAATAGAGAGGGGCTTAACATCCTGGATGTCTTTGCGGAGCGACACCTTGATAGATAAGCAATGACACTCTGTGCACGTACCACAAATCTCAACATACATGATAGATAAATTATGTTAGACTCAGGGTTTCTTTCTTTTATTTAGTTATTAACTTGCATAATGCCATTGTGCTTTTAATAAGTGCCATCTGTCTCTTACTCGATGCAGGTGTATTTGTAACGCTCGTCCACAGATTAGTAGTTTTCTCATTGGGATACTCTTGTTGAAAGATGCAAGAGCGCCAGGGCTGCTGGAAAGGCCTCATTTGCATATCAGATTATGTGTTTGTTTGTTGGCCTTGTATTCTGCGAGACATGCTCTGGTTGACTGATGCTGTGACAGCCCTTGTTTGCAAGCTAAAGTAGTTCAATGGGCAGGTGGAAGCAGGGGAATCCTTAAGCAGGTTCCACCACACATGGATGATCCTGCTTCTCCTGTATGAGGTTTGGGATTTAGGTACTCTGGCTATGTAAGGCTTTGTAAGAACCACGGCTTAGGTTGACGCTTGTTGGGACTAACATCTGCTTCCATCTTACATATCAAAAGCAATATGGCTATATGGTCAAAAGAAACATGTAGACAAAGTCATTTTCTTTTGAAATGAGCTTTGTGCATAATTTCAAATGTGTTGGTACTTGGTTCACAGTTCTGTAATTGCACATGGTTGAAGTTATTCCAGTGTGTTGCAGTTGGATATCACATCACCACATACTTCGGTAAATCTCACTTAACCTGTAAAAAAATGTATTTGTCTTTATTTATGACATACCAAAAGATAAGTCATTTGAAATAAATATTTTAGTGTAAATATTTTCTGTTTTGACAGTAACATATTTTGGATACAAATACCACAAGCTTTTCTTTCACCACAAGTCTTGCTAAGTGTGATAGAAGACTCTAGGCACCTAGAATGACAGATGATAGAAATGTATCTTGTACACAAAGAGAATGTTTACTGACGTCAGTGAGAATTGCAAATTTAATCTGTCCGGCTCCTTTTCCCTGCTTGCGGTATTAACTGCACACAACGGAGAGGACTGTTACGGGTTTTTTTATAAAAAAGTAAGTGCAGGAAAATAGGATTCATTCTTCAACCGGGCTTGTCTGTCTTTTTGTCAGGGAGACACTTTGAAGCTGACTCTCAGTCAAACAATAGGAATCTTTATTTTCTTCAATCTGGTTTTAACTTCTTAGCTTTTACACTGTCAGAATAAATGGTCAAAAAATTGTCACTGAGACAGTACCCTTTGAATTAAAAGTGCACGCGGTGGTCTGGTTATAGTAAATGGGATGCAATTATCATCATCAGACGAGTGTGCACGTATTGTACACGCACTGCCAGATTTTTGAAACCCTGCTTCATTTTACGCTTATCGCGTATGCGCCTACAGGTGAATGTAGTATGTAGCCCAGGAGATGCATTGGATTTTGTCGCAATGTGCATTCGTCGATCATCTATGTACACGTACGAGTCAAATCAACTATACTTTACAAGGCTGTGCATACGACCACATGCATACGTTCACGTACACGTAAAAAACAAACTCTTTTCTGGCCTTAAAGGGACACTTTTTTAAAAATATGCTAATTTTCCAGCTCCTCAAGAGTTAAACATTTGATTTTTATCGTTTTGGAATCTATTCAGCTGATCTCCGGATCTGGCGGTACCAGTTTTAGCATAGCTTAGCATAATCCATTGAATCTGATTAGACCATTAGCATCACGCTAAAAAATAACCAAAGAGTTTCGATATTTTTCCTATTTAAAACTTGACTATTCTGTAGTTACATTGTGTACTAAGACAGACGGAAAATTAAAAGTTGTGATTTTCTAGGCCGATGTAAAGATATATATAAAGATACTTAAATGGTACATATTAGGCCTTTTTTAAGGGTACTGCCTCAATGATAGCTTGGGGCTATTTTTTAACCATTTTTTTCTGACAGTGTACAAAACTAAAGAAACAGAAACCAAAACGCACCCATGATGAGGTAAGGATTGGAAGCCTCTTGAGAGGGGAGAGGTCTTGCTGTATTTAGGGGGCAGGTACCATATGGACAGAAACGTGTTGGGCTCTGTTGCTTCAATAAATTGTTGTTGACACTGCCCTCTAGAGATGTGCGATATCACATTAGTATTGCAGGCCCTTGCCCAGATGCCACCTCATGTTGCACCGTAAGCTGTGTGGTTGGTTCAACTCCTCTAGAATGGTTACAGACGACTGCCTTTGACCATTTATGAGGCCTCACGTTTTGTTTTTCCTTCTCTCTTTTCCCCTCTGTTCACTTTCTTATGTCACAGGACACCGTCTCATAAATCATCTAAGAGGTTTACCAAGGGTCTTGTCATGACTCCACAAGCACGCATGCACCTGGAGGAAGGACCGAGGAGAGCAGAGAGGAACTGACTGACACCGAGCACAGTTCAGCTGATAAATATGCAGTAGGGATGTAAGCACGCGTGTGTGTGTGTTAGGTATGACAAGCTTTCCACTTTTGTATTTTTCTGTGCAATGAAACATTCAAATGATCTACAATGTTAAATTAATTGTTCATCGTAAAATGAAAATTAGCACATAATTTACTCACCTCAAGTCATCCCATGTGTATATGACTTTCTTTTATCAGCTAAACACAAAGGAAGTTATATTCAATAATATTCTGGCTCTTCCTAGCTTTGTAATGCCATTAAATGTCAACGTTTTAAAGCTCTAAAGAGCATATACATCCATCATAAAAGTAATCCAGAGGACTCCAGCAGGTTAATAAATGTCTTCTGAAGCCAAATCTTTAAATCTGTGTGAGAAAACAATATTTTAAGATGTTTTAGAGATTAATATATTGTGAAACTTTAAATCAGAGCTGTAAATTCAAATATGGCAGCACCTTGATAACAAATCAAATCTCATTGGTTCTGAAATAATTACAATAATTATTAACAATAATCACAAGTTGAATAATCCAATGCTATCGAATAGCAATTAGTACATACTTTACAAGGTGGCTAATTTGTATTAATTCGTAGGCTTGCTTTGTATGTCCAAATTCTTACATTTTTCCCTCTGTGACATTGAGTGGAGTGGGGTTTTATTATTTTTTTATGATAATCAAATATTTTTGTATGATTCACTTCATACAAATTCATACGAATTAGCCAACTCATAAAATACGAACCCTGTCAGATCATGCTGGAAAAATCACTTCTTTACACAATACTATTATGTGTATAACTGACTAGCATACTGATTTGTATGTTTATAACAATATAAAATGTATCAATCACTAAATAAGCTCAAAATGTTAACCGTTTTCTTTCACAAATGTAACGTATGTATAGATTAGAGTCAGAACCAGTCTGTGCTTATTTGGTCTTAAAGAGACAGTAACCTCAATTAACCTACTTAAGTCTGTGTCATTAAAGGAATAGTCCATTTTCTTAAAAGAAAAATCCAGATAATTTACTCACCACCATGTCATCCAAAATGTTGATGTCGTTCTTTGTTCAGTCCCGAAGAAATTATGTTTTTTGAGGAAAACATTGCAAGATTTTTCTCATTTTAATGGACTTTAATGGACACCAACACTTAACACTTAACTCAACACGTAACAGTTTTTTTCAACAGAGTTTCAAAGAACTCTAAACAATCCCAAACGAGGCATAAGGGGCGTATCTAGCGAAACGAATGTCATTTTTGACAATAAAAATAACAAATATACAGTTTTAAACCACAATTTCTCGTCTAGGTCCGGTCCTGAAAGCGTCAGCGTGACCCAGTAGCGGAGTGGCCATCGGGAGAGTCGGGACATTTCCCGGTGGGCCGGTAGTGTTTTGAGGCTGCGAGGGCCGGTCTGATAATGGTTAATAGTTATACATTGCAAGTTATTTAGCAACCCCGTCTGGCGGCCTGATGTGCGGCCGCTTCCCGCTGGTCAAACTGTGCAGCCTCTTTGCTCAACACATAGGCTATATAAAAGTGCTCAACCTGTTCGCCAGGTTTAACCATGTTTAGGATTTTTTTTTAAATATAGGGGAATTATTGAACGGCCCCTCTCCAAATTGCAATAGCCTGTCGGCCTTTGATGTGAAAAGCCGCGTCGCCGCGTCGCCTGTTTATTTCAGTACATATGCGGTCGGATTGATCCATCAAGTGTGGATTAAGGATGTTTAAAATCTCTAGCCTGGTGGTCAGTACTTGAATGGATAAAATCAACACATTTGCAAAGGTTTATCTCCATATGGCTATATATAATAAATAAAATTTAGAAGGGTAACTTTGCAGTATCACATTTTATATTTCCTACTATTAGATTTCTATTAGATTTCCATATTAACAGACGAGAGTATTCAACTGATATATATAAATATCCTCACAACATTATTATTTCTCAAAACTTTGACAAAAATTATTTTCAAATGAACTGTACAGTTATTCAAAGATGCACACATTATTCCGGATATGATTTGAATATTAGACGAGATAATATAACGGCAATGAACGTCTCATATGCCATTAAATATCCACATAACTTAATATAACAGCATAATGAAATTAATAAAAAGACAAGGAAGCAGGATTGGCATGTAAATTGTATTATTATTAGCAGAAAAAAAGCAATATTACTGAAATACACTCTGAGGTAATGCGCCAAACACGTTAAAATAAATAAGCAATAACGTGGAAAAAACTTTATTATCTCTCAAAACTTTATATGACAAAAATTATATTTAAAGGAAATATTCTTACAGTTATTCAAAGATGCACAAATTATTCCATATTACTCCGTTTATGAGCACATTCATCTCTGGTCTCGCCGCTCTGTTATGTAATAGCTGTTTGAGGTGCGCATCTCCGTCTTTCAACCATGTATCATTTTGTATTACTCATTTAGGAAAATTAGCAATGATTTAATGATTTTATTAATATTATGAAAATGTTTTTTTTTTTTTTTTTTTGGGCAAATTGATTACGATTTGTATTAACCTATTTTTACTACAAATAGGCTACGAGACATTTTTTTTTACCACGGAGGGCCGGTGGTATACGAAATTTCCCGGTAGATTTTTTTGGTCCCACTCTGCCCCTGGCGTGACCCCACGCAATACGTCATGACGTCAAGAGGTCACAGAGGACGAACGCGAAACTCCGCCCCAGTGTTTACAAGTGTGTTGAAAGAGGACCAATCCGACGTTGTTATATGTGGAATGATACTAATTAATGTCTTTGTGTTAGTTTATTGTTTACAATTGTCCGCAAATGTGCGTTTTATATATGTAACACGTGACCTCCCTACGTCACTACACATTTATGTTAGGTCGTGCTTGACCGGACCTAGACGAAAAGTTGTGGTTTAAAAGTGCATATTGTTTTATTTTCTTGTCAAAAATGACAATCGTTTCGCTAGATAAGACCCTTATGCCTCGTTTGGGATTGTTTATAGTTCTTTGAAACTCCGTTGAAAAAAACTGTTATGTGTTGAGTTAAGTGTTAAGTGTTGGTGTCCATTAAAGTCCATTAAAATGAGAAAAATCCTGCAATGTTTTCTTAAAAAAACATAATTTCTTCTCGACTGAACAAAGAAAGACATCAAAATTTTGGATGACATGGTGGTGAGTAAATTATCTGGATTTTTCTTTTAAGAAAATTGACTAATAGTTTAATGTTAATCAATAATTTTTTTTTTATTATATTTAATTTATACGACATTTATACATTTGATTCGATTTCTGTACCTAATGCTAATTTTAGACCTTTATGTGCAACTTTGTTCTTTTTTATAAATGTTTGTAATTTCTTTATTTGTTATTAGATTTTTTCCCACCCATTTGTTTGCTGATCTGAAAAATTATCCGATCCGTGCCTGAAAAACCGTAATGTGATCCGAACCGTGAGTTTTGTGATCCGTCACACGCCTAGCATACAGGTTTAGAACAACATGAGGGTGAGTAAATGTATATTATTGGGTGAACTATCTCTTTATTGATGGGTTTATGTGCTTTCTAAAGCTTTAAACTGTTGACCATCATAACAAAGCTAGGAAGAGCCAGGACGTTATTTAATTTAACTGACTGTATTCAACAGAAGAAATAAGGTCAGATACACTTGGCATGGCAGGAGGGTGAATAAAATTGCAGGATAATTTTCTTCTTCCTCCAATTATTCCTTTTAACAGTTCACCAGAAATGACTGTTTTGATATACTGTATATATTTCTTCTAAGCAGGCCAACAGTTCAGCATCTGCAGTGTGGGCGTACTTTACGTAATTTAAACTTGTTCCATACAATGATTTTAACATTAAGGGTACCTTAGGTATATATCTGTACACCCACATCTCTTTAATTAGCACTTGTAGCGTGCAGGTTCCGGCAGAGAGTTTAGAAATATATTTTCAAATTTGTGCTTCGATTGAATTTCGGAGCGCCTGCAATGAGGTCTTGACCCCAGAGTATTGTGTAATTTGCACATCCTTGCTTGGTTCTTCCTTGTGGATGTTGTGAGAGACAGAATTAGCATTTCAGTACATTCCCCTCCACAGGTAAAATGCAAGTGCGTAAGCATTGTGTGCTAATTTGAAACATGTGGGAGCGTCAACAAACGGTCTCATTGATGGTAAAGACCCACATGGCCACATTCAGCCGTTGAATCAGCATAACCTTTAAACAATGAACTTGGCACACTGATGTATTTGTCCTCCACACTAGATAGCAGTTAAATGGCTTTTGTTTGCACACTATTGTGTGTGTTATTATACTGTATGAGGACAATAAAATCATTTTCATTATAATATTGCATTTGCATATTAGCCTGGGTTTCCCCATGCTGCCTTGCGCGCAAATTTATTCACGCTGCAAGTCTAGCATGGAAACCATGGACCTGTTTTTCCCCTGAAATAGGGAACTGATCACAGAACGGGGAGGGGGCAGCAAGACAATTACGACGTCTATACGACACACCAAAGTTTTGTTTATCCAACACGGCAGCCAACGCGAAGTTACTTTTCGATGCAGCCTTAGATACCCAGCAAACATTTGGACGTCCGATACCGTTAAAAATACGTCCCTCCGTCATGTCCCGTCATGGTTGAAAAATAGTTCCAAAATGACAATCCAACCTACGTCTTTGACGTAATCTGAAAATTCAAAAATTTTGAATACGCGCAACCTCAGACAAATATAGACATATACAAGTGTATACAAGCGTATATAAATGCATTTTAGGACATGTTGTGCATTTGTGAGGTCCAGTCGCGACTAATTTTGGACAGGGAGACGACGTTGATTTCGGACCAATTACAACATTTGTGGCGTCCTGCGGCGACCCCTTTTGGCCGGGGAGATGACGTTGCCGTCCAACCTTTGTTTGCTGGGAAGTTTTAAAAGCAAGTTTATTTTAAAAAAAGAGCAACTTTTGGCGTTAAACAATTTCATATCCAAGAAGGATGTTTGGATATGGCAAGACATGATAGCCACGGAGTTTTATAGGACCAACCCGCTAGGCATCGTTGTCGACGAAGTCCATTTAACTTATAAATGGGAAGTGTTATTTATTAATATCGTATTGTCATTATGCCTGTAGTCGCTAAATTTGTCGCTGGTCGCTTTTTTGAAATTATCGCTGCGTCCGAAAACTCAAGGCAGTGACTCGTTGCCTCACTGCCTCATAAGGAAATGACTTCGGAGGCATGAAGGCAGCTCAGAGAAAGACTTTCGGACACACTTCAAAGGCAGCGTGTTTGAAATTTGAACAGAGAGCGCCTTTGTGACAACTAATCACATATTTGAAAACTACAATACTAATTTCTCGCTAGAAATGCAATTAAAAGGTGTAAAAAGTGAAAATCTACCTTTATTTACACCAAAATGGTGGTCCAGTCGCGTCCTTGGCCGCCATTTTATTTTTTCGAACTCGACCGGGCTCGACCAATCACATTCTTAATGTACGTCCACGAATAGGTATCTCAGGAGACAGGAAGTAAACCAAACATTGAATTCGGACATGCCTTGATGCCTTCCTGCCTTGGAAAGCTGCCTCAGAAGGCAGCAATTTAGAGTTTTCGGACGCAGCCTAAGTAGCTGAAGGGGTCTGAAAAGTTGCTAAATCTAGTGACAAAGTCGCCAAGTTGGCAACACTGGGTGGCTAATTCGTATGAATTCGTAGGCCTACTTTGTACGTCCACATACATTGGGGTTAGGAGTGGGGTTTTATTATTGTTTTTATGATAATCAAATGATAATCTACCTACCACAGTGCCACTAAGTTGTGTTGCTTTTCAATATCAATACACAGCTACCGGTTTAGTTGCATAGCTTTCAGCTGTGTGCACACAAACCAATAAAAGTTGTTGACGCTTGAATTTATGTCGCTCTACATACGTCATCTGGTAAAATTGAAACGATTGGTTATGAGCTACGTACAGGTAGACATTTGTAATGCCCAAAAACTGGGCATTGTAAACCACGCCTCAAATACGAGAAAATTAGCATGTGGTTTCCAGACCACGTCTTATTCTCCATGAGAATGGTCTGGTGTTATTTGCATATATTTCTACAACATTTATTCCATGAATGTTAAGTCTGGGATATGTGACCCAGACTGTGAATTTACTTTTTTTATCACATTAGTATCAGGTATGTTTGGGGTTTAAAATAGCTTTGGCAGTCGTGAAATTCATAGCTGTATTCTTGTATCTCAGTTGATAGAGCAACACAAAAGCCATGGGTTTAATCCTCAGGGAACACAAGTTCCTAAAATATACTTTGTCAGGCTTTATGGTTCCATAAAGAACCTTTAACACCCACAAAACCTTTCTGGAGCACAAAAAGCTATACTATATAACGGATATAAAAGAAATTGTTATTTTATAAACCTTGACTGGTTTTTGGGGAACTAAAAATGGTTCTTTTATGACATTGCCGTGAACACTGTGAACAACACCTTTATTTTTAAGAGTGTACTGATACAATGTATAACATCATAAGTTTGCTATGTATAAAAGTGTCTTCCAAATCCATAAATGTAACTGACAGATGTAATCGTCACCTCGATTTAATAATGCATAATAATTATTCTCATACAAATCCCTTTCTTGCTGACTGTTAGTAGGCTACATACAGTATATAAAAACTTCATGCCCCCATTGAAGCTGTGTGGGGTTAATTTGCACATACCCTAGGTGACGCTGTTCGTTCAGATGGTCGTTGAAACATTTCAAGCACTTGATCTTTTCAGTTTCTATGCAGTCAATGCAGGACAGAGCATCTCTCCACCTATAATGATCTTTAAAAACCGTTTTAGAGTGGGGCAAAAAATCCTGCTGGAATAAAATCGGCTTAGTGGACGGAATTAGAGGGGAAGCGTTTGGAGCCATGGCAGGATTAAAGCAAATTGTGTGAAATAAAAAGCGAGTGATCACGAGTGACTCTGTTCCTGACTGTTTCTGAAGGGAGGGAGGCAGTGTGTGTGAGAGAGAAAGGGAGAGCGAGAGCATAGATTTTCATCCAAATCCATATCTATTTTTTAATCCTCGTCTGCCATCGTATTGTGAAACGCTGGCTGTAGCCAACGCGAGGAGACTGTTTCGCAATGCAACGCTTCTAATAACCTTCGCGCGCAATCTTTACATTCACTGAAGTGCGCATTTGTTTTAAACTTCATTTTTCCCTCTGACTCCCGGACAGCATCATGACCAGTTTGCGGGATCGCCTCTCGTTGGAATGCTGGGAATTACGCGGCAACATCCCGGAGAGCATGTAAACGCCAATGGAGTTTGGGATTTATTACAAAATATGGGAAAGATGACCGTCTTGTCTTTGTGTTTCTTCTTGTGCTCCGATCTACTGCAAGTAGCTGTTGGTGAGTAACAATCGCTTTGTGTATTTTTAAACACTGTTATGCGCATCGTTTCATGTCATGCCTGTTTTACGCGAGGAGCCGCTCAGTTTTGTCCTCTGAATTTGTGAACATCGTGGTACTTGGCTTGGCATCACAAGGCAGTGTTACCCGAGAAAGGGCACAGGGACTATGTGAATGTCATTTTTCATAGCGGTACACGGTAAAACAGCAGGACATTTGAGCATTCTCAGGAATAAATGAGGCTGAACGCATTAGTGCCGAGAGCGTAATTCGACTATCGGTTTATAGTGTTGACTTGAACCCTGATCATATCAGTTACTACAAACATAACAACAGATGCTTCGTGTTTATTACTTCTAATTTAACTGTGAAGAGCCACGTGCAAGTTTGGTTAAGGTAATGTTGTATATTTCAGCTTTGCCAGGCATACATTTTTGCATACATCTGTTTAGTAGTCAACACTTATAAAGTACAATTTGTTATTTATTTAGCTCTCATAGATCACGCGTAGCTTTCCCTTATTGCTGAGAGCCATCCACCCCAAAACCTCCCATGCCTCATTTACGATCTCACGAACTGTTTAACCACACATCAGCCTGTTACCTAAAGAGAAAAACGCACAGGATGAGGAGTTACTGTTGCAATTTTCACTGCACATTTCTTTATAAATACTGAATAAAACCTTAAACATGTTGCTATGGATAAGCGACCATCAGCACGATGGCGTGAAGTGAATTAGAAGTGCGCTCTCGCGGTTCTTTTGCGTTCTGGATGATTGACGTGTTGGCGTTTTAACCTCGCGGTTCTAACATCTGGCGCGTTTAGGGTACTTGTGTTAAACCTCACTCGGTTGCATAACTTGCATCCATCGTAGCCGGACTCAAAGATTGCGCGCGCTCGTGCGCAAACCCACACGAAGGCGTTTAAATCATAACCGAGTCGGTGATATACAGTAACTCCCGCACACCTCACCATACAGAGTGAGGTCATAATTCTTCATATTCGACTACATTGGTGCTTGGACTGTCCCATATTTTTAATGCACCTGTGCTTTATGCGGGCTGTGGAGTGAGTGTGAGAGAGAGAGAGAGAGAGAGAGAGAGAGAGAGAGAGAGAGAGAGAGAGAGAGATAGAGAGAGAGAGAGAGAGAGAGAGCGTCATTTATTGTTGCGTAAACCATCGGGTCTCATAAAGTTGAGTTGAGATTGTGGTTACCATCAGTGTTGTAAACGTACAGCAATGGATCACATAGGATTTCATATGTTTAGTGGCACCGCCATCCTCCTTTTTCTGTCTTCCAATATTTCAACAATGTGCTGCCTGGCTGCCCGCTGAATACAATTTTGCAGATAAACAGTTTTATCATCATTGTGGTGACAGTAACAAAATGAAAATTGACAAAACTTCTGCATAGCTTGACAGTTTTCAAATATGAGATTTAATTCTGGGGTATTTAGTTAACAAATCTTTCTACATGAACACATCTTCAAACATATCCGACATTTTTTGCAAGCAGCATTTTATTTTATGCAAATTCCTGAGCTTCATTTTCTTTAATAGACAGTGGCGATAGTTAGGCTGATGGCACACAGACATTCAATTACCCAGAAGATCCAAAAGGCAATCGATCCAAGTAAACTTCCGTGTCTGTTTCTCTTAATAGTTCAAGACAGCATTTCTACTTTAGAAAATGAACACATCTTCCATCGATGGGCTGCTGTGCCCTCCTGACATAACTGCAGTCTCAGACTTTGGAAAAATCTTTCAGAAATATAGCCCATCTGGAGGTGGTGTTACATCTAATGACCTTTAACTCCAAAACCACTCCAGGAGTGACCCACAGCATCGCCCTCTACATCCCTCACAACTCAGGGCACCGCAGGCTCTCCACAACTAAGCCATTCAACCCCCCCTGTGGATTCGGCCATTTCCTCTTCTTAAGAGAGTTCTTCCTTAACAGATCCATCATGATCAAGTGTGCTGCCTGCTGCAGGGACAGGTGTTGGCAATTCTAGCTTTAGTCTCCAATAATCACTCTTTGATTTCCTGTCTCCTTTAGAAGACATAAACGTGACCTTCAGGAGCTGCTTTGTCACCAAAATACAAAGTTGATTCTTTCAATTTAACAATGATTTCTCCTTATTCCAAGCCCATCACCAGAGGTACTACTGTGGCTTAGCTAAGTTCGTTTTCATTGGAGACATGATGTCTGAATCATCCGATTGATTTTTTTTATTAATTCCCGTAAGAGAGCGTGTAATGTGAGCATGCAATTATAAATACATTCTTCATAAACTTAATTCTGTTAATGCGTTATGATGATAAAACATGAAAGATGTCATTAAACGTTGTCATCTCACTTAGCCATGCTTGGGTATGTTCTCTTCGACAACAGTTTACCCTGGCTAGGTTAAATGGTGTGACATGGTCCCAAAAATGGGACACAGAAGTAATGGACAGCAGGAATACAATGCTGAATTCAAATGATAAAATGCAACTCACTGTGTATTATCATGCATGGTTAGGATAGTAAAATAAATAGTGAAAAAAAATGGTAGTCATATTTTTGCTGGAGACATCAAAGTCTCTGCGTGCACTAGAACCCATATTTTGGCCTAAATGTAGTAGGATCATGCCAAATTAGGTAGATGCCAGCAGGAACAAGAAGTTAGGCACCCTCATCCCATACCTGTCAACATTGGGATTTGAAAATAACCCTAACAACCCTCCCCCCCTTCATTACTATGCAAGGGAATGGATGGTTACACTGCAAAAATACTTTCTTACTTAGTATTGTTGTCTTGTTTTCAGTCAAATATCAAATAAGGGAAAGTTCACCCAAAAATGAAAATAATGTCATTAATGACCCTCATTGTTGTTCCAAACTCGTAAGACCTCCGTTCATTTTCGGAACACAGTTTAAGATGTTTTATATTTAGTCCAAGAGCTTGTTGACCCTTCATTGAAAATCCACGTACGGCACTCTGTCCATGTCCAGAAAGGCAACAAAACCATCATCAAAGTAGTCCATGCTACATCAGTGGGTCAGCCAGAATGTGTTGAAGCATCGAAAATACATTTGATTAAAACAAAAAAAAATTACGACTTTATTCAGCATTGTCTTCTCTTCCGCATCTGTTGTGAAGCGTGAGACTGAAGTCACGTGACTGCAGTGATGCGGATGACATACAACATGGCTGACGTGTTATCTGGTGCGCCCCAGCTGTTTTTTTTGTTTTGTTTTGGGTTTTTTTTGCGCCTGGGCTTCGTTGACAGTCTGAGGGAGACGCACGCTGTAAGTTAAAAAAACTACAACTTCGCAAACATGTCTGAGGATAACACGTCATCCGCGTCACTGCAGTCACGTGACTTTAGTCTTGTGCATGTGCTTCACAACAGACGCAGAAGAGAAGATAATGCTGAATAAAGTCATAATTTTGTTTATTTTTAGGCCAAAATGTATTTTCGATGCTTCAACACTTTCTAACTGACCCACTGATGTCACATGGACTACTTCGATGATGTTTTTATTACCTTTCTGGACATGGACAGTATAACGTACTTAGATTTTCAATGAAGGGTCAACAAGCTCTCGGACTAAATCTAAAACATTTTAAACTGTGTTCTGAAGATGAACGGAGGTCTTACGAGTTTGGAACAACATGATGGTTAATTACATTATTTTCATTTTAGGGTGAATTATCCCTTTAAGATATATTTTCATTATAAGTAAAATGACCTAAGAAATTAATTCTAGTTTTTAGACAAAAAATATCAATTAAAGATTTCTTCTTTAAATTTTCATACCCCATTGGCAGATTTTTTTTGTTGCTTGTGTTAAAGTTCAAACAACAGTGTTTCCCTACACGCAAAGTTACAGAAAAAGCACACCCAGTCAAAACCCATTAGCCAGCACATCCAAATGTGTGAGTTTGTGTGCTAATGCGCGGTACCTTTTTGCGCGGCTCGTCATCCTCCACTCATCCTTAGGAAGCTTTTCTTCTTCTTTTTGTTTTATTGGCGGGTGTTGTTTAAGTGATATACAGATATACTGCCACCTGCTTTACGGGAGGTGAATGTAGCAAACATCAAATACGGCCAGTGGAATATTTTTATAGATAGACAAAAAATACGGGAAATTATTTAAATGGGACGATGGCAGGAAAGAATGATAAAATACGGGAAAATCCCTGCAAAAACAGGAGTGTTGACAGGTATTCCTTAATTCTTAAAAATCATAAAACTATGCAAGTAGTGCATTTAGACATTATTTTAAAAAATAATGTCATGTTGTTAATTTTGCTGAAGCATTGCCGTATATTTCACTAATATTATATTGTGCTGCCTTCTTTGTTTTATAAAGCCTGCTATATTCCTTCAGCATGTAGCTTTAAGGTGCAGGCCCAGAAAGGTGATAAAGATCAGGGCTTTCTATCTTAGACTACAGCACTGCAAATAAAAACGAACATAATCCATCTGATTGTTGACAGTTTGTTGCATAGCCGCTGTTTCCCTGTGTATCTTAGAAAGAGGATAATGCTTCTTGTAAATTGTCCACTCATACTGGCCTAAGCAGACTGCTGTAATGTATATAAAGCCTAAAGGGCTTTCGTCAGCACAGGAGTAAAGAGCACATATTGAATGGCTATAAAATGAATGTGGTGCTAGTGCTTGTAAAAGTGTTTGTTTATAGGTTGGGGAACTAGTGTTTTAGTACTGTACATATATATATATACAGTACAGTATTCTTACAGTCCTGTATGTGTTTGTAATAGAGGTAGTAAGGATCAATTTATCCTGTGTGCTGGTTTTGTGTTTGCTGGCAACCAAGAGAGCCAAGACAATGAACTTCTGTCATTTCATTCCCAAAGGACCAAGCAAAACTAAAACCCATTTCAATTGATTCAATTGGGCATTGTTTTCATCAGTACCATTTATCAGAAATGAAAAACTGGGTGCAGACTGGAGGGTACTTATTGTAGTAAGCCAAAAAGAAAGTTTGCTGTATCTGTGCAGGCTGTGATACTTTTAAGACTTTTGACAAGTTGGACAGCTTTGACTTTTGTTATCGTAGGCATATATCTAAAGATTACATGGCTAAATTGGCAACCAAGTCCTGTGCTGACAATTGATTACGTTTGACAACAGATGTTTTAAAATTACCATTGAAGTTATCCGGAAGTAATTCATCTTGCAGTCTGTGGTTTTGTTAATCACAAGGTCATTTGTTGACGAAAGAACATTGGAAACATTTGCAAAATGAATTTGAATCTTTCAAATTTTAAAGATTTTTCTTTAAAACTATCTTTCGGTCACAGTTTTGCTTTAACTCTGCTGGTTTGATGAGGGATAGTGGTCCTTCCTTTTCACTTACATTGGATGGTTAAGTGGTTGAGGAAATAAATGCTTTGAATGACAATTTCAAAGTGTAGGAGCAATCTAAAGCTCTTCACCCATCTTCTCTTGGCTCATCACCGGGACTCTAATGCACGGGATGTGGATCTCTTCAGCTGAATCATCAATGAAGGGCCTCTCATCATGACAGAGGCATAAAAACAAAGCAAGATGTGTTTTGTTGTATTTGATTGGCGTACAGGGGAAAACTGTGACATCAGATCAAAGATCAGTGTATTTTTTAGGGATGTTTGTGAAATCTTACAGCAAAGAATTGCTTAAGGAATTATTGCAAAATAGATTATATTATGGGGGTCTCACGGTTATGGAAAAATGGAAAAAAGGCAAGTACCGTTCAATAGTAAATAAAGTTTTTTGTAGCTGCTATATAGTCAGTGCACCAAAAGTATATTTATAAATGGAGTAAAATGATTTTCATTACAAATGACTTGAAAAGTGATGCAAATCATCGACGTGAGATCCATGCAAATTCTATTCAATCCAAAACTATACCATACAGTATAGTCTCAGTATGCAGTAACTTGCATAGCAAGTAAGGATGCACCAAATATTCGGCCGAAAATGGCCCAAAAAGAGCATTTTCGGTTTTCGGCCGAAACACTTTTATCATCGAAACAATACGGCCGAAATGTTGAGATGACGCAAACAGAAACCGCGATCTGCACATGCTTGTCTAAGGCAACATCTGCGGTGTGGACGTATTAATCGCAAAAAGGCGCTAAAGTGCGCTTTCTGTACGCACAGAGGCACATGCGGTTGAATGTGTCAGACGTAATCGATCAAAACTCTTGATGTGTAAACTTTAGAGAGAGTTGCGCTAATGTGTCTCATACGGTCCATTAAAATACATTTGGCGAATAAAGCAATAAAACAACGTAACGTTTTTTTATGTGAAGCGACTGTTTATGCTGCGCTGTTTGGGATTCGCCCTCGGTCTCTGTGTGTGTGCGCGTTTAAGGGCACTCAGTAGTGCATACACAGAGAGACGCGTTTTTAAAAAGCAAGCGAACATACATAAAATCTTTCTGTTATTGACAGGGGACATACAAACAAACAAAATAATGTATTCTTTTTCTAATAAACACATTTGTTTATGTCTTAAGTGTATGAATAGATTACAGTCAGAAACCAGTCTGTGCTTAATTGGTCTTAAAGAGACAGTAACCTCAGTTAACCTATTTAAGTCTGTGTCATTAATGTTAAACAAACAACCAATGACAAAGAGAAAATCACTTCTGTAGCTAAAATAATAATAATTATATTTAATTTATACAATAAAGACAGTGTTATGATTCATTTAATTCGATTTCTGTACCTAATGATAATTTCAGACCTTACTTAATGTGCAACTTTGTTTTTTTTTTAAAATAAATGTTTGCAATTCATGTATTTGTTATAAGATTTTCCCACCCCCTTTTATGTTAATCCGAAAAATAATCCGATCCGTGCCTCAAAAACTTTGATGTGATCCGAACCAAGAGCTTTGTGATCCGTCACACCCCTAGTAAAGTTAGTACACAGTGATAGCCATAAAGGCAATGGTTCTAATAATTGGCATAATAATTTATATCTGTGTTTCGGTTTTCGGCCTTGGTTTCCTCTTTTTCGGTTTCGGCCAAGAACTTTTATTACAGAGCATCCCTAATAGCAAGTGTCAGCCTGATCTCACGAGAATTCGTACATATTTTACAAGTTAGTATGAAGTACGAAGTTATTTTTGCAAAACTTAAATCTAACGTCACAGGGGCAAATGTATGAATGTGGTTGTACGAATTAATAGGAATTAGCCACCTTGCAAAATATGTACAAATTGCCATGAGATAGGTTTGCGAGTGTCATTGTAAGATTAGGGGTGGGCCGATCCGATACTTTGGATCAAATATCGGGTCGGTCCGGACCTTTTTTGCTGGATCTGGTATTGGAATAACTGGGAGGATCCAAATCCGATACTGTACGTTACACATGGTTGTTACTGTCATGCTATATAAAAGGCTACTATTATAAAAGCACCATAAACGTTTTTATACACTATATTCAAAGTCTTCCTTATATATTCAAAAGATTTATGCAAAAAACAAATGCATATATGATAGGGGTGGAACAGTACACAGAAGTCCCGGTTCGGTTCGTACCTCGGTTCAGGCGCCACGGTTCGATTCACTTTCGGTACAATGGAGGGAAAAGCAAAACAAAAATGAAGGCGGCATTTTTTTTAGTACTTAAGCTAATCTTAAAAACATAGGTGTCCTTATCAGTGTTATTTTGAGATGTCATGAATATGAACTGAAATGCATTTAACATACTATCTCGTATTTCAAAAATGCATACCACTTTAAGTAATCTTGTGCTCATCTTTCATACAAATATGGGTTCAAATGTATTACAAGTGTTACCTAAATACATTTTAAAATTACATTTTGGCCTTATTTCATATCAATGTACTAAAGAAAAAAAAATAGTCTTGTAGGATGAATTAATAGGTGTGTACGACTTCACGAGGCGCTGCAAGAAACGACAAGTGGATGAGCGATTTGAAATCAGCCTCCTCCGCAAGATTTCTCGCGGTACTCTGACGCTGATGGCGCTGCGTAAAGTTGAGCACGCTTAAAAAACTGAAAGCAGCTGAACTCGACAGAACTGCCCTGCGTATGCCTGTTGTATATAGCAGGACAATTTATCTCCTACTTCTCAGCGTGAGAAATACAAAGTGTGGCGTTTGAACTGACTGAAATGCGTGTGTGTCAAGGTGAATGAGTGAGACTTGAGAGCCCTGATTAGATGTATTTCCACTCACATACCTAACAACTGCTAACAACGCCGACGCAAAGTCCTTGTCTTTTCCACCAATCTCTCGCCTGTACTATTGTAACTGACTGGTAAACTGAAGTTTTGCCAAACTTGCGATCTTAAAGAGGCTGGCGGAGCGTCTAACGCTTGTGGAACACCACTTGCCATACTGGCTGTCGGCTGCTCACTCACTGACTGGACCGGCGTCGACCTGACAAAAAAATGCAGAGTGCCAGAGAATGTAGACGGGCTCTGATAGAGCGCATACATAGGCGGAGCTCGGCTGCATCAGCGCCAATCAGAGCTTCAGAGCTAAAGCGGGGCAACAGATTAGCTGTCCATAAAGAACCCACATATCTAACAGTAGTTCCGTATTACATTAATTATTTTGCACGCGAGGTTTTTTATTTTCATACCGTATATTCTCCGTTTAAATTCATGCATTCGGTTCGAAACGAATACATGTATTGTGCCACCCCTAATATATGAAGATATTTAAGGTCACAAAAAATAAATGGGCGGTGCTCGCGGAGTTAATGCACTGGAGTAGTGGTGAATTATACGCGTCATACACACACAAGACACACAAACACAACCGTTTTTTAAACATCTAATTAAAAAGTCTCAGTAAACCGCTGGATGAATGCAATACACTATGTGCTTGGCATTTACAAGATCCATGAGAAGATGCTTTAAGCAAATTATCCTATGCCTTGGAAGCGCTAAAAAGGACAAGATGATTCAAGTGCATCATTCTTCTCCCATGATGTGCGTAAGTGCTACTGTGACACTCAACACTGAAGTCTTTAATGTATTGCGCAATTAAGTAAAAATGTACTTGGACTATTTATTTGCTCAGTCGTATGTCCACTCATTAATTATTAATAAATAATTAAGAACACTTACATTTTTAAACTTGTATCTCATTTGAAGTATGTTTTTTTACACTTGACATGATATTCTCCTGATTTTGTGTGCATATATATATATATATATATATATATATATATATATATTTATGGAAAAGTGGTATCAGCCCACCCCTATGTAAGATGCATCAATCTCCGGTGTCAGTGGCTTTCCTATGCAAACATTCCCACCCTCCATTAAATTCCACCTGCAGCCATAAACTCTCAGGCCTGGTGACCCATGCATTTCCCCAGCCGTGGCTTCTTATTATTGTTGGTTTGCTTGGAATGAATCACACCTCTTAAATGCTTATGGCGTTTATATAGCCTTTGCTTTGTGCAGTTTGCTCATTTGCTCAATTCGGTCATTTTCTGTATGACTGTACACTGTACTCCCTGTTGTTTATCCACAAAGAGCTAATTATTTAAAACTTGGTCCAATTGACTTCACCTCTGTGCTCTTATTAAGATATAAAAAGAGTTTTACATTGATTTCTCAAGGTTACCGTGCTGTATATTGATTTTAATCTTTTACCACATTCATTTCCAACACTGTGAGATCAAAGTTCAGATTTGAGCTTTTCAATAATGAACCTCTAATAATCTTGATTCCAGTCTTCGTGCTTGCGGAAGTCCCTTGTGACTTGTTACTGTTGGAGGAGAGGACAAAGAGTATGTTCGAAACGCTCAATAGTGCCCTGCGAAGTGGACTTCATAGGGTATTCAGCCATGTGAACTTAGTTTCTAAATTGTAGGGAATATGAGGTTACTAATTACTTTTACTAGATATCAAAACTGTGATTAAATGCAGAGCGAATATACTTAAGTCTCCTCAGATTCTCCTGAGAAAAAGACCCAGACATCTCACATACTATGTCTCCATTAAAGTTTTAGAAGTCTGTAGCTTGTTGGAATTGAATATTGACTTTGCCAATTCAATATTATTGAATATTTCAGTAGCTGCGTTTCCATTAAAGATTGGTGCATTTATTTTCTAAATGTCGACAAGATGTGTGAAATGATATTGTTTCCGTTAACCGATGTTATGCGATTAAAACGTAATTTTGTCATTCCATAAACTATGCCGACGGGTGTGTTCGACTTCAAACAAGTGCTATACAGACCGACATGTGGATGACATCAAAAAACAGCAAGAGCGACTCTAAAAGCATAAAAAGCAGTTGACTTCGGAATCCCTCTTGCTGTATTTTAATGTCATTATATTGTGACGACACATGAAGTTGACCACACCTCTTCGGTCTTGTCCTCCAACCAAACATACCTCCTCATATTTAAAAAATGATCATGTGACTGTTAGGCACAACAATGGCTGAAAAACCGAGCGTATAAACGATATATGGGAGTTTATGCGAAATTGCAGTGTTTCCATGGGCGCATTTTCAATTCGCTATTTCAGTTTGCACATTTTAAAAGGTTATGGAAACACAGCTATTGTGAACTCAAAAATTTCTTATGAAATTTACTCAAATTCAGAACATGACAAATACAAATAGTAAAATCTTGTTTTAATGTTCAGGCATCGGTATTAAATGTAAATATATTTGTTATGAAATCAACACATTTCTGACAAAGAAAGCAGCAGACTACTGTCACTTTAAGACCCAAGACAGACTGCTTTAAGTTTCAATATACTGTCGTTTAGGGATGCACCGATATGGACCTTTTGGCCGATACCGATAACCGATAACTCTTTATATTTGGGGGCCGATAACCGATATATATATATAGGCCGATAAATATTCATATTAATTTCACAATGAAAAACTCCCAGACGCAGACATCTTGTCTTTGCGCTAGACTAGCATACTCTTTTTAAGCCCACAGAAAGCACCAATCAAAACTCCACATGGCCAGCAATGAGCAAGTGAAGTGGTTCAACAAACCAAAATAATCCATAATTTATCCGCTTTTATTTATCGGCCTAATTTTGCTATCAGACCGATAACCGATAATATTAAAAATAAGCAGTTATCGGCCGATAACGATATGTCGGCCGATATATCGTGCATCCCTACTGTCGGTACTGTTTTATCGGAAAATTATATTTGTATAATTATCGTTATCGAATTATCGCCCAGCACTTTTCAATTCGCTATTTCAGTTTGCACATTTTTAAAGGTTATGGAAACACAGCTAATTTGAACCCAAACATTTTCTTATGAAATTTACTCAAATAATCAAAACAGTTTATTATAAAACGGCTCATTCTGGTTCTTCATTCTGGTTGAAACGCGTTCTAAGCCGTGATAAAATACCCCGGTAACCCCACGGTTCAGACCGCATTACAGAAGTATCACAGAAGCGCCAATGTTGCTACATACTGATTTATGAAAATAAACACCACAGTCTTTAATCATCTTTTAATTTTTCTACATTTGCAAAATTATGGCGAAATCCAGATAAATGTCAATAAATATTGAGTCATTTAGTAAATAAAGAGAAAACGTTTTTGTCTTAAATAGATATTTCCGCTATTATCCACTAGATGGCAATCTTACCCAACTTAAACACTGACGCATTCACTCGACACAACAGCGTTGTGGTGGATTTAGCGTGACGTGTAAGTTTTGATTGCTCAGAATCTGATCTCTTACAAAAGCTCTTCACAAAAATGGAATTATCTCCATTAGATGAATGTTGATTTATAAAATAAACACCACAGTCTTAAATCATATTTTCATTGTGTCTTTGCTGCGTCTGTGTTGGTTGTGAACTGAGCTCTGTTGCAGCCACGCTTGATTCTGAGGAACTACTTTGTTTGTCGGAAGACTAATATTTGTACTAATATAATTACATCTTAATTTGTGTTTTATTTTATGAAATCCTGCTATGTATATGAAGTAACCGTTTTATAAAAGCAATAAGTCCCGCGAAGCAGTGAGGTTACAGTGCATTTTATAACAGCTAAGGGGGTTTTAGGCACTAACAACACCCCTTAGCTGTTACAAAATGCACTGGTAACCCACTGCTTCTTGGGGCTTATTGCTTTATTTTAGCTATATTTCTACATTAAATTTACAGCTCTACTCATGTTGTTTTTTTTAATTGTCATCTTTGTTTCTATTTTTAATTCTCCTAAGAAAATTTAGGAGAAACGCCTGTTGACACTGTAAATGAAGCACAACTCTCAAATTTTTATAGGATAAGCATACTGTATACTGCAGATGACATAGGACATTGGACACTGTTGAATTGGAAAGCAGCTCTTGTTTCTGTATTTGTTAGTCTCTGCACGAGTGAAACCAGTGTTGGCACCAACACATAGACACTTAGCGATTGATGTTACTTTGAGCCTATCCAAGATTACGTTTCCTTTTATCCCCATACTCACGAAAGATCATTCAAGCGACACTGTACTTCCCCGCACCTTTGGACTTAAGAAGAATTGAAAAGCAGTTCCTGGACTTTTTCTTGACATTTCCGATAATAATTTTCTTTTATGACATTTTTTTACGTGATTTATAGAATTCAAGATTTTTATTTGTCACACACACACAGTTTAATACATAGCAGGCCTAGCAATGAAATGTAAATCTGCCATACTCTATTTACTGTGAAATACTAATATTTAAAACTCAAACTAATAGTGCAAAAGGCAGTATGCACCAACTCGGTTACTGAAGGTAGGATGCACGACGACCTTATCTACAGTCCTGTATTTAGGGTGCAGAAGGTGAAGCTGCAATTGTGGCCTGAATCGATCTTAACAGTTGGAAGTGTTTAGAGGTCAGTATGCACAGAACACAACCTATTATGATGAAATTCATAGAAAAGAAGAGGCCACCGTGTGCTTGTGGATAAATGTAGTAGCATCCGTCCTTTATTTCAAGGTTCATTTTGTCCACAAACCCAGGCCTGTAGAGCAGGTGGTCATGCATCCTACTGAATAGAAGCATACTGTCTGCATGATTACCAACGAATGTCAGGCCTTTATCTGACATGATGTATGTGGTATGAGCTAACATCACGGTCCGTTGGGTTGCAATTTGACCTATGCTGAGTTCCTTTAACCCAAAATGCAGGGTTGTTTTAACCCATTGCAAGGTCAAATATAAAATTTTTTTAGTTGATTTAACCCAATAGTTGGGTTCGTCCCTTTTTGACCCAACAATGGGTTGAAAATAACTAACGCTATCTCATGGTGGGGTTTCGTTTTTTTTTTCTTGATTAACTTCATACGAACTAGCCAACTTGTAAAATCTATATGAATTCTCGTGAGATCAGGCTGAAATAATAACAAAAGTATTTTTCGAGTGTATATTGAGATATTTTTGCTTTATAAAAGAAATGGATTTCAGTTTATTTTTTATTTTATTTTGCAACAATTGGAACTTTTGGTGATAGCAAACTGAATCAAATGAAGATGATTCATAACAAATGGTTTGAATCAGGATTGAATCAGACAGTCTGGCAATAGTGCATATACACATTATGTAACTCAAATTAAGAAAAAAAAGATTCAAATCATAATAAAAGTGTCAAAATATGTACCCCAGCTGTCACTGGGGCAGTGCCCTATATTAAAGTCCTAATATGTACAATTAGGTACAAATATGTACACATTTTGTACCAATACAGTATGTACTTTTGAGATACTATTATGTACTGTATCTCTTTGGTGACAAAATAGGTGCACCATCCTGCTGAAAAAAAAACAGCATACTGTACCAGCAAGACCAGCATATGTCGTGTTTTGGTACTGGTTTGCTAGTGACCACCAGCTAAACCAGCATAGAACAGCATAATTCCCATGCTGGTCCATGCTGGTTTGATACTGTTTTTTTTCAGCAGGGCTCTGTGCTTCTTGAAACGGTACAGCCCCAGTGACTGTTGATTACATATATTTTGGCCATTTGGACTGGATGAGTCACATTTTAGGCCATTGTAGAAAGGCAATTTCAAAAACCCTTTAACATGCAGCACATGACGTTTAATTTAATGTGCCAGATAAATACAGGACATTGTTTGGCAACCTGCTGTTACATCCTATTCACATTAAATGTTAATATTGCTAACTTGTTTGCATTATAATCAACAAATCTTTCTGTAATGGAAGCGCTTATCTATAATAGTGTGGATTATAGTTGTGCTGCAGCGGGGTCATGGCAACAGCAGTAGTTGGATATTTCAGGATTGTGATTGGTGAGCTGATCTGAGGCTTTTCTCTGTCCTGTTCCCGTTTGTCTGTGACAGCTGGGCTTGACTCACAGGAAGTGAGAATAGATATTGGCAGGAAAGAGGAATGTGGCAGCTTTTGGCCCACCAATCGTTGGCCAATGGCACGAAGCCACGCTTACATAAAATGATTAGACAAGTAAAAAGAGCGAAATCGCTTGGGTATAGATCTTTTTTTTCTAGTAAAGATGATTTGTGGTTGAAATCTTTAAATGAACATCTGTTATCTCTTTGTAGCACACAGCAACTTCTTGTTAGATTTGGCATGGGCTCTGCACTTTAAATTGCTTCACCTAACCTCAGTTTAGTGAGGACGCATCCATGATGACTCAGAATGGCCCGAAACCTCTTTATTAATACAAGAGTGACAACAGCGCAAACACAAAGTGATCCTGCAAATTGCACTTTCTATTGAAGATTTTCTGCCTTTTCCTTTCTTTACAGTAAAAGCAATAGACTGCAAATGATTGGCCAATTTTAGAAGAATAAAATCTTTCTGGCTTGAGCTGTCGTGCATGTTGTGGTCACAGCATGATGGCCTTTATGATTACATTTGCTTTTGTTCTGGTGACAGTGCAGTTATCGCTCATTCATTTTGCCTTAAGGTGTGTTTTGACTGGATCATTCCCTGCTCCATGTTCTTATAATGGTCAATGTATTGTCATATACAAACACAAAAGTGCAGTCTTAAAGGAATACTCCATTTTCTTAAAAAAAAATCCAGATAATTTACTCACCCCATGTCATCCAAAATGTTTGTCTTTCTTTGTTCAGTCGAGAAGAAATGAATTTTTTTGAGGAAAACATTCCAGGATTTTTCTTAATTTAATAGACTTTATTGGACCCCAACAGTTTACAGTTTCAATGCAGTCTAAAATTGCAGTTTCAATGCAGCTCTAAAAATCTCAAAGAAGGCATAAGGGTCTTAGAGCTTAGATTCTCTGCCTGAGCCCGGACTCGACCCGACCCATTACGTTTCTTCATCCGGAATTTTAGATCCATTATCAATCCATTCAATTATTTCTAAATAAACAAACAACACCGTTTACATGCTTCTTCTTTGTCATATTATTCATTAAGATAATAATTAATAAATGCACATTGCACACACAATTATGAACTTGATAAATGTTACAGATATGTTTTACTATGCACAAACAAATGCCTTTTAACTTACATGTGTAAATTTCAGAATTAAATGAATGTGCTACAAAGTCTGTAGTAGCCTACGTGTTTTAGCCATAAAATAAGCACATTAAGTTACAAGTTTGTTAAGTTTTGTTTTGAAAAAATATTTTCTTTAAAGTGAATTTTGTTTAGTATAAATTGTATCTTAATTTTAATAAATTTTCCAACAACCAATTGCCTAGGTTTAATACATACAAAGCAATATAGCAGACAATATAATAATGAAACAATATGTTAAAGTAACATTAATAATAATTAATCTTGAAGAATATTTAATTGAATGCTGATTGTTGTGCTTGTTCAATTTAATAAAATTAAAACTTTAATTATGATAATTAAAATAATCGAATATTTAATATTGAGTGGCCAATTTTTGCTAATTTATTAATAGTATTTATATAATATATACTGTATATAACTGCGCAGCTTTCCCCTGTAGCCTAAATGATCTAGCACAGCAGCACCTGCGTAAAAAAAATCTGGCGCCGCCCCTGGTTATAACGGGCCAGGCTCAGACACAAAGGGCTCGGGTAGGGTCGGGCTTGATTTGTTGGGCCCGATCTAAGCTCTAAAGGGTCTTATCTAGCGAAATGATTGTCATTTTTGGCAAAAAAATAAATGCATTTTTAAACCACAAGTTCTCGTCTTGCACCAGTCGTGTGATGTGCCAGCGCAACCCTACATAATTGCGTGAAGGTCACACAATACATATATGAAACGCACATTTGCCGACCATTTTAAACAATAAACTGACACAAAGAAATATTCCCTTTGAAGCTGCATTGAAACTGCAATTTTAAACTGCATTGAAACTGTAATTTGTTGGGGTGCAATAAAGTCTATTAAAATGACAAAATTCCTGGAATGTTTTCCTTTAAAAAAAAAAAAATGAATTACTTCTCGACTGAACAAAGAAAGACATAAACATTTTGGATCACATGGGGGTGAGTAAATTATCAGGATTTTTTTAAAGAAATTTCTAGGTGGAACTGTACTGAGATCAGATATTTGAACTTTTCATGACATGTCACCAATATTATAAGCACATCCTTGAATAAGCGGACAATAACCAAATGACCAAAGATAATTGATACAAATAATCCTTCCCGTGTGTTTTTATTTTTTTTAATATTTCTGTTTTAATTTTTTATATATTATTATTATTTTCTATTAAAATCACCACATTGTAAAAAATACTTTTCTGCCTTAAAATGTTTTGTTGAATCAACTCGGATTTACAAGTCATTTCAACTTACTATTATTTATCTTGATAGAGATGAGTTGTTATAACTACAGGTGAGTTGTTATAACTTATACAATTAAGTTGACTTTTCTCAACTATATTTTATAAGTTGACATGACTTGTAAATCTGAGTTGATTTAACAAAAAATTTGAAGGCAGCAATGTATTTTTTACAGTGCATTTTTACATTCATCCATTTCTCAGAGGCTTTTATCCAAAGCGATTTACAGTGCATTCAAAACAATACATTTTTATCTGTGTGTTCCCTGGGATTAAACATATATCCTTTAGTGCTGCTAACACAATACTCTACCAGTTGAGCAACGTAAACACTTAGACTAGGTAGACCATGCAGACCAAGTGAGTGTCACTAAGTCTTATTTCTTGCTCCCACAGGCAAACATGTCACATTGATTGGATTAAGCTCCCAAGTAAACAGCCAAACCTAAAATGAAACAATTTGTTTAATATCTTTAGGGAATTGCTGTGGTACTAAGTGAAGATGAAAGGTACCGGTGAAGATCTATTAGCATATTTTATTAACACAAGGAAATGGTTTTTCATCTAAGTTGATTCCTTATTGGCTGGTTGAGGTTTCTAAGAGACAAACCCAGAGGACACGGAAGTCTTCCTCAGTACAAATTATACAGTGACTCGCAGCCCATTATCCAAGATGCCCTGTTTTATTGCATACTCTTGAGAGTCATGTAAAAGAGAGAAATTCCAGAAGGTCGGCATAATAGCTTTGGAATTTACCTTGGCTTTTTTGATTTTGGCAAGGTGTCTTATCCTAGGCTGTGTAGTCATGTGTTGGAAGTGGATCATTTTTGAGAGCAAGACAAATGCCACGGGTAAAGAGTTGGGAGTCGTCCACAAGAAAGGTTTTTTTAGACTCAGCCTTGGCGAGTTACTCAGCATTTTTAAGGTTTTGCAGCAGACGTGACAGGAGGGCTTTCCCAACTGTTTTTTTTTTTTTAGTTTAGTTGAGCACTGAGAGTTAGCCAGCTTCTCCCTTTTGATTCTCTTGAGTAGTTGAAACCCAGGGACACTTGGGTCATTTTATTCTTTCAGGACTTCACTTTCCAGTAATCAGTGTCTTAACTCACAGCAAAACAATGCAAATAAAAGTATTCTTGATTTTTACATACAGCAGTGACGGCTCGTGACTGCTCATCTGAAAACCGCTCATGATACAGGGTTTCCCGCCGAAAATGTGTTAGTTAAGGTGGGCGGAGCTGGGGGGCGTGGCAATCAACAAATGCATCATGATGAAAGTGAATATTTTTATTTAAAACACTCAAATAAAACTTAATTTTGAAGAAACTATGACAGAAATGAATACATACTAGATTATTAATGAATTAATTGTTTTTACTGTAACTCTAACGGGAATACTTGCATGATGAAGTGAAACTAAAGGGTTAATAAACACAAACTGAAGCAGATGTTGTAGAACGTCTGGCGAACGATGATAGATAGCGCGAAGATTGTAAAAACTGATTCTTTCTCACTAATAATTACATTATCTTAAAGGAGTGTAACTACTGTAGCATGTAAATAATGCACATAAATAACGTGAGCAAGAGCGATCAACAATTATATAAAATCAACAGGCACATGCAACCTAGCTAGCAGGTTGCTCAAACAACAAAATCACCAGCTAACTTACTTTAAATTTGCAATAACTATAGACTAATACAATAACAGGCTTAAATAAATCCAAAACATAAGTCCACTTACAGGTCTCACAGACAGGCGTTTTAGCAACTGGCTATCCTCCAGACATGACGGACAGCGTCTTTATCTCATTTCGGCCGTGTGGCGCACATGCACACTCGCGGTGTGAAGCTCGTCCGTGCTATTCTCTGAGATGTTTTATCAACTGGCTATCCTCCAGACATGACGGATCACATTTTTCTCATTTCGGCCGTGTGGTGCGTGTGCTCGCTCGCGGTGTGAAGCGCTTCTGCGCTATTCTCCGAGGTACACTTGATGGGCTTTTGTGCAGCGGTTTTTTTTTTTTTTGGGTGACCTAGTTAAGATGGTAGGGTTTCCTAGCTTAGGCGGGCCGCCTGTACTGCAAAGTGCTGCGGGAAACCCTGTGATAAAAGACACGTTCACAAAATACACGCAAGACACTCCCTTAACACTAAACTTTGATTATGCATGAGATTATGCGAGTATCTGGCAAACGCGAGCGTCTCTTTTATCATAAACCCTTTAGACGCGTCTGCAGCAGGCACTTATTTTGACAAGGCACGTGATGCACACAGGTTCACTCGATGCGCAGAACACATATTTTAAAATGACAAACCACACACATGAGGGGCTACATACATATTGTGACAAACTTCGCATCGAACGGCCTCGATAAAAGAAGTCACCGGCCGCCACTGACATACAGTATGCTTACTGTGGCATACAAATTAAATCTCAAAAGTCAGAACGGATTCTAGCGGCCATCCTGATATCCAGGAAATATCTGCTTTCAAAAGGTTTTACTGTGTTAAGAGTTTTATATATTTAGGTCAGGTCATGTCCAGGAACCACTTCATATCTAGGATCAAATGACACTAAATGGAGTTATTATTTGCACCAGATGATGGCATTACTTTCTAAAAATTAGAAATGCTGGAAAGAAGAAAATGAAATATTGAGCTTCTCTTCAGATGTCCTGAGGACATTGACAGACTAGAATTGATGAAACTATACTCCCTACTTTTTTGAAGAATCAGCATCAGTTTTTGCTTAGATAGGCATCAAAGGCAATTTCAAAGAAAGGGTTTCTTTGTCGTGTGCTGTAAATATGGACTACGCGGCTTGTTTATCATTGTTAAATGTGGTACTAGACATATATCATGCATTCTGTCACTGTCAGTGTACTTTACTGTGGGAAGGACTGTCAGCAGCACAATCATAAAACATCCCAGGATTATTGCCACTGCTGGTTTTAGAAGCACATTGTGCCCAGTCATATTTTTGAGCAATATTAAATATAAGTGGGTTTTTTAAATGCAATTCCAAAAAATTTTTTTGGATAAAAGCGTCTGCCAAATGCATAAATGTAAATATAGCATGCTCTATTGAAAGTGTAGCTGATGTGTCCCACCCCCATCAGTCACTGTATGCCTTTTACTGTAAAGGTGAATAAAATTGAGTGAGACTGTTTCGTAGATAAAGCTGAAAAATAATCATTCACCCTCTGGCTCAGGGATTTTTGATCTTTGTTACACATGTCACTGTTATGCTTCCTGTGAAAGCGGCTTTTAGATTATTAAGCGAGGATAGAGTGATAGATGAAAACATTTTAATCCACATATTGACGTCAGGCTTGATGGACTAAGGTGCAGGAAATAAGAGAGAGAGTCAGTGATCGCTGCACATCTTCTGACAGCAGATTATTTCCCATCATGCTCTCCGGCTAAGAGTGTCACTATAAGAGGAACACAACAGTGTATTTCCAGGGGTTGTGATCGACAAGCATTAAGATATGAAATAAATGATAAATAAATGTGTAATTTAGGCCAAAAAAATACCAGTTTACTTAAAGGAACAGTATGTAAGAAATGTATATCATTTAATCATAAAATGGCCCTGATATGTCACTAGACATTAAGAAATAATTTTCATTTCAAATACTTATATCACTGACAACAGTGGTCCGGCCAGGATATTGTCATTTAAAAAGCGGAGTTGCAGCTCTCAACTGATGTTTATGTTGTCATGTTGTGTATTGGCCACCAGTTGTGTGATTGCAGTACCAGTTTTAGCCACAAGTTTTGTGATTGCAATACCAGTTTTGGCCACAATCCTACATACTGTTCCTTTAACTGAATGCCTATTTAATTTAAATTTGGACATATTCCTATGTTTTCAGGATGAGTTTAGGATGAATCATTTCATAAATTTCCTTATTTTTGGATAAAAGTGTCTGCTGAATGGCAATGTAAATGTAAAGTTTTGAAAACCCTTGATGAGTTATAGAACGCAGCCATATGTTTTGCATTTTATTTTATTTTTGAATTATCCAAATGATGTTAACAAATTTTGCTTAAAGGCAGAATGCTATTTATGCTACAGCAATCGTAAAGGGTATCATATAAAAAATTGCTAAATACTAAATAGAAACCAAGATGTATACTGGGTGCTATACAAATAACAGGGTTCCCACGGGTCCTTGAAATCCTTGAAAGTTTGTGAATCTGGGGGAAAAAATTCAAGGCCCTGGGAAGTTTTTGAAAATATACATACATAGACACAGGTCATTGAAAGTGCTTAAATCTATTTTATTCAAGAAGTTATCTGGAAAAAATCCATATTAATCCCTGTATAGTGTAGAATAATATCATAAAAATTCTAGACTTCTTAAGCACGTGCTAAACTGTTCGCCTTAAATGCTTATATCTTCTGTACGTGAATGATGATTCATACCAAAATGCTTTTTTGCATAGTTGTGTTTGATACATGAAAACATCTCGGGTTACGTATGTAACTGTTGTTCCCTAAGAAGGGAACGAGACGCTGCGTCTCCCTTGCCGTACTTCATGCGTCCCTGTAACGCCGTCTTTCAGATAGCGATATACATCCTGGCTCCCGCGTCACCCTGTCTTTGTTGTTAAGCCTCACCATTGGTTGAATTTGATATACCCATTCAGACGCAGTAACGCAGTGCAAGTTCCCTCTAAAGGGAACTGTAACAATGTATCTTAAAAGGCAACACGATGTAGCCTTGCTCTCACTTGAAATGTCTCCACATTTGTGTCTTGAATTTGAGGGTATTGGACCTGGAAAGTCCTTGAAAGGTCCTTGAATTTGGAGTTAACTAAGGTGTGGAAAACCTGAAATAATGGTCAAAATGTTTTCACGCTTGGTACTGCTAATATGCTTGTATTTTTGAATAATACCATATATCCCATATACAGTATCTCATACACCTTTTTATTTGCCTATACAGTTCTTGAATTTACTGTAAAGCTGCGTATAGAAATCCATTTGAATTTAATCAAATTAATTCAGTCATGGCTTTTGCATTAATACTGCAACTGGGAATGGAGTTTGCCACTGCTGTTGGTATATGATGATGCTGTAGAGGAGCAGAGCAATAAAAAAGAGGTCTGGGGTTGTGTTTACTATAATATCTAGTCTCATAGAATGCATCGAATATGCATGATCACGCACCCCAATGATGGGTGTAAATAATGTATAGTATAGTACATATTTGCTCAGCTTTGGTAGAGATCCAGCTTCACTTCAACGCTGCCGGTTGTAAAACAGCCACAACTGCAATGCAAGGATTTGAACAATCAACACAACACTTGAGCGTTTTCCCACTGCTTTTCTAATGCAGAACAGGCACTCTGGATTTGGGTTAGGAACAGTGTGACTCAGATGCTCGCGGCTTATGTGCTCAGCGTGGGACATGGCTTAATTTCAGATGAGAGAGACGAGCCATAGGTCATCGACCTAGATACAGGACATATGGTGCAAAGAGTTTGATTAACCAAATGTCTTACAATTAACAAGCGTATTAACCAGTGTGCCGAGTGTAAAGTGGGTTGCCAGATAAAAAAAATCTGATGATTTAAATGAACATGAATAAACGACAAGTTTTAATCACATGTTAATAGCTGGGTTAAACTGTGTAACTTCTGCACCAATAAAATCTGAATTATACTGCGGCCAAGTACTACAGATTTACAATTTGTCTTGGTGATAGTGGTGCAGTGATAGTAACAAGTACTATATAACAAATAAAGGAAATTTTTAATAAAAAAATACATTTTTACCAAATATTCAAATGGCAACAGAGAAAAGGGAATTCACTGTACATTAGTGCTGGATTTATTAAGTGGGCCCAGTTCAAGTGCACACATTTGAGGTGGTAAGGTTAATTGATTTTACAGTACGAGTTGTATTCATA
This sequence comes from Misgurnus anguillicaudatus, assembly GCF_027580225.2. Classification (NCBI taxonomy): domain Eukaryota; kingdom Metazoa; phylum Chordata; class Actinopteri; order Cypriniformes; family Cobitidae; genus Misgurnus; species Misgurnus anguillicaudatus. The sequence goes on along the minus strand of NC_073350.2, from coordinate 24,430,336 downwards.
TGTAACTACAATTTGCTTTTGTTTTTTTGTTACTGTAAAGTGTAATGGAAATCGGGTCGGGTAAGTGGCCATGTCTCAATAGCATTAAAGGGATAGTTCACCTAAAAATGAAAATTCTGTCATCGTTTACTCACTTTCATGTTGTTACAAACCTGTATAAATGTCTTTGTTCGGATGACCACAAATGAAGATATTTTAAGAAAGTTTGTAACCGTTCGTGGACCCTATTTACTTCCATTGTATTCTTTTTTCACACTATGGAAGTAAATGGGGCCTCTGATTGGTTTGGTTACACACATTCCTCAAAATATCTTTGTACATGTTCATCAGAACAAATAAATGTATACAGGTTTGTAACAACATGAGACAGAATTTTTATTTTTGGGTGAACTATCCCTTTAAGTTGAACTAAATATCTTCTCAGTCTGTCATTGGTCGGTCAAACAGATTATGCCACACTAAACTTAAGTACGCTTAAACATGCAGATAACAATTTTGCCACAAATCTGTGTTAGACTTTTTGGGGACAACAACTTTCTGGGGACATTTCACAAGACTTTTTTAAGATGTTAAATAAATCTAAAAGTTTTAGCTCAAAATACCATATAGATAATTTATTATAGCATGTTAAAATTGCCACTTTGTAGGTGTGAGCAAAAATGTGCCATTTTCGGTGTGTCCTTTTAAATGCAAATGAGCTGATTTCTGCACTAAATGACAGTGTCCTGGTTGGAAAGTACAGATTAAGGGGTGGTATCCCCTTCTGAGATCACAGGGGAGCCAAATTTCAATGATCTATTTTTCACATGCTTGCAGAGAATGGTTTACCAAAACTAAATTACTGGGTCGATCTTTTGCACATTTTCTAGGTTTATAGAAGCACTGGGGACCCAATAATACCACTTTAAAGGGGTCATTTCATGAGATTTTTGTAAGATGTAAAATAAGTCTTCGGTGTCTCCCGAGTGTGTATGTGAAGTTTTAGCTCAAAATACCCCACATATAATTTATAACAGCGTGTTAAAATTGCCACTTTAGCAAAATGTGCATGTCCCTTTAAATGCAAATGAGCTGATGAAATGGAAACATTTAACTGTGCTGTCAATTACTCTCTACTCAAATTCTCTCTCTCTCTCTCTCTCTCTCTCTCTCTCGCTCTCTCTCGCTCTCTCTCTCTCATTCTTGAGTGATATATCCCTTTAAGTTGAATATAGTGATTTGGTTTGAACCAGTTTGTCCTTGTTGCATTCAAAGAGCAGTGGTCAGTTGTGAAGTATAAACAATAAATAATGCAGTTTTAATGTGATTATGAATTGCATTGTAGTAAAACTAAAGATTTGTATATTTCTAAATATATTTAAAATATACACATTTTACAAGACCTTTTTGTCTGTTTTTAAGATCAGTTGTGATCAAAATAAAAGATGCTGTGATATTCTCTAGCCACTCATATGAAATGTAGGCAGACTGTAGTGCTCCATTAACGCCATGTTGAGATGATTTAAGATACCAGCCAGCTGACGTCTGTCACTTTGTTGTTTAAGTGGGGCTGCGGTTTTATTTATTTATTTTGCTTCTTCTAAATGAAAGTTATTGAACAGCTGGTCGAGAGCTGTGCTAGACATCTGTCATCTAAAACAGATTCACTCTCCTCTCGCTGCACTAATTTCAGATTCATTCTGTTCGAATGCGGCATGTTGTCCATAAATGAATCTACTGTTTCCTCAACCATTGACAATATCTAAACACATATTTATCACAGTGGTTGATTTAATCTGTTAACCCTGTCTAACAGTGAATATACATTCTTCACAGTCTTATTAGTCATTTACTGAACCGTTTACATAACATTTAGTGGTGAACGCAACATTTTTAACGTTTTTGGTATAAATTGGCTCTTTAAGAAGCCATGGCTAATTTCATGGCATTTTATGTTTTCCGAAAGACAGAATTAAAGGGATAGTTCACTCACTCTCATGTTGTGACAAACCTGTATAAATTTCTTTGTTTTGATGAAAACGAAGAAAGATATTTTGAGGAATTTTGTAACCATACAGAAATTGAATAATCTACTCATTTTCAATATTAAAATATGTTATTACCTTAACTAAGAATTGTTGATACATCCCTCTATCATCTGTGTGCGTGCACGTAAGTGCTGGAGCGCGCTGCGACGCTTCGATAGCATTTAGCTTAGCCCCATTCATTCAATGGTACCATTTAGAGATAAAGTTAGAAGTGACCAAACACATCAATGTTTTTCCTACTTAAGACGAGTAGTTATACGAGCAAGTTATACGAGCAAGTTTGGTGGTACTTCGACTCGCCTGAAAAGTCCGCTCCCCTTCTCACTCTCATAATGGGAGAGGGAGGGTGTTACTGCGCCGAGTCAAAGTACTCCCAAAAGTGCTATTACGCCATAGAACGTAGCTCCTCTTTTAAATCCGCTTAGAAAAGCGCTACGTTTTATTTTGTACCACCAAACTTGCTCGTATAACTACTCGTCTTAAATAGGAAAAACGTTGATGTGTTTGGTCACTTCTAACTTTATCTCTAAATGGTACCATTGAATGAATGGGGCTAAGCTTAATGCTATCGAAGCGTCGCAGCCCGCTCCAGTGCTTACGTGCACGCACACAGATGATAAAGGGATATATCAACAATTCTTAGTTAAGGTAATAACATATTTTAATATTGAAAATGAGTTGACTATTCCTTTAACTTCCATAGTAGGTTAAAAGATTGCCATAGAAGTCAGTGGGGCCTCTGATCGGTTTGGTTCGGTTTGAATACTTTAACATTATTGTAGCCTAATTAAAAATGATTGGAAGCACACTGAAAACATTCTGTGATATAAGTGACATTTACCTTCATTTTTCATATTTCATCTCTGTGCTCTTTACATACAATGTTGTCTCTATGGCAACTGGGTAACTAACTTTTGAAAATGTTTTGAACCTGTCCAATGCCACAACTGAAGGACATTGGTTATTTGTGTTAAAATTGATAGCCATTTTATAAGAATCACGAAATCATGTTCACTAAACGGATATTAAATTGGCTTATTTTATTCTTTGTATCATACTTTAAAAAGAGGATTTTATAGCGCATTGTCATATTTATAATAAATGATGAATCATGGTAAAATGTAATCAGGACAGATTTAATATGACATTTATATAACAAAGTAAAAACGTGGCAGGGTAAAACTCTGACGAGATGTGACCTTAAAGGATTATATGAGATGCTTGAGTTTTCTTAAGCTTGCTTTAAGCTTTAAATGATGAGATTTTGAGTACTTTGAATGCGATATAAAGCCTCTATTGTAAAGTTATGCTGCCCCATCAAGATCTACATTTAAACATTTACTAAGCAACACAAAGGCAAATAAAAACTACTCACAGCTACTGTACCAAAAAGATAGTCGACAAAAATTTAAAGTGCACCTATTTATACATTTCTTTTGGTGTGTATTAGTACACGTTAACGATCAGTGTTGGGGGTAACGCATTACAAGTAACGTGCATTATGTAATAATATTACTTTTCTGAAGTAACGAGTAAAGTAACGCATTACTTTTTAATTGTACACATTAATATTTAAAGGAACAGTATGTAAGAAATGTATATCAATTAATCATAAAATGGCCCTGATATGTCACTAGACATTAGGAGATCATTTTCATTTCAAATACTTAAATCACTGACAACAGTGGTCTGGCCAGGATATTGTCATTTAAAAAGTGGAGTTGGAGCCCTCAACTGATGTTTATGTTGTCATTTTGTGTGTTGGCCACCAGTTGTGTGATTGCAGTACCAGTTTTAGCCACAAGTTTTGTGATTGCAGTACCAGTTTTGGCCACAATCCTACATACTGTTACTTTAAGTTACTTTTTTTTTAAAGTAATGCAAGTTACTTTTTTAGTTTAATTAATTTGATTAAAAAAATAAGATGTACTAAATTAAACTAAACTTTATGCACTCTATGCGTACACGCCTGTGTGGGAACAGTTTGAGTCACAAACTGAGATGGCAGGCCAGAGCTTGACATTTTTATGATAAAATATGCAATTTCTGAATGCAGAACTTTTCAGTCATAAAGAACACCTGCAAGGCCTGAAAGAGATCAAGCCTCAGTCAAGAAAAAGTAACGCAAAAGTAACTAAAAAGTAACAAAAGCATTACTCTCCATGAAAAGTAACTAAGTAACGCAAGTTACTTTTTTGGGAGTAACTTAATATTGTAATGCATTACTTTTAAAAGTAATGTTCCCCAACACTGTTAACAATATGCAAAAGGTACATACCGCAAAGTAAACAATGACGCGAGTTATCGTCTCCAACGTAAATCTCTTTTTTGGACTACAACAAACACACAGATTGTAGGCAACAGTTTACATCCTGGGATTGGGGATTGGAGTAAAGACCGACATTATCATAATTCCTCTCGCTTGGACTCACAGTCTGTAAGTTAACTCTTGTTAGCATTGCATTGTGAGCGAATCTTTTAAACATGGTAAGGGGCGTCACATTTCCGGCTGACGTCAGAGGTATATAGGCCAATCACAACGTACAGATTAGCTGGCCAATCAGGGACACAGAGCGTTTCAAATCCGGTGCGTTTCAGGAAGAGAGTAAAATCTGGAGCTACAAAAATTTACGGTACTTGGAAAATAATGTTTTTTTAACCATAAACCACGCAAACACATTGTATTATACCAAATATACAAAAAATCACCTTGTTTTTCTTTTAGCAACGAAATAGGTCCCCTTTAAATCGTTTGAGAGTTTGCGTCATTAACATATTAGTTTACAGGAGCTCTTATAATGAAAGTCATTGTTTTCTATTATGATCTGCGTTCACATACGAACACATCAGTTCACCTCGCTTTAAAAGATGAAGCTATGGTGTGCGGTAAGTGTATGATCGGAAGAAAGTCTCGACTGAAACTTTTCGTTTCTTCAGAGACGCTTTCATGCCGCCACAAAGGAGATTTTGATTCAGAGTCACTTTTTTTCTGTCTTTAAAGTTGTCAACTTAAAATCATACAGGAGTTTCTGAGGCACGAGGCAAAACGCCTCCTTGTCCTTGCTATTGCAGATGGCACCATTATTTTCCAGCAAGGTGAATATGACACATTTAACACTTTTCAGCACACCTGATAAGAAAGAAGAGCGTTTCTCGTGAGAAGATTGCGTCACAGGGATTCTTAATCTCTCTCTCACAGCTTAGGTCGCTTTGAAAGAAATGAGCGTACTCCTTTGAGGGGAAAATAGAGCAACGAAATTTCAGACCAAAGTAACACACTTCCAACCTGTTCACAGTACCAGTGTATTTCCGTACAAGGTCAAAGTGACAACATATTTGGCTTTGGGCTTTGAATATGTCTGCCACAGAACAAGAAGCATTTGTGTTCCAAGAAACAAATCCCGTATGGATTTGGAACAACATGCCATGCTGAACTATTCTTTACCAAGTTTCGTTTCTCATGTCACTCCATCCTGTTTTTGTTTCTTCATGAAGTTTTAAACTAGCTACATGCAAACTGACTTCAAGGTTAGCTTGGTTAATTGGTTTGAAAAATGGGACTGATCTTATTGACTTCAAATGAATGCAGTCTGGTTCTTATAGACAAGGTCATTTAGAAGAAAAGCAAGCAAGAAAAGATTATTTATTTAATGACCTTCTGCGCATGACCTTCTGTGCTAATGTAAAGAACTAAAGAGAGAGAGATGATGCAAAGATCCTAAAGACTGCAAAAACTGTTACATTAAAGTACATCACCCAGCAGTTGCTAAGCAGGGAAGGAATAGGATTATACATTGCCTTGGGCTAATTAGCGAAAGTATCAAACAGGGGTGGATTTCCCGTACAATGACATAAAACTTTGATTAGTAAGATGCATCGTTGGAGAAACTAAAACTTTGTTTATAGTGGCCCTTTGGTCTGCAACGCGAGCCTTCGCTGATCATGCACGCGTCTCGACAAACCAACGAGGCATTTATAGTTGACGCACTCGCTGTTGCACTATTCTTTCAACCGCCAGGGGGCGACACGAGCAATCAAGTCAAAAACAAACACAAAGAAGAGGATAGAAGAAGTTGTCCGCTGGAACAACCCTGCTGCTTCTAACATCAACTTGATATATAAATATGAGAACATGAATAAAACAACACTCTATTAAAAATGTCTTTATTCAAAAACTATCATTTCATTAACGTTTTTACTAAACAAGCAGTACAGACATCTTAAGGTTTGTATTTTATTTCTCGTCCAGTGGTTCATTCAATACAAATAGTATCCAACATTCTGAATCATATGTAAAATAATTTGTGTGTTAAACTGCAAAGTTTCCATACTTTACTTCCAGAGTGTCAGATAAATACTATATGCATTGTTTTGCATGGATTGATCAAAGAGATACGTCACAGGCTTGCCTGCTCGGACAGATTCTCGCAGTTACAAAAATTGGCGTGCACACCTCCACGCAAAATGGGGTCTCGCGCACCCAACGCGCACGATCGCCCATCCGGCGTTGACGTCATTTTTGCAGCGCGTACCAACGTGTAGAAGCATCGACTCTAAACATAGCTTAACTAGCTAGTCACGATTGTTTACCGAAAACCTAGTAACTTTGTCGTACGTTCGTCATTTAAACCATTTTGATTGAACAACATAGTTAACTCTTTCCCCGTCATTGATGTGTTATCTCGTCAATTAAGAGAAAACATTTCCATGTGAAAAACGTTTCTGATGAGGTTTTATGTTAATCTGTAATACCGCGATTATCCACTAGATTAAAAAAAAATTGAAAATTTTTTTCAAACTTTTTTTGCTGATTTTAAACTCTGTGTATGTTTTGATAATCGTTAATATTTCAGCCTATATTAGTGCAGTGTGTAATTTTTAGAAGAATCTCTTGACAGAAATGCAATATAATATACAAAACTACATTATTATGGGTGTATAAAGACCTTTTTATAATGAATCGTTATGTTTTTATTACCTTAGAATGAGAGTGAATGCGTCAGTGTTTAAGTTGGGTAAGATTGCCATCTAGTGGATAATAGCGGAAATATCAATTTAAGACAAAAACAACTTTATTGACGAAATGACTCAACAATATTTATTGACATTTATCTGGATATCGCCATAATTGTGCAAATGTAGAAAAAATAAAAAATGATTAAAGACTGTGGTGTTTATTTTCATAAATCAGTACGCAGCAACAGTCGCGCAGTGATACATGTGATGCGGTCTGAACCGTGGGTTTACCGGGGTATTTTATCACGGCTTAGAACGCGTTTCAACCAATCAGAATGAAGAACCAGAACGAGCCGTTTTATAATCCACGATACAGCACAGCCTGTCGTACCTTATTGCTTACATATATTTGAAATGATGTGCAGTATATAAAATGCACTGCATGTAATTTGCTTATTTTACTCCAGAGCGTGACTTGAACGTGATCGAAGTCTCAGGTCATACAAACACGGATCTATGATTTTAAGTTTGTGAATATATATTGAACAATGGTTTCTGGAAAAACCTTAATCATTGAATTATGTTGGTAACGGCAGACTTGCGACTGTAGTATCTAACAATGCTTTTATGAAATGCACTTCAGATCCCAGCATGACATCATGAATGCTTCCTATTTATTTCTTTTTCCTATTTATTTATCTTTTTCTCTGTGCATACCTTGATAGGAAATAGCTTTTCAAAATTGCTCTCCATTCCTTTTGATGTTTCAAGTCTTTGCACATACTGTAGTTAGTAGTGAGTTAGGAACGCAAAAAGGGAAATAACATGTTTACTGTTGTGGCTGAGAATGTTTTTCTGTGCTTTGATTATACTGGAATCATAAAACTACAAATATGCCTGTCGTCGCGTTTATACATTATTGCATGTAAATGTCTCAGGCTGTTTCATATATTTCATATCAGAGAATCTGTGTAAGCCGCACAAATATGACCCAGTTACACTTGATGCACAAACATTAAATCAATCCGCGCAATTTCGTAAAGCCGAAGTACAGCTGCGTCTCTATATATAACCTCGACAGGGGCTTTCTTTGTTGCAATTATGGCTGCTTTGACTTATTTGTTTAATTTTCCTTGGAGGTTCAGTAGAAGTCTCGTTCTTTGTTAGGCAATAATCGAGCATGTCTTCCGACCGGCACAATATAAATATAGGTCAGTGGATCTTTCTCTCACAGAACTTCTGAAATTACAGAAGATTTATTCCCTATATTGTTCCTCAACTACCCATCATTCAATCTATGACTTATTTGGTCTTCCTGTGTTTATATCAAACATGTTTGCAGTTGACACATTTGAAATTGAACATTGATTGTTTTTCTAGAGTGTGTGTTCAGCATTTAAATCCTAAGTCGTCACCTTCGTCGATATAGTTTTCTTCAGTTGGCACAGTTCCTGACTTTGGGTGCAAACTTTTTACGTCGCAAGGGACCCGCGCCCCACCGGCGCCCTTACCAAAATTAACCATGGTTTTATTGTGGTAAAAGTGTAGTAACCATGTTTTTTTGGTGTATTGACTACTATCAGCAAAACTGTGGTTTTACTACACTAACCATGGTTTAACTAGGATTTTTGTAAACCATCAAAACCATGTTTTTTTTTGTTTTAACTGTAGTAAAACCATGGTTAATTTTCATAAAGGGTGGGGCCACTCTCGGGTGTGTTGTAGACTCCCTGTCTCGAGGCTGAGGGGCAGGACGAAGGCCGTAACCTAGGAAAGGTGTGTTTTGCTGAGTCAGGAGGCTGTGGTGGGCCGTTGGCGTCTCCGCCCCCTTGGCCGCTGAGTCCCGCATTGGCGGACCTTCGCATCTGATAAGCCGCCTGAGTGTCCCGCGGACTGGTTCGGGATAAAAAGCAAAAAGATGTTTTAAAATCAAAATTTTGCTATATTTCTAGTAAACACATTTAAACATTAAAATTCATAAAATTTGTATTAATCTGTGATTATTAAAGGATTAGTCAATTTTCTTAAAAAAAAAAAAAATCCAGGTAATTTACTCACCACCATGTCATCCAAAGTGTTTATGTCTTTCTTTGTTCAGTCGAGAAGAAATTATGTTTATTGAGGAAAACATTCCAGGATTTTTCTCATTTTAATGGACTTTAATGGACCCCAACACTTAATGCAGTTTAAAATTGCAGTTTCAACGCAGCTTCAAAACACAAAACAATCCCAAACGAGGCATAAGGGTCTTATCTAGCGAAACGATTGTCATTTTTGGCAAGAAAATTAAAAATGTGCACTTTTAAATCACAACTTCTCTACAAGCCAGCACGACCTCACGTAATTGCGTAATGATGTCGAACGGTCACGTGTTACATATATGAATCGCACACTTATTAGACATTAATTAGTATCATTCCACATACAACAACGTCGGAACGGTCCTCTTTCTCCACACTTGTAAACACTGGGGCATAGTTTCGATATGTCATCCGTGACCTCTTGATGTGAGGTCGTGCTGGTGCATCACAGGACCGGAGGAAGACAAGAAGTTGTGCTATAAAAGTGTATATTTTTTATTTTTCTTCCCAAAAATGACAATCGTTTCGCTAGATAAGACACTTTTGCCTTATTTGAAATAGTTTAGAGTCCTTTTAAACTGCAATTTTAAACTGCATTAAATAATGTATTATCTTAAGTGTTGGGGTCCATTTAAGTCCATTAAAATAGGAAGAATCAAGAAATGTTTTCCTCAAGAAACATAATTTCTTCTCGACTGAACAAAGAAAGCCATCAACATTCTGGATGACATGGTGGTGGGTAAATTATCTGGGGTTTTTTTTAAGAAAATTGACTAATCCTTTAACTTGTTGGACCAAACGTGTTTTGTTATTTTTTGTGAGGGAACCAGTGTCCTACTAACTTCCAGGCCTACAAAAATACTTAATTCCTGTGGCACCCTATTGTTTTTAAAGTGAGACCTCTAGTGGTAAAATCCTACATATTGACCCTTTAAAGATGCTATAGGAGGTTCTTCAAAGCAATGCTATAGACAAACCATTTTTAGTTCCCCAAAGAACCATTCTATCAATCAATACAGCGAAAAATTGTTTTATTTATGGCATGTCACCTTTATTTTTTGTGTAAAGTGTAATGAGTAGGCTACACCATAAAACAACTTAGTGGGCCGGATAATGTTGACCTTTAGTGATGCACGTGGGTGTTAACTAATAATCTGATTCTGAACCAAGTGCAGTGCTAAAACTATGCCGAGTGCATGTGCAAATAACATTACAAGTTGTGTGAAATTCATTCTTAGTGAACTCTTCCTTTGAATATTGATTTGAGTACACCCTATTGATGAGCTCAAGCTTTGGCAGAATGCTCGGTGCATGCTCATTAACTTCACAGGATGCATGTTTTACGTGATTAGTATCTGACACCGGATCCACTCTGGAATCAAGGCCCGTGAACGTAGAAGAAAACAAGAACCATCCACTAATGATACTAAACAATTAAGCTCTGCATTCAAAGTATATTCATCCTCATCTTTGCCACGGCTGTTATTAATTAAATCTCACACCAGGGGCTCGTACCTTTGAGACGCTCTTAGTGCCTATCATCGCACCGGTGCTTGTGAATGTTTCAGTGTTTACAGTTAAGGCAGTTTCTGAATGACTGTAATGAATTTAAGAATCAAAATCAGTGTCAGACGTCAATTCAGACTGAAGTTACATCAATTATTTTTTTGTTTAAATTAAAGTCATCCATGTTTGAAGATATAGTTTTTTTTATTGCTGTTTAGTGGTACAAGATTTGAAATCTGTCAGCTTTTCTCATGGGATGGCAGCTTTAGAGACAATCACTTGAGCCGTAAATGCTACGTGACTGATGACTTTGAGGACTATGATTTGCTTTCAAATGTTCACATTTAAATCAGTTTTTGCAGGAATAAATATAATTTCAATATAAGTTGTCATGCAAAATGAAGGAAACGTTTAGTGTAATATAAAATAAAAGTATAAATAGAATAGAATAAGATAGAAGATAGAATAGGATATGTATTTGCCAGTATGGACAGGTAATGTGTATTAATGGTGATTAGGCCTGTTGTGATTATTACTTTATCGACTTATTGCACGATTAATGAACATGACCTCCATTTTTGGAGAGGCAATATTTTGCCGTAGTGTTTACATGTGTATTTGTTTGCATAAAAATGAATGTCATTAGCATTTTAGTCACGATTGCTCGGGGTCCACATGTTCGCGCGCACACACACCCACAGTGACAGGTAAAGAAAAAGCATTACTCGAGCTGTAATTTTGTGTTTTTCTGATGAATTAACACAGTTTAAAAGAATAAATCCGACTTGAATTGGTTTCAAAGATACAACCTGCATCTCCAACATGAATAAGACGTGAGGAGAGGAAATGTATTAACGTACACGAGCCGGCATGTCAACTTTGTTTAAAAACAGAGGCAATGAAAAAACAAATAAAAAATCATTTAAAACCTAACCATAACATCTAGGGGTGGTTTCCTGGACAAGGCTTAAGTCTAGTCCTGGTTAACGCGGCACATTTTTCTGCCAAAGTTCAAAATTTTCAACTTGCGCGTTTCATGCGGCAACGCTCAATGCGCTGCATTGGCGCGAACGAGGCGTGATCACGTCTTGCGCCACTCTAAACGCCTCATTCGCGCAACCAGACCTCCAGACGCGCATCAACGCGTCTTTACATTTACTTAACATTGAAATCACTCACGCTTGACGCCTCTACCGCAGCTGGTCTGAACGCAGCATAAGTAACTCGCTCTTAAAGCGACAGTAGCCCCTATTTTTCTGAATGAAAAAATTATCCAATCTTTAACTGGAAAAACATTATATGATCCAAACTGTGAGTTTTGTGATCCATTAAATGGTGAGTATATCCAGTGTGGAGATGAGTAGGAACAGCTGGCTTGCATGGAAATCTGGGTGTTCTGTTTGTTAAAAAACATCAACATTAGGGATGTTCACATTGACCGTTTAACCATTAACCGAAGGTAAGAATTTATGACCGATTAACATTATCAGTTAAAATAAAAAAATATTTGTTAATACAAGGTGCGTGTCGTCATGAGCCGACAGACATTTCGCCACTTTTTCTATCTTTAATTTGTGAATGTCCTGTAAATGACACAAATGATTGCTGCCCTGATGGTCTGATAAAGTAATAATTTGTATGAGAAATCATGTGTATGCGTGTTTGGAAGCTGAACGGAGACGCGCGCGTGTCCGCGCAAGATGACGCGGTCCGTCTCGCGCACATCCGGATAGACGTTCGCTGATGGCCTCTGACCCTAACCATAAACATCTCTCTTTTTGCACAAAAGGAGAAAGACGACGCAAAACCAAAACTTTCTGAAAAGAGTCCTGCTTTAGAAATGACCACTGTGGTAGATGAAACGAAGACAATCTGCCCTTTGGATATTAATCCTCTGGACCGAGGATTCGCGTGGTTTTTAATAAGGTAATGTTGCGTGAATATCTGATAATGTATGAATCCTGGTTCTGTTGTTGATCTGTCGCTGCTGTTTGCACGTTTAACTACCAAAAAGGGCTACCAGGGATTTTTACATTTTGCGAACCCCTAATGGCACATACTCACAGATGCGATCAGAGTAACACTCGCCAAAAGGAATAAATCATGGGATTTACCCTGAACATTGACTATTAGCTGTTTTAAATAGTAAAGCATATTTTATAATATTTATTTCAGTTTTAAATAGCTATTCACAATATATTTTTTTTTCAACGTCAATATTCTTAAAAATTAAAAGTTGTGTTCTTAGAAACGATGTACTTCCAATATTATGCTATTATATATTGTCATTATATAATGGCCTTAATAAAAAGACAATAATATAGACTATTGCCATTATTTCTGGGGCTATTAACCGACTTATAAAAATTAGCTATTGTGACAGGTCTAATAGCGATTCAATTTGCATGTTGCAGATGAGGTTGCATTGCTCTGTAGAGGGAAGCAGTGTTAATTGTTCATGAGACAGATAGCTTGAGGGAAAATTGCTCTTGTGCCTAGATGTTCTGGTTGCAGTGCTCTGAAACGCCGGTCAGAGGGCAACAGATCAAATAGGTTGTGGCTTGCATGTGTGTGTGTGAGGTGCATAATGATTTCGTATGCCTGCTTCTAAGTGGGTGGGGAAAGGAGCACCTGTAATATTCGCAGCAGTCTGCCTTAGACTATAAATGTGAAATTGTAGTATTTTAATAGTTCTTCATTTTTTAAATCTGTCAGAGGATATTAACTGGATTCAGTAGCAAAGCCAGAAACCGCCCACTTTTTATGGCTACATTGGCTCTAGCAATATTCTCCTATTCACTTTCTTTCTTTCTTCCATACATATCAATGTCTACACCATTAACCCAACTTACCATTATTAAGATGAATCACAACATTACATGATGGCATTTAAAGCTATATGAACCCACAGTGAACCCATAGTACATGGCAATAAAGTAAATATTTATGTATATATGTGTAAAGTAAAAATATTTATGTATACTACTATGCACATAAATTCTTGTATGCTGGTATATATTGTATTGTTGAACTCATACAATGTACAATAATAATAATAATATACTGTAATATGATTTTTAAGTATTAAAATAAATCTCATATACAGTACAAAGACTGAGTTGATTATGACCCGCAGTGCATCATGGGAGTGGGTGGCCATTGCTAAGTGTATTTACTGGGACTGTTTGACTGTATGATTGGTGGATCCAATTGGATCTCTTCAAGATTTGGGGTAGTGCAGTTTATCACTTGGGTTCCAGCTATTAAATGAAATGAAATCACAGTTTTGTGGCTGTCACAAACGCATATTTCATCTCTTAACAATCTCAGAGCTCCTGGTGGGTCCGTTCTGCAAGGTTTATTTGTTATTGTTAAAAATCAATTGGAAGAAAATAAATGGCATATCTGGAACCTTACTCCTACGCATTATTGCTCTTAAAGTTCAAGGGCAGAAGATCAACTTAAGAAATCTTATTGGAGTGCATAATTTGCTTATGGATGTAAACACAGTGTCATTGAGCTCTATTATACACCCGGCGCAATGAAGCCCAATGTGCGACACAAGTGTCTTTTGCTTGTTTCAACCCGGCGCATTTATAATTTTCACGTTTAGCGGCACGTTGTTTAAATAGGAAATGCATTTGCGCCCAATTTTGCGCCTATGGGCGTTATGGTCTGAAAACGAGGTGTGTTCAGGCGCATTGTTATGCGCGTTGCTATTATGAGGCAACTAAAATAGACTACGCAATATTATTTTTGTTATTTAAAGAGTGCGTTAGTATACGCCTATAAACGCGACGACAACGCGGGTTTGCTTATCACACACATGGATGCGCAGCAGCACAAAAACGCTTTTAAACATGAAAAATTTTTTTATTTCAATAAAATTTCAATAAAAATTAAAACAACACAATTAAAGGTGACATAGAATGACTGAATGGAGTATTTATCCTTGTTCTGTGACATATAGACAAAATTTTTTTTTTTTGGGTCTGTAATGCCTTAGAAGCTTCCTAAAAAACCTCTCTCATATATCTCTATTAGGGTGGGGGATTTTAAACGAGTGGTTTTGCACCTATTTGGCTCCCCCTACTGGCTTAACTTGCAATCTCATTACTGATTGGCTGACTTTGCTGCCACTCAAAAAATGTAGCCAATTATTTTAAAGTGGAGGGGCAGTTAGATGCCTGTGATGTCATAAGCATCAGTTTTTCAGATTGGGCTGTTTTCTGGCTGACATTTCTAAAAGAGGAATTTCTATGAGACTGAGATGTTTAGCATGTTTAGCACTTTTTGTATGTTTGTGAATGTGGGTAGACTACCATTATTCAACAAAGACAAGGTAAAATGGGTTTTTCATTCTCTGTCCCCTTTAAACTGGTGGTCTTCTTCCTCCGCTTAGTTTTTCAGTTTACAAATTACGCTTTATAAATAGGGATTAGGCATGGCGCCAGGCGCAACTTGTTTTTAAAGGAAATGAGAGCTGAGACTCTCATTGGTTTATTGCACGTTACGCTCAAAACACACCCATTACTCATTAGGAGAATAGGACCAACCCTTTTAGATCATGCGCTTGGCGCACAAACTGTTTTTCCGTCGTTAAATTAGCAAAAGTGGCCTCGGACACGCCCATTTAGGCCATGCACTTTAGACAATGCGCTTAGATCGTGAAAATAGGGCCTATTGACTTGTCAAAGTCCAAATCTGGACCTAGTGTTATTTTTATTTTAGCTCTTTGGCAAAATTGGCCTTGGCAGCTGTTTACTCGATGTTTGAGAGTGACTATGCTGCATCAAGACCTATTTTTGGTCTTGTGTATGGATGGGGACATTTTGTTGATTGTATAAGAATTGCGTTTGTAAGCACGTCTGCGGGAGTGGTGATTTTGCAAAAGCTGGAACCTGCAGGCATTATGAAATGTGATGTTGACCTTCACTGTGCTTTTTTCAAATCAGACCCTATTATATATAGTGAGGAGACATCAATGCATTACAAATAGTGTGTGGGTAGATTTCAGTTTTTTGGTTTGAATAAAAGTCATCCATGTTTGAAGATATCATTTTTCAGCTCGGTTTAGTAATACACAATTTGAAATCTGTCATCTTTCTCATGGGCTTGCAGCTTTTTTGAGCCAATCATCTGAGGGGTACAGTAAGTGGCATGTGACTGATGATTAAATCCGCAGGACAATTATGTTTTCTTAATACTGATTAGCTGATGGCATCACTGTGGATTAACCCAGTGGTTTTCAAACTGCGGGGCACAAAATGGTGCAAGGGGGGCCCAGTTTTATGACATTTTATAAAACATTAATTTATCATACATGCTGTGTAATTAAACCTCAGAAAAATAAGGGTACTTACCAACAGCACTTAATGGATCATTTAATGTTTTGCTTAATTCAAATTCAAGTCTGAGAGTTTTATATCATGAATTTTTTTTTGGGGGGGGGGCTGCAAAGGGATGCACCCAACAAAAGGGGGGACCACTGCATCAACCAATGTTAACAGGTACAACCTTATTGTAAAGTGTTATTAACGTATCTTATTTATTTATATTTAAATATATTTTTATATTTAAAGGGACCACTTTTTTTGAAAATATACTCATTTTCCAGCTACCCTAGAGTTAAGCATTTGATTTTTACCGTTTTGGAATCCATTCAGCTGATCTCCGGGTCTGGTGCTAACACTTTTAGCATAGCTTAGCATAATCCATTGAATCTGATTAGACCATTAGCATCGGGCTAAAAAAATAACCAAAGAGTTTCAATATTTTTCCTATTTAAAACTTGACTCTTCTGTAGTTACATCGTGTACTAAGACCGACGGAAAATTAAAAGTTGGGATTTTCTAGGCGATATGGCTAGGAACTATACTTTCATACCCTCAACACTCACTTTTTTAAACAGGCTGGCCGTAGGACAACTGCATTCAATAGCAGGCTGTTGTTCATGCTTTTTGTATTTGTTCGAGCTCAGTGGTTTTGGGTCTGTGTATAGTTGCACTAGCGCTTTTTGCATGGCCGTGCATATGGTCACTCCAATGTATGTGATTAAGATTATACACAATATGCTGTTGTAACACTTCCCGTCAAGTTCCCATTCTCCATTCAGTTTCTCTCATTCCATTTTCACATTTCAAAATGGAAGATTTTTCAGCCAAGACATTAAAACTTCTGAAGCTTGAGTGTGGGATGCTTTACCCTGCTGTTCTTAAATGCCTAGCTGAATATTGCCCAGGGAGGGACAGTTTTTATTTTTCTTTCTTAGCTCCATGCAGTGCCAGCTGGGATGGAATGACCAAAAGATGGGCAGCTCTTTGTGGACGTGTCCTCCAGGCTTGGCTGCTTGTTTCGAGGACGTGTGGAGAGAAGAGCAAGCAGCATAGAAGCGATGGGAAACTGCCAAGCTCCCACTGGGTGTTTATGGTCCTCATCAGTTTGAAATGTCAGCCTGGCTTGAGAAGTTGCACTAGGCTCTTCTACAAACGCTTTCGGTTCTGTAAAGTGATTTGGACAAAATCAGCCTCCTGCCAGTCTTGGCTTGAGATGTCAGGTGGTTGGTCATTAAAGATGTCTCGGTGAAGCAGGTATGGTGGCCTACGACACAAATCAAAAGGATTGTTCCCAGTGTTAGGATATAAAATCAGTACCTTCTAGATTTTCCTGCAAGTGTCTTGGAGATTAAACACATAAAGTTTTTAGTTGCTTGGTGGTCTGTAGCAGGTTTCCCAAAATTGCTTTATCAAAAAAAATTGCAGAAATCAACCCGACATGTCAACAAGCACGTCCCCTCTGAATTCCCCAGTGAACAACACATTTATTTCACCTCCTGCACCATTTCCCTGCTGTTCCTGCATTCGGCAAACATTCGGCACACGACCAATCCGCTGATTGGATCGTCTGCGCTCAAACAAGCAGATATAAATGGATTATATATGCATTTACCCCTTGAATACATATTCGCATGCATTGCAAATGTCACACAGCACAGGTCGACACTTAGCATCGAAAGCTGTATGACTATGACTCTAGCTCAAAATCTCAGATTCTTTGCACACACGTGCCTCCACAGCTGTATGATATGAATGGATTAAATGGTCGATTAAACGCTAGACCAAGCAGGATGGCTGTTTAATTCAAAGGCATATGCAAATAATCTAGCTGTGTTGATTGTTACTCCTCTATACGCATCTGCACACTCGCTCACACATCGGTGTATATGAACAGGAGCCGGGGAATGCATTTTAAAGAGGATTACAACTCTCAGGTACACGTTGCATATATGCAGGCTTAGAGATACAGCATGCATTCGAATTGCATTTGGCTCGGCGGACTTCCTTTTTGATCTAACAAATACATTGGTTGTTTTGGTTGTTAGATCCATCCTTAGGGTGTAAATCCTTCCAGCATGTTGATAGTGGTGTTTGGTTAAAGTTTTTGTCTTTTTTAATCTGTGGTTCATAGACCGCACATAGTAAAGAGTTTGCTTTTTGACCTGTAAAGCACCTACTGTATGTAGAACCATATGAACAATTCCAACATTTTGGAAGTGACATATTTTCAGTCAAAACTTGTAATATAATTTCTCAGATAATGCATTTATTACCAATATATTATACCATTTTTTTTATATTTTGATAAACCCCTGATGATAGAGTCCAGATATCAGTTATACTCATGCTATTTTAGATAAGGGAAACATGTATGCGTTATGGATGTGACAAAAAAGGAAACACGTTTTTGGGAGAGAACATACTTTGTATGAATTTTGTGAATTAAAATGCACAAGCCAGAAGTTATAATACTCAACACATGGAGAAGGGATGGCTCTTCAAAGAACATTTATTATTTGTTTTATTTTAAGTTTTGTATGCACATTTATGAGGAAGAAACTTTATTATGAATGTCACATTTCTCCATTATGGACGTGACAATTCTGACAATACTTTATTTTTCATGATAAGGTTGATATTTGCATGAACATTGAGACATATGAAAATGAGATTGTTCAATAAAAGTATGTTACTATTTTAAAATCGGTTGCACATGTGGTGCTATGATGCTATAGTTCCCACTTATAGTTTGTGCTATATAGCATTTAACGCTTTCCCTGCCATTGACGTGTTATCTCGTCAATTAAGACGAGAATTAAAACATTTCCCTGCAAATGATGCTTCCCTGACGAGTTTTTACGGTAATCTATAATTCTGCTATTATCCTCTAGGTGGCGCTCTTACATAATTTATAAAAAACATATAAAAAATTCAACAATAATGTAAACTTAGTGTATGTTTTGATTATCGTTCTAAATTTGATCTCTAACAAAAGTCCTTTACAAAAATGCAATTATTTCACATTTTTGGCTCAAAATTAGGTAATTTTGAATTATTTTGAAGGTATTTGAAAAATTAGGTATTTTTTAGGTGATAAAAGAGAGCAAATTAACTTTTTTCCGTTTTGTTTGTTTGTTTATTTGTTTGTTTATTTAAAAGCTGAGGGTCTGTTATTTCATTTTAAATATGTTTTATGTTTATATATTCATAGAAGAAAATTTTCCTGGAAGGCATTTTGTGAAACATTTGTGAAAATCACACAAAATGCTGGTGGGCAACTTAAACTGATCTCACGGAAATCCGTGTTATAGTCACAGAAAATTTTATCACTTTATCTGTGACCATGTCACGGAATTCAGCTTTTTTCCGTGACAGGACCACGAATGTCTCTTCCGTGTCTCTTTCTTACCATTGTCGCTTGGGGTTAGGATTAAAATCACTTTATATTACATTTTTCTAACCCAAAACCCCAAATCTAACCCCAACTCCAGGCGAGAATAGTTTTAAAAGCGGAAGAAAGACACGCAGAGCACATATGTGAAGTTTTAGCTCAAAATACCATATAAATAATTTATTATAGCATGTTAAAATTGCCACTTTGTAGGTGTGTGCAAAAATGTGCCGTTTTGGGTGTGTCCTTTAAAATGCAAATGAGCTGATGAAATTCAAAGACTGATCACAATTATGGTGGTCTGTTGTAATTAAAACTCATTGTGCTTTTCTCTGCACTAAATGGCAGTGCTGTGGTTGGATAGTGCAGATTAAGGGGCGGTATTATTATAATAAGAGCTCCTTATGACATCATAAGGAGAGCCAAATTTCAACGATCTATTTTTTTATGTGCTTGTAGAGAATGGTTTACCAAAACTATAAATAAATAAAATTTTCTAGGTTGATAAAAGCACTGGGGACCCAATCATAGCACTTAAACATGGGAAAAGTCAGGTTTTCATGCCATGGCCCCTTTAAAGTGGTTCCCCCATGCAACATTTTTTTATATGGTACTCAAATGCGCACTTAGCCCAAAAAGTTTGAGATCCGGCGGTGTAGCTGACATGCCGTAAAATACCCTATTAAAGCAACAAAAACAACAAACCTGTTCGGCACACCTGCAGCATTATCACAGCCAATGGGCACAGCCGATTTCCCTCGCATTACTTCCACATTTATCATCTCGCCTCTCTCGCTTTGCGCTTAAAATCACAATACCACCCCGTGTTACGTCTCCTCTGACATTCCCATACACCCACTGACATTTCACAGATGACAAAACTCACAGGCCCACCTGTCGGTAGCTATGCCAGCAGGTGATATGGAATGTCGGGCCGCGTGATGCCGGGCTGCACGCTGACCCACTTAGTTGTGGACTCTGTAATGAGGCCGTAACTCTCTTCAGCTCTTGCGATCCATGCATGGCAGTGCCCCGCAGCTGCACAGCATCTGCTTCGCGGCTGCCGCTCGTCAGATTCAGCAAACATGCTCGGGACCATGACAGAACAGCCAATATGGGCAATCCACTGCATATATCAAGTACCTGAGCGGCGTTTTCAAGGAAATTGCTGTTTGGGGCTGAATTATCTAGAGCACATGAGTCTTTAGGGTCCTCTTAAATATAACACTGGTTCAATATATAAATCAATATTCGGAGGGGTGGTCTTGTATGCCTTGTTCCAAAACCTAGTGAGCTGCTTAGAAAGGCAGTTAAGGCATTATAGATGTGCTTACAATGCAAAGGTTGTTCCAGACAACTATTCATGCTATCTTTTGAATGTATATACAGTAAGGTATGTAACCCTGTGAAATACAATCTAATTACTGAATTATTAAAGATATAAACGTCATATTTTCCCAGAATGTTTTTTTTTTAGATTATGTAGGAGGATGTAAAAAACACTTACTCACAGGTGGTGTCACATTGTTTTCAGGCAGTATTGCATAGGCTTTTTAAGATAAAAGACAATCCCATAATGCACTGTGACCAACAACAGTCTATGTAGAAAGGTAGCAAGATGGCTCACTAGGTTTTGCAACAGAGCTGTATTCTTTGCTGGATATGCATTCACCTTTAAACTTACTGTAGACATGTTAACTACAGCATGTCGAGTCTGGTACATGGTTTTATTGTATATATTTATAAATCTAATTATATATGTCTCATTGGTCCGACTTGTTAGACACAACAATGGTGGATAAAGTGAAAATGCTTTGGTCTTTGGATTGGCAGAACACTTAAGCTCCAGACAGCTGTAATTGTGTCTCTTTATAAAAGTTTTTCCACAAGGACAGATCTAATACATTGTATTTCTTTACTTTAATGTAAATAAAAATGTTTGCATCATATTTATATTATACTGGATGTAATTGTAAAATGAGAAAAATCCTAGAATGTTTCCTCAAAAAACATAATTTCTTCTAGAGTGAACAATGAAAGACATCAACATTTTGGATGACATGGTGGTGAGTAAATTTTCACTAATCAAAATGACTAGGTTAACTTCCGATCTGTGCTTGTTTATCAGTCTGGTTAGCAACCACACTGGCCTCTGGAACAAATACCTTGTGGAAAATAAAAATGTTTTGGTTTCCGAAAAAAGCAAAACGTCAGAATTAGCATGGATCATCGCTGTGCAGTTTTGGCAGAATTCAAGGATGTGTAGTTAACATTGTATACATTAATTCTACACAGCAACATTAGCTCATTGAAAGTGTTGATATACTTTAGATATGAAGCTAATTTATAAATTTTTTATTTTGCTTGTTATTAAAAATAATCTACTCTAAGGGGGCTCTGTTGTTATTGATTCTTTGCGGCAGTCAACCGAAAGTTATGTTTGGGTCACGGAAGTTGTTTGTTTATGTTGTTGCAGCTTAAATTGTCTATTGCTTCTCTGTTGAATCTTAAAGTTTGTGTTTTAGACTTGTATTTACAGTGGGTTGAAATTAGATAGAATTTTATATTTATAAATGCTTTTGTTTAGTGTATAGGTATTTAAAGACATGCCATTTTCACATAGAAATGATAAGAGTTGTAGTCTTGACCTTCACTGACTATAGGAATTGATTTGAAATGACTTTATTTGATGTAATTAAATAAAGTTTTATAACAGTTACATTATAATGTAAGCCTACATTGTTAGAAAATATATATAAAAAAATACGTAAAGCCTAAAGTATAATTTTGCCATAATGTTCGGCATCAGGAGGGGCCGCAGTTGTCCGCATTCAGCCCACCGTATACACAATAGTCCACCATATACACAATAGTCCACCATATACACAATAGTCCACCATATACACAATAGTCCACCATATGCACAATAGTCCACCATGTACACAATAGTCCACCATATATACACAATAGTCCACCATATACACAATAGTAATACACAGCAGTCGCACACAGCATCGTCTTTTCTTTCTTTTCTTTTCTTTTTCTTCCAAGAACAGAAAGCTTAGACGGATTTCCTTCTCCATAATGTTTGATTCCAGTTCTTTGTTTTCTTGTTGTTTCTACTAAACTTTAGTTTGCAATAGAAAATCGTATGCGCAGTTGTGTATACTTTTATACCCGGGGCTTAAAGGGGTCATAGCGTGAAAATCTGACTTTTGTATGTTTTAGTGCTTTAATTGGGTCCCCAGTGCTTCTATGAACCTAGAAAACCTAGAGACAGAACAACCCAATAACTTAGTTTTGGTAAACCATTTTCTGCAAGCATGTGAAAAATTTAGGTTGTTTAGATTTCACCTGTTTGTGTGGCATAGGTAGCACCTTATGATATAATCATAAATGACCGCATATCACTCTGCAAGTAGTCTATTTATATGTCACTTCAAAGCAGAGCTCACCAAAGAGCTTGCACTCGAATCTCCGGCGTGTGGTGTTGGCTGCGAATAAAAAAAATCATGCGTTCGCCAACAAATAGTATGAGAGGAACACATCTTTCACTCTCAACCAAAATAACAAAATAGCCATTCAGAAGTAAAATAGGTGGGGTCTTTTAGGTGTGGCTGAGATCCAGCTGCAGATGTTTTGCGCGGCTGCAGAGATGTCATAACAAGTTTACGTTGGCAGCAGGATGAAAAGTATATGAAGCCTATGCCAGTAATTGTAAATATCAGTCTCGCGATATCAATATAAAGTTGCGTTTTTTGTCAAAAAGTTTGCTTGGATTATATTATTCTGTAATCACTTACGTTAACGCGCGCATATACGCGAATCAGATCCAACGTCATCCTGACGAACACACCCATACGTTTGCTGCTCTTAATGGTTTGTGAATCTGGCAGAATAATAGAATGACAAACACACACATTCATGGATCTGGTTTGTGAAACGCGTAGCTCTTGACTGTTAGATGCTTTACCAAAAGAACTATGCAAAAGACAAATGCACTTGACTGCCTTTCACAACATAATTTGAATTAAGTAACTTTAATGAATCTACAGTATTTACTTTAAATTCAGCGTACAAATGTTGTAAATTAATCTTTATTAAATGCACACACTAAGTCTTCTTTAAAAATTAAACATGTTTTGACCATTGGCAAATCTCATTTATCTAGTTGTGTATGTGTCTTGTGTTGCTTAATATTATTACAATATGCAACGAAAGATTTTACTAAAAGGGCACAAATTTTTTTACAAAAACATAATAATCCTCATAGATGTAGTCACTTATTTTTACTCTCAAAATGGACCACATTGATGTATTTACCTTTAATTGCACAAAATGATTTTTTTTCAGTCTGATGTAGTGGCAAGGCTACATGATGGTCAGGGTGGCACTTGCCCACAC
Source organism: Misgurnus anguillicaudatus (assembly GCF_027580225.2). NCBI lineage: Eukaryota > Metazoa > Chordata > Actinopteri > Cypriniformes > Cobitidae > Misgurnus > Misgurnus anguillicaudatus. Next base: position 24,406,635 of record NC_073350.2, on the reverse strand, counting down.
AGATTGATGATTGGCTACTCAGATCAATCAATTTTGAGCCCAAATTATATTTCAACTGTATTTCATTTTATATATATGTGTGTGCGTGTGCGTATGTATGCCACGTCAGGGTAGGTGTGCCGTATATTTTCCTGCTTTTTTGTCATTTGCCAATCACACCTATGTATAATGCCACCCCCTAATCTGCTCTATCCAACCACGACACTGCCATTTAGATTAAAAGGTAAACATGGACCCCAACACTTAACCGTTTTAATGCAGTTTAAAATTGCAGTTTCAAATGACTCTAAATGATTCCAAACGAGGCATAAATGCACTTTTAAATCACAACTTTGTGGAAAGGTCATGTGGTACATATATGAAACGTACATTTGCGGACCATTTTAAACAATAAACTAACACAAAGACATTAATTAGTATCATTCCACATACAACAACGTCCTAACAGTTCTCTTTTTTCAGACTTGTAAACACTGGGGCATAGTTTCGTATACATCATCTGTGACCTCTTGACGTGATGATGCATTACGTGAGGTCGTGCTGGCGCGTCACAGGACCAGAGGAAGACGAGAAGTTGTGGTTTAAAAGTGCATTTTATTTTTTTTTGGCCAAAAATGACAATTGTTTCGCTAAATAAGACCCTTATGCCTTGATTGGGATCATTTAGAGTCCTTTGAAACTGCATTAAACTGTTAAGTGTTGGGGTCCATTAAAGTCCATTAAAATTAGAAAAATCTTGGAATGTTTTCCTAAAAAAAACAACATAATTTCTTCTCGACTGAACAAAGAAAGACATCAATATTTTGGATGACGGTGAGTAAATTATCTGGATTTTTTTTTTTTAAAGAAAATGAACGAATCCTTTAAAAGGACACACCCAAAAACAACAAATTTTTGCTCATACCTACAAAATGGCGATTTCAACTTGCTATAATAAATGATCTGTGGGGTATTTTTAGCTAAAAATATGCCCTCTAGGGACACCAAAGACTTATTTTACATCTTTAAAAAAAATCTCATAATATGCCCCTTTTAACATTGTGATAGTAATTTTGGATATTTTTATCTGAGATATTGTTCTTTTAAAGGTGATATACTGTGATCTTTTACTCGCTTTATTACTTTAACTTTTACTAGTTGTTTCTCCTTTCTCTTTATTGGATTTTCAATTGGTGTAGCCCCCCACACACACACCTCTATTATTCAATAATCAAGAGCTTTTATTGAATTCAGCGGTTAAATGTCAGACTGGATAAAAAATACTTAAATTCTCTCGGGTTGTCTTGTTACGTTCCTGTGAAGCGGCCTCTTTAAATACCACTAATAATAAGTTCTGCATGCAATTATTTCATCTAATGGAATCTGAAAATCAAAGAGGAAGGAGAGGAAGATTAAGGAAAATCCAGTTTCTTTAAAATGAGCTCTCAACCTGCTGTGCATAGTAATCTGCAAGCTATTATACTCTGAATAACATCAAGAAATTTCGAGTCGGTATGGGGGAGCTTTGTTTATTTAAATGTTCCTATTATTTCTGAATCCATATAAGCAGTAAATAGTTGTATATTCTTAGGCTTCAGCTTTGGGTTGTTGGCTGTAATGAAGGTAGTTAGGAGGCGCTGGATCCGTTTTGTGTTGCCAACCCCAGGAGAATCATTAGCCCTCGTTTCTGCAGTCTTTAGCCATTGTATTTAAAGCCATTCCAAACTGAAGTGCTCAGCTCTCGGTGGAGCTGCTTAAAACCAATAGAAAATCCACTTGTTTGAAAAATCCATGAGCTTAATGTGCAATGTGCTGATTTAACTTTACACTTTTGAGGGTTTGATGAACAGACATGGAAAATGCATGTATAGAGGGTCAATAACTGACTACAGAAAACATTGAAGCAGAAAAACAAACTCTCATTTTTACTAAACATTTCTCCCCACCCAATAAAATAAACATTTTCATTATTTTTGTACTCATATAGCAATGCATGACCAGTTTATATTTTATGGCACATATATACAGTATTCATTTACAATAAAAGTACAAAAAAACCTGCCACCCTTTCAAAAAGTACACCTTTGTACCTAAAGAGTCCATAATAGTACCTCATATTGCAACCAAGTGTATACATATCTATACCTAAATGGTACATATTCAGACCTTTTTAAAGGGTGTCGTCCCTTTTGTTTCTTTATTTCTCCACACACTGTAAACAGCCGTTTTCTGAAGATTCTGTCTCACCAGTCATTTTCCCGGTTAGCATAATCTTATTTACACATGCATGTATCCTAATGCTGGTTATTTGCAGGAAATTTGCAGATACCGTAAACGCTGTCAGCGCACCTGTTCCCTGCAGTACAAGAGATTGTTGCGATGCAAAACTTCAGCGCGCCCCCACTATAATCAACAAAGCTTCTAGCATCATTTTGCATGTAGTGTAGGCAGATTTGTTGATTTTAATGACTGCTCACTTGAAGTGCACTGAAACGCTGTTTTTTATTTCAGGTTCATGTTCGTTTTTGAAATATCTGCACCTATAGCTGAAATCGACAACATGTGCCTTGTGACAACATGTGACATGCAGTTCTGCTGGCATTATGCAAATACCAATAAGTCATCCACAATATGTTATTATGCCTCAATGAGGCTGTCTAGAGAAAAGACGATGCGTTACAGTCTTCTCACGCCATCATCGGTCTTGATTGGCAGCTGTATGATTAAATTTCAAACTGTGCGTGATGAGGTACTTTGGGGTCCGGGGGCAGCAGAGGTGAGGGGATATTTTCATTAGGGTCTCTACTGTTCGAATGTGATGGAGTTTGATTACCCCTATAGAATTTAATGGCACGGAAGCAGGTGGTCTTACAATCCGTACGATTTTTCTGATGATATCTATCTATCTATCTATCTATCTATCTATCTATCTATCTATCTATCTATCTATCTATCTATCTATCTATATATCTATCTATATCTATCTATCTATCTATCTATATCTATCCATCTATCTATCTATCTAGCAAAACAAATTAGAACAGGCAATTTAAATGCATTGTTGAAGTTGAGCCAGTCTGGTTTCGAAAGTGATTTCCAGTGAGTCTTAGGGATACTTATTAGTTTCACTAGAAGCGTAACAAACTCATCTAAACACACCATTTGAATACATGCAGGCAGGTAACATCTTGCCAAAGGCTGTTTAATTCTCCAGTTTATCAGATTGTGTGCTGAGTTTCGGAACACTTTTTGGTCCCTGCCAAGACATTGAGTGAGCATGCTAGTCATTTAAGGCTGCGAAAAGCAATTACATACCAGGATTTTTACACAAGAGTTTTGTTTCTTTGGGATTTGCATCAGCTTTTAAAAGTTTCTTCTGTGGGATGAGAGCTTAAACACGCCTCTGTGTTTAAAGAGTTTTTTGGGGATGAGACAATACTGTCTATATGGGTATATAGTTACCTGGTAGCGATATGTTCCTTGGTAGAAGATTTTTGTAATATTGTCTTTTTAGTGATCATTGTTCTTATTTACATATATACTCATAGCTCCTTGCTTTTCGTACATGTATGTACCATAAATGCCTGGAAAGAAAAGTTATATTTTTAGTAATATTTGCTTTAAAGGGACAATGTGTAGTTTTTTTATTAGTCAAAATCAATGTCTTTATTCATAAATATGTCCTCATTAGTGTCAAATGACCTCTGCCAATGATCAGACTTTTCTTTGTAAGCTTATAATTTCTTCTCTTTATTTACATTGATCGGGTAAGTCCTAGAAGGCTGTCGTTCCGCCATATTGAAAAACTATAATAGCAGAGAGGGACAAAAAGCACTAGCCTACCGCAATGCGTTTCCACAACGCGTTTTTGTTCAGAACACGTGAACCAGCTAAAAACGGACAAGGAGATCAATGAGTACATAACGCAGGGCTCCAGACTAACGTTTTTCACTAGGAGCACAGTGGCCCCCAACTGAAAACTTTAGGGGCACCCCAAAAAATTTAGGGGGACACACCGTAAATCAACATGCTAATCAAATAATGACATTTCTACAAATTTCCACTGTATTTCTAAGACTTTGATGATAGATGCAGAAAGTACAATGTGCTGTTTCAAATTCAGTCACAAAAAATGTCAAATTTACTGGTCGCACATGTGCAACTGGATGTAAAATTCAGTGGCACACTCTCAAATTTAGGTGGCAAACCCCACCATTTGGTGGCAATCTGGAGCCCTGTAACGGCTACCGTAGTTGCAGTACGCATCCGGAAAACCGTGGCGCTAGAGAGCACTATTCGTTTGAATGCAAAATACAATTTCACCACTAGATGGGGAAAAACCCTACTTACTGTACCTTTAAAGGTACACTATTTACAGTTTTTCTCAGTCGCTTTGGTACATTTCTCGAATCATACTCACAATTTGCAAAACAGTAAGTGCATTTCTCAAAACAATTCGTACAAATAGCAAAACACCATGGATTACGTGCAAAAGCCTCTCTCTTACTCAAAATACTTAGTTCATCTCTCAAAATTAAATATCTGTGTCAATGAACATGTCAGTGCCATCAGAATATCAAGTCATTGAGTCATTGTGTACGGATAAGACAGTCAAATTGTTTAGTCATGTTGTCAATATAACAGTTTACTCTGAAGTGATGTTTTGATGTAAACTATGGCTAAAGTTTTGACGTCAAGTATTGTAAATTGTAAGTTACACTTAGTATAAGTTATGTGGGAGTTTGATTGCAAGAGACTTGACAAAATTTACATTTACGCTGTTTGTACTGTAATTCGTTGAAAGACCATGTCATTGCCATAAAGAAAGATAAAGACAGCACTGCAAGCACTGCATAGCATAAAGAGAAAACAAAAAACAAAAGTAGAAATGTGAACATGATAGATGTCTAAAAGATGTCTAACCATAACCCAAGAATAGATGATGCACATACTTTTAGAACATGTAAAAAAAAATGAAAGCAAACACCTTGAACACACTTTGCTTACATGTTGGAATATCATACGTCTTCAAGTTCTTTTGGCAAAAATGGCATGTAACCAAATTCAAGGTTATTTAGGGTAGAAGTGGGTTACTCATAGCCGGACTATATTGGGTCAATAGTTAGCAGTCATTTCAACGTCTCGGTTTTTGCTTGCTGGGGACATTTCTGTCTGTTAGAGAAAGTCAAGATTCACCTAGGAGGAATTTACCAATTCAGGACAGATTTAGAAAAAATGTCTAATGGAAATGTATAGAAATATGTTTGACCTTATCCTGTATTTTGACAACATGTTCAACCATTTTGCATGTAAAGACTTATACTATGAACTAATGCCTAAATGTTGTGGGGAGTAAGACTATTCAACAGAGACCCATTATAATACATTTTGATCAACATGACATAAGCAACTGATAATGTAGGAAAAAGCAGAGAATTGTACATAATCATTTGCATGGATGTACCAAAGCATTTGCAACTTGTTCAAAGAAATGAGAAACTGCTTTTTTGATATGCACAAGTGACACAATGATGTGAGAATTGAACAAGCAGTTTTGAGAATTTCAATTCTGATCTGAGAATTGTACCAAAGCGACTGAGAAAAACTGTAAGATTTGTGCATTAAATACTTATACATAGCCTACAGCATAGAAGTTGCAGTTCTAGGGTCAGATTTACTAACAGCTTGCATCAGTGCAAACCATCATTTTGGCGTTAAATAACAATAGCGGGATTTACTAAAGATGCAAAGATGAAAATTTGTGATCTAGTTATTTTTGTGACTGACCTTATTGCATATGCATTTCTAGGGGTTTCCCTTTCAGACGCAAAATTTTTGGGAGTAGATTATTCAAATGATTCACGCGATTTACTAAATTTTGTGTGTGTATTGTGACTGGTATTTGCGGCATTATTTAACGCTGAAAAAAGCATGTCTTAATTTATTTTGTGCTTGAAATGGCTGCAATTATTGCTAATAAAAGAGTCATCACCAAGATAATAGAGCATGTGATATAATGCAGAGGATTGTTTTAACATGTAACAGTTTATTTGGAATGCCAGAGGAACATATTATTCAACAATATTGTTTTTTATTTGCTGAAGGTAATAAAATAGGAGTCACCAGGAGAAGTCAAACAATACCAGATGTTTCAAAACTTGTAAACCTTCATTTTTGTTCGAATCAAGTGCACATCATCAGCTTTGCTTATTTGCGACTCTGAACTAATTTGCGCTGCTCTTAGTAGATTGTGTTGATCATTATGGAAATCAGCTGTTGCGCCTGCATTATTTAATTTGCGCTTTTTTAGTAAATAATCCGCAGATATTACCAATCCCAACGGACATTTTTTTAAATTGCACTCTCACGTTAATTTGCCTATCACCATATCACCCTGTAGCCCAAGACAGCTTGCCCACTGAAGCTAAGCAGGGCTTAGCCTGGTCAGTACTTGGAGGGGAGACCACCTGGGAAAGCCAGGTTGCTGCTGGTAAAGGTGTTAGTGAGACCAGTAAGGGGTGCTCACTCTGTGGTCTGTGTGGGTCCTAACACCCCAGTATAGTGACGGGGACACTATACTGTCAAAAACCACCGTCTTTCGGATGAGACGTTTAATAGAGGTCCACTCTCTGTGGTCATTAAAAATCCCAGATGTCATTTTGAAAAAGAGTAGGGGTGTGCCCCAGCATCCTGGCAAAACTTGCCCATTGGCCTACTAATCATCCCCATACTAATTGGCTACACCACTCGATCTCCTCTTCACTAATAAGCTGGTGTGTGGTTGGTGTTCTGGTGAAATATGGTTGCCGTCGCATCATCCAGGTGGATGCTGCACATTGGTGGTGGTTAAGGAGATTCCCCCATTCATATGTAAAGTGCTTTGAGGTCTGCAGAAAAGCGCTATATAAATGTAACGAATTATTATTATTATTATTATAGTTTAGTAACCCCATGTCATCCAAGATGTTTATGTTTTTCTTTCTTCAGTCGAAAACATTCCAGCATTTGTCTCCATATAGTGGATTTCAATTGAACCCAATGGTTTAAATGTCCAAATTGCAGTTACAATGCAGCTTCAAAGGGCTCTAAACGATCCCAATTGAGGCATAAGGGTCATAAGGATCTTATCTAATCATTTTCGCATAAAAGGCTGGGTTCAAGCCCTTTTCAAATCTGTTTTTCTTTCTTTCATAGCTTGCCTAAATCAAAAGTGGGCTAATGGCAGAATGAACAGAATTTAGTGTAGTAAAAGACTTTAGTTTCTGTACATGTTGTTAAAGATACAAAATGGTCTCTTTGACCCCAAGGAACAAAACACTTATAATCATTTAAACATTATGTTATTATATTATCTGAACCGCATCTATTCATTTTTATTTTATGTAAGTTTTACATTGTTTATCATGGCATAATCTCTTAACCTTTGATCACCCCTTGTATGTTTAGGCAGCATGACTATTTTACTTTCTAGCTTACATTTAGAATAGCAAGCACAGTGCCAGTTGCACCAATATCAGCGTGACAACTGCATGACTAGGGTAACTTCATCGGGACTCCTCCTCTTTAATAACGTCTATCACCTGATCATTCATCTCTGAATGTGGAATATTTCAGAATAACATTGTTTAGGGCACTGACATCATCAGGATTGATCAGATTGACACAATCGTGTTTATTATTAAAGGGACACTCCACTGATTAGACCATTAGCATCATGCTAAAAATAACCAAAGAGTTTCGATATTTTTCCTATTTAAGCTTGACTCTTCTGTAGTTACATTTTGTACTATGAACGACGGAAAATTAAAAATTGCGATTTTCTAGGCAGACATGTCTAGGAACTATACTCTCATTTTGCCGTAATAATCAAGGACTTTGCTGCTGTAACATGGCTGCAGCAGGCGTAATGATATTAGGCAGTGCCGAAAATAGTCCCCAGCTATTGAAAGTTACCAAGGGGACTATTTTCAGGTAGTGGGGGTTATATTACTGCTCATTTTTAGCGTGATGCTAATGGTCTAATCAGATTCAATGGATTATGCTAAGCTATGCTCAAAATGGTACCGCCGGACTTGGAGATCGGCTTAATGGATTCCAAAACGGTAAAAATCAAATGTTTAACTCTAGGGGAGCTGGAAAATGAGCTTATATTCAAAAAAGTGAAGCGCCCCTTTAAAGAGAGCAGCAACTCGTGCCATACCCTGGTGAAAAAATAGTATGCTAAATATATTTAATTTTGATATACTTAAGTATACTTGCAGTCACACTAATGACCAGTATACTTAAAGTGTGCTATTGATTAGTTTATTTAAAGAGTGCTATTTTGGAACAACTAATTTTGTACTTAATATATTTTAGTTGTATATAAATTGTAACAAAGTACAACTTTAAGTGTATTTAGTGTACTTTTGTGTGCTAAAGTGGAACAACTTTAAGTGTATTTAGTACAATTTAAGTACAAGACTGTTTTTGTGCTAAATTCATGCTTGATAAGTGGATTTAGAGTGTGTTTTATTTATGTTAGGAGTACATTACAAATGTATTATGAGTGTCTTGCAAACATACAATCAGTATACCTTAAATATAAATATAATTATATATTTTTGGCCAATCCAAAATTCTAAAAACTGCCCTGGTGAAAAATGAATATGCCAAGTACATTACATTTTGTATACTTTTACATACCTGCAGCTAGATTAGTAATGAGTATACTTCAAGTGCCTTAATAATTAGTTAACTTAAAGAGTGCTATTTTGGGAATAGATTACTTTAGCTGGTAACATAACCAAAATATTTTTTTCCAAATAAATAAAAGCTGATTAAAACAGTCAAAAACAATTCATCTCAAACACATCCAAAATATAGTTTCATTCACAGCACTCAAAGTGCACAGCACCTGCCCAAAAATTGAACAATTACTCATTGAAGAATGTCAAGATGATTAAGTTTAGGGCTGCACGATAAATCGTCAGTAATGCCGGTTCCTTGATTAGTATTAAATCGCCATCAGCTGTTCTCAGATGGAGCAGCTCCAACTACACAGAGCCGTAGCTCACCGACAATCGGGGCAACCTCGCATTCATTATCGCGGACCTATCGCCTGCGATATGGCCCAGCTTGCCAGGGAACCAACGCTGCGTCCGAAACCGCCCACCTCCACACTACACAGTAGGCAAAGTAGTGCTTTTTGCATACTATATAGCATGGTAGTAGGCGATTTCGGACGCAGCACAAGGCTCTGCGCAGTTAAAGCTGCCCCATCCGAAAACAGCTGATGGCGATTTAATACTAATCAAGGAACCGGCATTACTGACGTGATGCGCGTGGTATCGCATGCGATTTATCGTGCAGCCCTAAAGTTTACAACGTCTTTCTCTCCCAAATCAACTTTAGTCTGGCAGGTTTTGGTTCAGCCCAAGGAAATCCGAAAAAGATAGACAACAAGCCCAACCAAAAAGTGTTTAATATTAAAACATTACATTTATTTAAGACTTACTGTATTAAATCTATAGTTTACTGGCAGAGATTGTATAGCAGATATATTTTTACCTAAACTAGAGCTTGACTAAAATGTCATCATATATATTAAGGGGCGGTTTCCCAGACAGGAATTAGACTAGTCCTAGACTAAAATAAATGTAAGAGCTGTCCAAACTGAAAACAACTTGCTCTGACATATCTTAAAATACATCAGTGCCCTTTGTTTTACATCGTAATGCACATAAGTAATGTTTTTAGTAAGGCATGTTTGTTAAAACTATCCTAATTAAACTAAGGTCTAGTCCTGGATAAAGCTAATCCCTGTCCAGGAAACCACCCCTAAGAGTTTTCATTATAATGACTTGCCTATATGGGCTGCAAAATCCTCCTTACATAAAATACTTCAGCTCCTAAAGAAAGATTTTATTGTATTAAATTTAAATGTAAAACTTGTCAGAAAGAAAATGCAACAAGCAGACAATTGGGTGGTTTCCTGTAAAGGGATTGGCTTGAAACAGGACTGGGCCTTAGTTTAATAAAGAAATATAACTAGTTTCAAAAAACATGCCTTGATAGAAGCATTGCCTGTGTGCATTTTGAGGCGGAACAGGGGACACTGGTGTATTTTGGGATGTGTTAGTGCGGGTTGTTTTCAGTTTGGACGGCTCTTGCATTTGTTTTGGTCTAGGACTGGTCTAATCCATGTCCGGGAAAACGTTATATACATATTGAGGCGGTATCTAAACTGAAGCTTGATTTACTACTACGAATGAATTATTATATCTTAAGAGTTTAAAATGACTTACCATTAGCTGCAAAGTCCTCCCTACAAATGTCTTTGAAAAACTTTAGCTTCTGAGGAAAGAATGCAGCATCATTAATACTAAATACAGTTAAGTTAGGTAAAAGCCTTACAACCTCTAAACAGTCAATAAATGGTTAACTTTCACGCTACATTAAAAAAACTGATTTTCTGACGCTACCTTTTTTCATTAACATATACATACACACCAATACATATATTTAACAAAACAATCGGGTGTACTAATTCGATATAACAGGCTAACAGTGCTATCTTTCAAACCTTTAACATTAGCTATAAGCTAAGCTAAGCTACACAGCAGCTTATCACTAATAGCGAGTTAGACACCGCGTTATTGACAACATTTCGCATTCGAAATATGATAGTCTACTGATAAACTTCAGAATAGTCAAACGATAATCAAATATAATTAATTTTAAGATATTTTAACGTACCTTGGGACTGAATCCGTCTGTCTTGAACAACTGGAAAAATCAAAATACGTGCGTCGTGACGTCATCCCACACGTCAGATGCATTATTCAAATCTCAGAATTCATTTTTCTCTGAAATGCATTTACGAAAACTGTTTAAGTTAATTAATGTGTACAGCTAAAAGCGGTATGCAATTGACTCAAAAACTACAAAAAAACAAACACTCATATTCCCCTTACGAAAATGTATGGTTTTTTTTTGTGGTAAAAGTTTAGTAACCATGTTTTTTTTTGGTGTGTTGATTATTATTAGCAAAACCATGGTTATTTTGTGGTAAAACACAGTTAATTGGTTTATCCAATGCTTGACTATGAAGTTAAAGTGTACCTTATTATGTTAATAGTATATAACAAATGTATACATCTACAATATAAAATGTAACAGAACATACTGCTCTCTCGTAATTTTAAGCCCACGTTATTTCTCCATAAAATAATATACATTTTTACACCCCATACTTTCAAAATGTGCTAAAAATATACTGTTTCTAAAGAATACTAAATAATGTATTTTGGAAATATACTGTCAGTGCATTATTATAATGATAACTTTAAGCATACCGATAAAGTATACCTAAAATACATTTTAAAATAAGTTTAAATTGAGTATACTTTAAAAATTGCACAAAACTTTAACTTTAAGTATATTTTTCTAAAGTATACTTTTAGAAAATATACTAAAGTATAATTATTTTGAAGTATGTTAAAAGTTTAATTGTAAAAAATACGCGCAAATATGTTGTAAGCATACTTTAAATATGTTTAAAGAAAGTACATTCCTTTGTAAGTATATTTGTAATGTACTATTGCAAAGTTAAATATACTTGAAATACAATAAAGTATATTTGTTTTTCACCAGGGTAGTCAACACAGGACTGGTGCTAGGTGTACCGATACACCTCCAATCTAAATGTTATGTGGTTTATTTTGATATGTGAATGGTCTTTGTAGTTTTAAGAGAGGAAAGTAATGTTTGTAGTCTGCAGGGATGTTACTGTTTTTAGATGTTGTAGGAGGATGGCCTGGCAGAGAAAATTTCAGAAAATTCAACACCTCTTCATTAGAAGAATTAAACATTTAAAACATGCATTTGCATAAAATGTATTGCTTTGTCTTCTAAAGTGATTTGGAGGCTACAGATAAAGCTATTTTTCATAGCAGGATTATTTAGTGAGATTAAGCAAAACTGGGTCAAAACGCCAATGCAGAAGTAACAAAAACAATTTTGTTGAGCTACAGGATTAAATAAACTGCATTTTACCATTTTTTATCCAAAGTGCTTATGCATTAATGCGTATGCTTGTCTGTTAGGAATCAAACCCATGACCTTGGCTTTGCTAGCACTTTACTTTGTCCGTTACAGAAATGATTCAGTGGTGATTCAGTTTGAATTTACGATACAACTGTAATGTATTATTTCGGATGATCTCACCCAAGCTCTCGTTTCTTCCTCATAACTTGATTTCGGTTTGATCCTTCACAAACTATTGACAGAGTCACCGCGTTTATTATAAATTCTCATATTGTTTTGACATCAGTCTCAGAGATGAAGCAATTAAGCACCATTAATGCAGTACTAATACGGAATATCGACAGAACGATAAGCTTTAAAATGTGCTAAAGAGCCTTTCTGTCTAACAAAAAGGAATAATTTGTTCCTTGGGTAAAGGGGAAGTATAAATGGACCATTTTTCAATTTGAAAGTCTCTCTTTTCTGCAAAGCGAGCAATTAAGTCGGGCTCTCACGGAAGTCACTTACAGCACTCACCACTGCCTTCGGCGGAAAGACATCTTGAAAAAAATCCCCTTGTCCTTTCTTTCTCATTATTCATGTTACCCATTACCTTATATCTTACCACCAAATGTATTTATGTCACCTAGATTGACAGCACGAGTATTCAAAGCGCACCATGACATCCTCTGACTTAATCACATTTATTATCTAAATGTGCCTTCACGTGAGAATATGGTGTGGAGGTGGCCAGATTTGGGTTTCAAAGCACTTTAATATTTATAGATTTCACTGGTTTCACTTTTAAAAGCATAGTTGAATGAAAAAATTTAAATTTGATAATTTTCTGACCATTATGTCATTACAAACCTGTATGACTTTTTTTCTCCTTTGAACACAATAGGGATTTGTATCCATGAGTGTGAGGACATAATAATAGAAAATTATTTTCAAGTGAACTGGTTCTAATATTTCTTTTCTGTAATTGGTCTAAAAATCCTGTTGTTTGTCGCGACACTGTTGACAACTTTATTGCATTCACTGCTATCTGGATAAACATTGTTCTGAATATGAATTAGTTTGGTGGTTGAGCACCAACCATTTCTTGATTCAGCAGACACCATAGAGGAGATGCTTTTGCCCTTCTGTCATTTCTCAAACTGACAGAGTTTAAAAAGACAAAATCGTCTCTAAAAGGGATATTATGACAGGCAAATAGGCCTTAATGGTCTCATCCTGTGATGGGATTCTTAACGCATTTATTTGAACCTTGAGTCTTTTCTGGGTCAATTTGCCTCAGACAAACGTTTTTGTTTTATGGTTCTTGATGTTCTTCTTTGGTGGGTGAGGGTCTAATCTAAGGAGTGCTGCTCGTTTCAGCAAATAATGGAGACAGATTTCACTTAAACACAATGCTTAATGACTCATTAATGCGGTCAGCCATTGAAAATTGATGAGATAGACATTTTATCCCGATTAAGTCTGTTAATGGGCATGCGTGTAAAACCAAACTGTCCTTTTAATGATGCGTGCACAGTTCCAGGGCCTCTTATTTTTAGATCAATAATCTGTTTAGTAATCCATCACGATTGACAGCTCTCATTAAAATAATAAGGAAAGTGAGGTTTTGATACAAGGCTCTTCTGGAGGTTATTTTTCATGAAAGCTGACTGATATGAGAATGGCAGGTCAATGGTAATTCTCTTTCTTCTTTCTTTCTTTATTCTTCACGCCATTCCAGCATCTATAACTCTTTGGCGAGAACTGGTTAATCCATACACAAGTTGGTGGTGTACCATAAACATCGGGGTGGTACCTTTTTAAAAAGTACACTTAAAGGTTTATATTGGTAGCGCTAAGGTACACACTGGTACCTTAGAGGAATGTACTGGTATCTAATGGCGCTTTTCTATTGCATAGCACACACGGCTCAGCTCAGCTCACTTTTGGGGGATTTCCACTGGGTGCACTATGTAGTGCCCAATACTTTTGGGATCCAAGCGAGCTGAGCTGATACTAAAACGTGACGTCAAAACGCTGTAGATTACTGATTGGTCTGAGAGAATCGTCACTAACAGAGTCATCGAGCAAACCTGTTGTCATCTGTGCTTTGTTGTAAGTTCCCAAACTTCCTTTTAGCAGTGAAAAATGTGCACAGGAGTAGTGATATTACGCACTGCCCGAAAATAGTCCCCTGCCATTAAAGGAACCAATGGGACTATTTTCGGGCAGTGCGTAATATCACTACGTCTGCTGCAGCCATGTTACATCAGCAAAGTCACTGATTATTACTCCAGAATTAGAGTACCATATCTGCCTAGAAAATCTCAGCTTTTAATGTTCCGTTGGTCTTAGTACACGATGTAACTACAGAAGAGTCAAGCTTCAATAGGAAAAATATCCAAACTCTCCGGATATTTTTTTGCGCGATGCCAATGGTCCAATCAGATTCAATGGATTGTGCTAAGCTATGCTGGAAGTGCCAGACCCGGAGATCAGCTGAATGGATTTCAAAATGGTAAGAATCAAATGTTTAACTCTAGGGGAGCTGGAAAATTAGCATTATTTAACAGTGGTCCACTAGGGGGCCTAAAACAATTGCAACAAGGCCTCAAGATGACTTAAAATGATTTAAAATAAGACAAGTGTTGGTTTAAGTAAAATCAGAATATTTATTAGTGTTAGGTTATTTTTTATAACAAATGTATATGTTCTAGTTGCGCTAAGCTGTAGAATATTTTATTGGGAAGAAATTGTGAGTGGTGGTTCTTCAAATATTGTTGTGGGCAATGGGTGTCTTTGAACTCAAAAAGGTTGAGATCCACTTATGTTCAGCCATCTATGGCTTTACAGAAAGAACTGTTAGAAAGACCTATTTCTTTTGATGTGTTCCTTATAAAAGAACCATATGGATTTGTAACAAGTTTAGAGTACTGTAATGACAGAGCAATCTTTTTTGGCTATACTCTTTCTTTAATGCTGCTTCTATGTTCTTAAAATCTGACCTGCACGGCAGGGATCCCACATGCTTCCCTACTGTGTAACAATGTTGAATGCCAGTCTGGACAAGCTTTTATTGTGTAAACTGTATGTTTTATATACCGCACTGTCTGACACGTTTTTTATTCAGAACCCACAGTTGGCTCACAAATGGCTGCCTTGTTGCCTGGTAATGCGAGGCTGGTGGAGTTTGTCATGGACGTCTAAAGCTGATTTAAAAGCAGACTCGATGTGTCAGTGTTACAGTCGCAATTGGACTGAGAGCCATTGCTTTGAGCTGTCCATTAGAAGCATTTCCAGGATTGTAGAGTCCGCTTATGGGAGCTTGTCAAAAGTGCTGCTCTACTTCCTGTCACTTTTCATTTACATCACATTTATTCATTTTGGCAGACCGCGTTGACCAAAGCTACTTCCAATTACTGTATAAAATTTATGCCTGTAACAAACACAAGTGGAGTTTCGAACAAAGAGCCGGGGAAAACAAACCAAGCCTGCTATTTTTGGTCTTGTTGTGGGGATATATTGTTCAGCTGAGGTCAGATAAACAATCTGTCAACTGTCAGTTTATATATATATATATATATATATATATATATATATATATATATATATATATATATATATATGTATATATAGTATGTATATATATTTTATTTAGTGCACCACAACTTAACTGATAAATAATAAAATCTGGCAACCCACAAACCCTCATAAAGTCGTATCCCTCCTGTTCCATGTTAATGCAGTATCTATATTACTTTCTGTATTATTTTATACCCAATTTATAATATTTTGATCGTACATTTAGTGAGTGAGATGTAAATATTATGGTTACCTGATCCCAAGCAGTGTTAAATTTCATGACTTGAACTCAAGGAGAAGCTGTTTTGATAACCGAGACACATTAATTATTTTCTCAGTCTTTAATTGCTATAAGCCAATGAACGAATGTGTCATGCATTTAGTTAAACGATTTAATTTACTTACTGTAATTAATAATCACTTACTGTGCTGTTCTCCTAAATTGACAGTGAGTAATATACTGAAAAGCATAGTATCATAGCCAAATTTTGACTAATCATATTTGTGGCTTGTACACACAGTTTACGGCACACAGTAAGCGTTTAGAACAGATGCCGAGCTTTGCAAGTAAGAGATAAATTTGAGTCGGAGATGGAGCGCTACATTAAAAATCATGTCTGATGTACAGTATTATTACCATCAGGGCTCCTTCAATCAAGGCTGACAAAAACTCTCATGAATGTTCTCATCATACAGACCGAGGCTGCCTTTAACTTTTAGATGAAATCTGTTCGATGTGCAAAACTCATCGAATCTTGTAATAATGCAGGAAAATCAAGGGCATTCCAGTTGCAACCTCATGCTTTTCAAAAGGAGGGGAAGAAAGATTCTTTTTGCAGCATCCAATATGGTTCCAGGCTGAGCTGATTAGCTGTTTAATAAAACGTCTAGATGAGTTTAGCTCTGATGTGTGCACGTACGCTCCGCGGTTGAAGATATTGGACTCCTGCACCCACTGTGTCCCTTTCAAAGCAACAGTTGGAGCGGCTCCTTTGAGACAACCGCTTCCTCCTGTAGCCCTCGCCAAGAGCAGAGGAATCTTATTAAAGATGCATTTTGTCAAAACAGGTCGCCGCCCCGGCTTTTCTTCACACGCGATATGGAAATTGATTTTTGCTTTTCATTGCCTCCAACATATTAATACTGTGCATGGCAAATGTTCCCCTCGCAAAAGCCAAATTTCCGAGCGGAGCGCACCTGATCGATAATTTTCACACAATGAACTCAAGGTCCCTGAAGGTACGGACATGAATGCCGAGCAAAGCCTCTGTGGTGTTCGAAAATCAAATGTATTGGGGTAGCATGAAGCATTGCATTCTGTAGAAAATATGTCATTGAGATGCACATGAAAAGAGATGAAAGTACATAAATGTGTTTTTTAACATCACTGAAAATTGAGTGTGTGTCTGTCCACGAGGGAAGTTGCTTTGAAAGCTTCTTAAAAATAAATGTATCAATTTCAGTATTTATCTGAAAAAAATGGACAGAAACTAGAAAATAATAAATACAATTATCAATGTAACGTTAGCAATTATTAAATATTTCAGCCCTGTCTCACGAAATTTTGTTATATAGTCACGTTATTTTTTTATTCTTTTTTTCGTGATAGTATCACGAATTTCCGCGTTTTTTCGTGATTGTTTAATGAATTCCAGTTTTTGTGTGATTATCACGTATTGGTTACTCAACTGTTGTGTCCTATTTTCTTACCATTGTTGCTTCGGTTTACAGTTAGATTTACATAAAATGACATCCCTACCCAAACCCAACTCTAACCCTAACGCCAGGCGACATATAAAAAAAAATAAATCAGAAAAAATAGTTTAAACCTATTTAAATATATATAAAGTATATTTAAAAATATATAAAGTGACATTCTAATGCAAGCACCAAATCTAACCATAAACCGAAGCGTCAATGAGTACATTTACATGCACATAATAAGCGGATAACTATCAAAAATCTGCGTTTTATATGCAAATCAATAAACCGGCTATGCAGACAACTGCGTTTACATGGAACTTGGAGATTTGTCAGGTTTCTCGCAGGTAGTGATGTCATCGCCTATAGTACATAATAGTCGATAAAAAAGCCGACGGCATATCTGTCTTAAGCTATATTGTTTTACCTCTTTTCGTGTCTCCAGAACATGTAAATATAACTTCAGTTTTTATTTTCGCGCTTTCTCTGCCAACTGCTTTAGTAAAGCAGAGACTTTTATGCGCTACTTCCGCATCTGACATATATCTGTCACACGTGGAGACATGCGCACATGGACAAAACCGTGAGAAAGCCGGTTAAGGTGTTTACATGCCTCACGAAATGAGCAAAAAACTACCTGTGCCGATCGGTTTTTGCTTACGCCGGTTATGGGCTTTCCCCGATTAAAAAAATAGGGGAATTTTTTTTAATCGCGTTTAAATTACCCCACGTGTTATCAGTTTATTAAGCATAATCGGCGTAAGACTGTGCATGTAAATGTACTCATTGGTTTAAAAATAGGAAAAAGCAGTTGAGTAACCAATACGTGATAATCACATGAAAACAGAAATTCGTTGTACGATCACGAGAAAGCGCGGAAATTCGTGATAATATAACGAAAAAAATCTAAATATTACGTGACTATATCACGAAACCCTGTGAGACTAGGTAGAATATCCACCCACAACTCGGACTGCAAAATAAATAAATAAATAAATAAAAAATAAAAATATAGTACTTGACACGCTTCCTGGCCCGCATTTTTTAAATGTAGTAATTGTTTAAAATAGGTAATTGGTATCTTTATTTCCAACGACCTGACCAACCGCCACCCCATTATCATTAAAAATATTTTTGGATGACTCGTAACTGCAGGTGACCGCAGGCACCCACTCATTTTGGATCAACCCGTGCATTATTGATAAAATTGTACCTAAAGAGTTCACATTAGGTACATATTGGTACCAAATGTATACAGTACATATCTGTATGCCAGACTTCAGAAAAGCATGGTGGACGATATGCAGGAAGAAATTTCAATTATAGGGTTCGGAATGATTTTCACAAAAAATTCAAAGGAAAAAAGAAAAGGGTTTGGGTGAAGTCGTGAAGACAGCTGGAACATGGTCTGTACAAGTTCACTTTGCATCATCTTCACTTTGTGCTGCGCCATTACTGCTTCTGTTTTCCATCATCTCGCTTTCTGATTGGATATTGTTTCGTTTCACGTGATAATCTCAAGAGCGTGCGCGCATTTGTCCTTGGGGTTCCCCCCACACATCAGGATTTCTGATTTCCTCCGACGTTCTTCCGATCAGGTTCTGACACTCTTTACACACCTCACACCAAGGGAAAATCAGATTAGATAATCTGTAGAACCATCAAGATAATTGGGACATAACTAGGATTTTCCGATTATCTTTTGTTGTGTACCCAGCATTAGTTGCTCCCTATAACTTCTGTTTACCTGTCACTGTCTGTCCACCTTATGTCAGTGTCTATATTGTTTATCCCACACTAAATATTAATGGCCTATAGTCTTCCATGGTCCCCACATTGTCTTGCCCCTGGAGGTCCCTCATTAAATGATGTGACTGTCATATCTGTCAGGGTTCATGTGCGCTTGGCTGTTGAGGGAAAGATGAGCTACCGGTGACACCCTGTATGACTTCGCCAAGGTACCCATTTTGAGCTGAAAGGTAAGAAAGCAGCAGTTTTTGAGTTGCCCTCTCAAAATTCTAGCACCTCCACTCACGCTTGTCAGTCCTGTTTGGAGGTGTCAACAGCTGCGTACCGGCCTGTACAGCTCACCTTTACTTTTCCCCTCCGATGGTAGAGCACGTTTAGCATGGTAGAGTGATTGGCAGACTGATATTTATGTGTGCTTTCAAACCCTTGACATCTAAACAACATGAACCTAATGGTGCAAGTGAAATGTTATTTCCTGGGGAACAGAGGCAGGGGGGTTTCTTCAATCGACTGATTTGGCAAGCGAGCAGACCCATAAAATCAAATCGTTAATCAATTCCCGCACCAAATTGAAGCCGTTTAAGAGACGTTGTTTTGTCGTAGCATTCCTGCTGTTTTTCATTACGTTTCCCTCTTGGCACCTTTTTATGTGAACTGCTCATTGATGATTAGATGCGCAAGCATTTATTTTTGGAAAACTTTTGTGCAACCCTCGCTAACTTCTGTCTGGTTGTCTCGTTGAAATGCAAGGATGTCTGAATTTTTTTTTCTCGATTTAAGACAGTCTGAGGGAAGTCATAGGCTGCATTTACACTTCAAATCTTAATGCACAGATCCGATCTTTTGACCATATCCGATTTTTTGTCCTGCCTGTTTACACATTTACATACGCCTCATATCCAATGTCCGTGTTTACATTAAACTCCCGCCCAGACAGAATGCTAGCTTAACTGGGTATATCTAACGTTAATATTATCATCAGTTATTTAATGTAAAGGCAGAAGTAAATGATTACCTTCGGCATCATCATCATCCACAATGTCTTTCTCTCTCATCACGTCTTCCTCTGAAAAACTTTAGAGAACTTCGGGGGTCGGCAGCTAGGTTTTTCGCCCAAAATTCGCTCCAGTTGCTCATAAAATAGGCAAGCCGTTTTGTCCTGAATACTGCGATTGTTGTGATCCTTAACTTCCTAATACTTGGCTTTAATGCTCTTTATTTTGCACTGGCATTGCAGCCAGGTGCAGCCCCGTTTAACTCCTCTTTACTTCAGGTGCAAAATGATGACGATCAGCGCAATCCGGCATGTAACACTGACGTCATAATCAAGCTGATTCATATGTGTGTTTTGACGCAGTTCGGATGTCTGGATATTGGATATGTATCCGATAAAAATCCAATTTGGAAGTGGCTCAGATCGGATAGGAAAAATCGGATCTCTGTAAGTTTTTTTTTTGTGTTTTGTGCAGCAATATCTGATCTGTGTCAGATGTGAGCACTAAATCCGATTTTTTGTGACAGTGTAAATGCAGCCATAGAGGTTTTTTGTTGGTCTAAAGTAGCAATGAACGTATGAAATATTGTGTTTTTTTTTTATAAATGACTTTCGATGGATGAAATCAAGTCCCACCTAGTATGTTTTTTTCATTTCAGAAGCTCTGATACAGTATATGTCACGATCAGGGGTGCCAAACATACTACCCGTGGGCCGAACACGGCCCACAAGTGTGTCTAATCCAGCCTGCATGATGATTTATTGCTAAATATGAAATACATATTTTAAAAACCTTTTCAAGTGGGACACGGCAGACGCATGTCCACTTCTACAGAAACAAAGAGAATCCCTACTTCCATTTCATGGCGACTTTAAAGAGCACCTATTGTCCGATTCACAATTTTACATTTCCTTTGGTGTGTAGGTGTGTATTAGTACATGTTAACGATATGCAAAAGGTACAAACCCCAAAGTAAACAATGACACAAGTTATAGTCTCCAACGTAAATTTCTTTCCTTGGACTAGAACAAACACACGGATTGTAGGCAATAGTTTACTTCCTGGAATTGTTGACGTAGACAAGACCGGCATTGTCATAATTCCTCCCGCTCACAGCCTGTAAGCTAACTCCTGTTAGCAACCGAGTCCTTCAAACATGGTAAAGAGCGTCACATTTCTGGCTGATGTCAGAGGTATTCAGGCCAATCGCAAGTACAGATTAGCTGGCCAATCAGGGACAGGGAGCTTTTCAAATCTGTGCGTTTTAAGAAGAGAGTGAAATCTGGAGCTACAAAACTTTACGGTATGTGGAAAATAATGTGTTTTTTAACCATACACCACACAAACACATTGTATACAAAAAAGCTAGGGCTGGACAAAATAATAATTTATTTTTCGATTAATCGTTTTTTTATGTGGTCGATTCAAAATAGATTCTCAAAGGCCACGAATATATTTTTTTACATATGTATTTCCGCAAACATTGAACGTACAATTAAGGTTAATCTAATTACTAGTCTTCTCCACTCGACTGTTCTGAATTTTTTCAGCATACATTTTTAATCTTGCATCAAAATTGTATTGTATTTAACATAATTGTATGCATTTGAAAATTAGTGATGGGTTTTGTTTTAATGTACCCAAGTGTACCTAAAATAAGGTTAATAAACAGGTTTGTGGCTCTTAATTTCTTTTGATTACCCTTGTAAACTTATGTTTTATAAATATAGTATTTGTATTAAATCAATTTGTATTAAATCTATATTCATTGAGTTGAATCGAGTATAAAAATCTATCCGAGAATCCGAATCGAGAATCGATAGCTTGTGAATCGAAATCGATCTGGAACATCTGAATCGATACCCAGCCCTACAAAATACACAAAATAATGTTTTTTAGCAATGAAATAGGTGCTCTTTAAAACTTAGACCTACTACGTAGGATAACAGTACCTAATTTATTCAGATCTATTAAACCTTGAAGTTTCTAAGCGAGCACTTTAACTCTTTCCCATTGTTTAAAATGAAATTAAAATGATTCAAGCCATGAATTAGCATATAGCGTCTGCATACACTTGCACAAAAAGTCCCAACAATATAAGGATGAGGTTGCTTTAGATTGCTATTCAATGACAAAATGCAGGAACTATTATTAAAAGGAACACAGCATTACATTACGCATCATTTGTACCAGAGGTTATCATTGAGATGTTTTTTAGTACGCCTCTGTATTATTAAATTGCATAGTACTGTATTTTTTTAAAGGGTTTTTGATAGTTTGTGAATGTCTTACTAATTACTTTGCTGGATTCAATTCAGACGCCTTTGTAAATGTACTCACACAGAGATGCAGAAAGAAAAGAAAAGGGGTTGCAACCTCTCTCATTGTGAATCAGTGTAAACTTCAAACTATGGGCTTTAACTGCATTTCATTAAGCCTTCATTTTAGTGTATATAAAAAGTGAAGACAGTTTAAAGGATGAGAAGAACAATTCCAGTGTGGTGTTTTTTGATGAGCGTTAAAACGGGCTACACGAAAAACTACAAGAAGCATATATTTTTTTGTATTATTATCAAAGGTTTCTGTATTCCGCTCCTTTTATTTCTATAAGAATGCATTTCTTTTAATACATTTCTTTGTCTTGTCTTTTGGTGGCTCTCAGTCATTCCTATTTATATATGCTGACCTTTTTTTTTCTGTTGGGCGATAGGCATTGTTTCACTATTTTAAAATGGACTATTAGAATGAATTGAGGCATGAATGGTTGCCAATCACAGGACAATCCAACATGCCATATGCAATATATGTAACTATTCATATTTAATGGCCTTCTCTGCAAAGGCTTTTTGTTTCAGAGGTTTACTACCACTGGCTAAAAGGTCAATCTCTGCAAATGAGTCTTGTCGTCCTTCGAGACCACCTGCCTGCTTTAAACAGGAACATTTCAAACCACAGGTAGTGTCACTTTAAGTTATGACTGATTGCAGAGCAGCTTGGGGACCTTAAATACCCCAGGTTTTGTGGCCTTTATGTCTCTCAGATTGTGTAAAATGTAAAAAGTGTTTCTTTAAAGGTGCAGTGTGTAATTTTTAGAAAGATCTTTTAACAGAAATGCAAAATAATATACAAAACTATATTATCAGGGGTGTATAAAGACCTTTCATAATGAACTGTTATGTGTTTACTACCTTAGAACGAGACCTTTTTATCTACATACACCGAGGGTCCCCCTTACATGGAAGTCGCCATTTTGTGCTGCCATTTTTCTACAGAAGCACTTAAAGGACATTTTATTTACTAAGTTGTCACTGACGATGACGTTTTTTTCTGATGGCGACTACCGTAGCTTCTCTATGTGCTTCAAAAGCGAGGGGTGAGCCGTGGACTAAGCCATTGGTTGCAATTCACAACCTCACCACTAGATGCCGCTAAAATTTACACACTGCACCTTTAATAGCAAAACAGACATGACTCATTTTGCACTACTCAAATTTTTGTCCAATCGTATACTCTTAAAAGTCCTTTTATGTGCTTTGTCCGAGTATATTTTTTAAAATAGAAAATATGTCAGTATAAGAAAGAAAACTGCACTTGTCAAGGTTTCATACGTTTTTTGGTTTTATTAGAATAGTGGAAGCAGGGAGTGCTGTAGGGTATCGCTGAAGGAAAAAACAGATCTGATTTTCAACCCCTTTGTGTCCTCACCCACGAGAGCCCGTTTGTATTACCGATCTGCATTTGAATCATTACCTGCTCTTGACCTGGTGGAAATAGACACAGAATGGGTTTCCGTGGTAATGGTTATGTGAATAATTAGTTTAATCACATAATTACGGGCTCATGGGGCTTTGTCAGCCCTTGGGGATGCGCATCAAGGATTCCACTCAAACACAGACGCTTCGGTACTCGACAAAAGTCTTCGAAACTGCTTTTAGATCCATTCATCTTACACAAAACAGAGGCTTTTTTTTCGGACTCATTAGAGGTGCACTTACAAGCTAATGAGGGAACGGAAGAGATGGCGGCCTTTGCACAGCGGTCAGGCCATTTGGATTTGAAGACGAGCATGTTTTGTGTGTTTGCATCCGACCAAACAGTGTAAACAGTCTTGCATTTGGGTGGTTAAGGATAATGACTGTAATTTTATCAGTTTTAGAAAACTTTTTCTATCACAGTTGAATGTGCGGAGGTAACTAACGTATTCTCAGGGCGATTTGTCAGAGGACAAAGAGTGAAGAAATGCATGGCTATTTTTGTTTGTATGGACTGACATAAGCAGCAACTATGCAATCCAACATAACTCCATAGCAACACACAAAAATCATTAAAAAATAAAACACAAAGATATTGGATATAACAAAATTTAGCACTGCTATAGTAGGACATTGCATGCTCAAAATGGTCCTCGGGCGATGAAAGTCCCACCTTCCAGTAAAAAAAAATCAGTCATTAATCGATAAACATTGTTTTATGTTGGTATTGTTTAGCGCAATTTGAGAAATTTTATGTTCAGGATTCCCATGGGTCTTTGAAATCCTTGAAAGTTTGTGAATCAGGACAGGAAAAATTTAAGACCCTTGGAAGTTTTTGAAAAAATACATACATAGATAGAAGTCATTGAAAGTGCTTGAATTTATTTTATGCAATAAGTTTTATAGAAAAAAAATCCATATTATTCCCTGTGTAGTGTAGGATAATATAATAAACTTTCTAGGCTTTTAAGCACACATGCTAAACTGTTAGCTTAAAATGCTTATATCTTCTGTATGCAAATGTTGATTCATACCAAAATGCTTTTTGGCATAGTTGTGTTTGACACATGAAAACGTCTCGGGTTACGTATGTAACTGTTGTTCCCTGAGAAGGGAACGAGACGCTGCATTTCCCTTGTCATACTTCCTGCATGCCTGTAAAGCCGTCTTTGGTAATATTTCAGATAGCGATTTACTTCCTCCCTTACGAAAGGAAAATATATTTACCAATATATTACTTGAAATATATTGTAATATATTGCAATATATTATTTTACTTTCCATTTTCCAATATATTATACATTGGCAATACAAGGAATAATATATTGATGGTACATATATTCTATATATGTGTAATATATTGCAGTATATTGCAAAATATACAAATTATTGCCACTTTCAATATATTGTACATGGATATAATATATGTGTTTATATATTAAAAAATATATGCAATATTATATTTATAAATATCTGCAATATTGTATTTTGATTGATATGCGAAAATGTATTAACAATATATGTAGAGATATAGTTTCACATATATGTTTACTATATGGTAGAATATATTTCAAATATATGTAAAATTATATGGAAATATACATGAAATATATGTAGATATGTGTTCGATATATTGTGGAATACATTTTAAATATATGTAAAATAAGATGGGAAATATATGTGCATATATGGGAATATGTATTAAAAATATATGTACAGATATAGTGTCACATGTATGTTTACTATATGGTAGAATATATTTCAAATATATGTACAACTATATGGAAATATATATGTAGATATGTGTTCGATATCTTGTGGAATACATTTTACATATATGTAAAATTAGATGGAAATATATGTACATATTTATTGTAAATGTATGCACAATATGTGTACATATATATATATATTTGGGATATATACAGTATATGTACATGAAACATCTAAAATATATAAATACTTAAATATGCAACCTGCAATATACAAACATTTACACCACATATTAACACAGACTGATGGGTAATCTATCAAAAGCCACCTTTATTTTCTTTTAATCAGGCACAGATACTAAACCCAATTTGAGGTACAGAGCTCTATAGGCCTATTAAAACCACCAGGTTTTGCATATGGTCAGTCAAAGGAAATGTGATTGGCTTTACATTACATTACATAAATGTGTTGCATTGCATTTACATAAATTACATTTTAAAAGAGTGCCATTAAACAAAAAATATACAAAATATAAATTGAAGCAACTTAAATTATTTCAAAATTTTAGCAGTGCCATTATACAATATAAAGACAATATCAATAAAGACAATATCAATAAACAAAATGCACAGACAATAATGAACATATAAATAATAAACAAACTTTCAAGAAGTTTTGGGAACCGTGAAAAAGCAAAAAAAAAAAAAAAACATTTGCCAAAAGAACAGTCCATTATCCTGGTTAGGAGTCCACCTTGGTTCTTCACTGATGTAAACCACTTACATACCCATGCTTTTGCTCTTCACCTGGTGTCTTAATGCCATTAGCTCGCAGATTCTACTGTTGATAGATTTTCTGACATCAGCTTCCTTGGCCTTATAGGAAACTGTTTTAAAACAGCATCTGTGGAGCAGAACAACAAGTTGTTCACAAAAATCTCTCAGAGATGCAATAAAAACTGAAAAGCACCAGCTCTGAAAACTTATATACCTTTTAAAACTTGAAGTTTCCTTGGAGCCTGCTGACATCAGCCTTCTTCTTCTTCTTCTTCTTGAGATTTACTGGCAGTTGGCAAACAACTTTTAGTGGCATTACCGCCACCTACTGATTAGGAGTGTGGGTCAGGATCATCCTATCTATCAGCCTCCTTGTTGCTGGTGTCTGTTACGCATCCTGTCCTCTCTTCGCGCCTGAATCTCAGCTTCCTACTCGAGCATTTTATATATATATATATATATATATATATATATATATATATATATATATATATATATATATATATATATATATATATATATATATATATATATATATATATATATATATAAAATATAGTGCCCTTTTTGTTCTTGATTGCAATATATTTTGTATCATATATAAATGTATGTTTCATGCATATATTGCAATATATCAAAGCATATAAAGACAAACTATTACATGTAAAAAATACAGTGCCCTTTCTGTTCTTGATTGCAATATATTTTGTATCATATATACATGTATGTTTCATGCATATATTTCAATATATTGGAAAATATAAATATTAAATCCCATATATGGGAATATGTTGCCTAATATATTACATGATATTTTCCAATATACTGCAACATATTTTTGTTTCGTAAGGGGCTGGCTCCCGCGTCACCCTGTCTTTGTCGTTAAGCCTCACCATTGTTTGAATTTGATATACACATTCCGACGCACTTACCTCTGGAGGCGTCCCCAAAGTGTCACCGCAGTAACGCAGCGATTGAAGTTAACTAAGGTGTGGTAACCCTGTATGTTAGGTTTTTGTTGGTTGGAAATATGTTGTTTAATTTTGTTGATGTTACTTTAGTCTTGCATGACTGAAATAACTGCCGGGAGGCATTGCAAACTTGGCCCCCTAGTCGTGCGACTTCCCTAAAGGGACTTTCACAACACCCTAGCATAACTCTTCAGAAATATCTGTATATTTCTGTATTTTGATTCTCTTAGGCACAGCAGATGAAGGCAAAAATCACACATAGCAATTTCAGTTGTTCTTTGTGTATTTGTTCTGCTGTTTAGTGTTAGATGTGTACCGTCCTGTGTAAAGGTCAAAGGAAATGGACTTGGCGATTACGACTCAATTGACAGTGCTTGGATACACACAGATTTCTCCCTCACCTTACTTGTCAAAAAAGCAACAGCTTTAAAACCTCAAATCACTGTTATAAATGCTGAGGAAGGCAATGTCACTGTGTCCATCGGCCAGCAATCCCTATGCCATTTTCCCCTTCAGCCAGGCAGAAAGCTACCACGGTTCATCCGCAGGTCATATATCTATATACAGCTTTACCTTTTTGAAATTCAACTAAATGCGGCCTCAAAGTGTCATCAGTCATGAATACATATCTCTTCCATGGCTAATGTTTATTGCGTCTGTCTCGTTGACATTGACTGACATTGTTTTATTCACCCTAGTATTTTGCAATGTATGTGAGACCTTTACGTTTGTTTACTCAATATCAAACAGGTACAGCCAGTTATTAAGACCACCAGTTGATGCTGGTGGGTGGGTGGGGGCTGGGGTTGTATTATTGTCATCATGCGTTTTTTCCGAATGCAGTGCTAGGTAGAGGTCTACCGATTCATCGTATTTGCCGATGAATCGGCGCCGATAACGATAACAATAACAATCGTTCATCGGCAAAAATTCTGACCGATAGTTTTTTACGGTTGTGTTTGTTGCATAAGCAACACAGAAGACAGTGGGGAAGCTCTGATACTGCTCTGCATTATAAAGTGGTAGATCGCCCTCTACTGGTGAAAACTAAACCTTTAATGCCTCGTGGTGGTTGTTTGGACATGTGACGTGAACCTACACACCGCAGGGATCCAGTGATTTGCCGAACAGAGGATACATCGCAGGTGGATGAAAGAATAAAACCAAGTGAAAAGGTACACTACACTACAGTTCACGTTGTCATATTATCTAATAAAAATTATATACCCGTACAAGTAAGAAATAGATTAGATGCTGCATTGTTTGTAACTTGTATGTTTCCCAATAAGGCTGAGAGGATGCTAACTTTAATAGGCTACCTTAAGCGTAAAAAACCCAACAACACACAAATACAAAACAATGTATACATGTCTTGATTGTTGCTGCGTTTTGCCTGCCCTTAGTTAATACCACATTTCACATTTTTAACGTGTCATAGCCTATAATATCAATATTTAAAGCGTCAGATTAGAGAATGGCGTTTAGCATTCATGCAGCCGAGAGAAAAGTACAAACAGTTAAGGTTTGGTCTCCGATTATTTTTATCATCATTGAAATACACAATTTGTTATTTTGATTAGATTAATGTGGTCTTAAGGCATTATAAGAAATCACATGACTCGACAGTGCGATCGAGCTGCACAGTCAGATATGCGGTTTCTTTACACAAAGTCAGATGGGCCTGCACGAACTGCTTGTCCTTTTCACACAGCGCAAGTTCCTAAGTCAGTCTGATCTTGCGAGGTTTTATGATCGCTGTACACAGCGCAGTATAGTCAGATATAGCATGCTGTAAATGATAAACTTCTGATGGTAACATCATGCCCGATGAAAATTAAAAAACGCGCTCTGTAAAAAAAGTTTAAACCGCTCGTTTGTACACTCTAAAAAAAGGTGATTTGTGTTATCCTATTTAACACATTATGTGTTATTTTAACACATTGTGTCATTTTGTGTTGATTTTTTGTTCAAATAAATTAAAGGGACAATACAAGATGTGTTAAAACAACACAAAGTGTGTTGTTCCAAAAATAACACAGATGTGTCTATTTAAGGACAACACATTAAATATGTTGTTCTTAACTAGACACAACATGTGTTGTTTTAACACATTCATTATTAGAGTGATGACATGGTTAAAGTATTCCTGTATATAGTTATTAAATTTTAAATAAGTGCATTATATTACTGTTTTTATTTTTTAACATTTTAAACTTTTGATTATTTACTTTTACCTGTAATATTTTAACTCCTATTTTTAATGTTTTTAGATGGCAAAGGCTTTGAGGAAAGTACCAGTGTGGGAGTATTTTGTTGAAGTGTCACCAGGAAAGGCACAGTGTAATATCTGTGACAAAATAATCAGCATGGGCTCAGCTACATCTTCAGGTAAAAATACCACCAACCTGTGGAGTCACCTTAAGCATGTCCATCCAGAAGCCAGTGAAGAAGCTAAAAAGAAAAAAGACACAAAAGACCCTTCTCAACCCTCAGTATCCCAACTTTTTGACAAAAAAACAGAATGGAAGAATACAGATCCAAGGTCTGTCAGGATTGATGCAGCTGTCACAGAAATGATTGCTGTTGACAACCAACCATTTTCAGTGGTGTCAGACATCGGATTTAAAAGGCTTGTGACCCTTATGGAACCAAGGTACAGGATTAAAGATGAAAAATTCTACAGAACAAAAATGCTGGATGAAACGTATTCCAGAGTTTTGACCAAAGTAAAAAGTCTAGTGAAACAGGACAAAGCCCCTTTCATGGCCTTTACAACTGATTGCTGGTCTGGTACCACCGAATCCCTGATGAGCCTAACTGGCCATTTCATTTCTGAAGACTGGTCCAGAATGCAAGTGATGCTCAATGTCAAGCCAATGACTGGATCACACACAGGCAGTTATATCCAAGAAACATTCCTCAAAATGTTAGAAGATTGGGATATTGCACCAGAGCGTGTAGTTCTTGTCCTAAGAGATGGAGGAGCAAACATGGTAAAAGGAATGACTCTAGCTGAACTACCTCATGTAAGCTGCACTGCTCACACCCTTCAGCTCATTATCAATGATGGTCTATCTAGTCAGAGAGCTGTCCTGGATATTATTGGTATTTTGAAAAACTGTGCAACTCACTTTGGGCACTCTGTACTGGCCAAACAGAGGCTAAAGACCATTCAGGAGGAGCTGGGCCTTCCAGTGCACACCATCATCCAGGCAGTTCAAACTCGGTGGAACTCAACACTTCACATGCTGCAGAGAATGTACGAACAGAGACGGGCACTGAACGTTTATGCTGGTGAACACGGCCATATCTCCTGCTTATCTGCTTCACAGTGGGACATTGTCTGTAACTTGATTGACACGCTGACTCCTTTAGAAGAGATCACATTGGAGATGAGCCATTCTGAGTCATCAGCAGCATGCATTATCCCCAGTGTATCTGTTTTAAAGCTGATGCTGCAAGCAGAGGGTCCATACACGGGGGGGATTAAAACATTACGCAAGACAATGCTAGACAGCCTGTCAAAGCGATTCTCTAAGGCAGAGGAAACAAAATGTTTGGTCCTAGCAACTCTCCTTGATCCTCGATACAAGGGCCATGCCTTTGCCTCAGAAATAACACTGCAAAATGCAAAACTGTGGCTACAGCAGGAAGCTGAAGAGCATGGTGCACCCAGAGAAGAACGTCCGAGCTCTACTGCAGAAACACCTGAAGGGGATGAGGGTTCAGAATCAGATCCTGAGGCAAAGAAGCAGAAAATGCATCAGTCCACCTTACTGGACACACTGTATGCCAAGGTCCTTGGAGCCACAGCTATTTCTAAGGGGCTGTACAGCTTTGAAAGTGAGCTTGAATGCTATTTGTTGGAGCCTGTCATTGAACGTGGTGACAATCCTCTGCAGTGGTGGCAGAAAAATGAAGTGCGGTTTAAAACACTTGCACCAATGGCCAAGAAATTCCTGTGCCCCCCACCATCCACTGTGCCAAGTGAAAGAGTGTTCAGTGAGGTGGGCATAATTTATGACTCCAGGAGAAGCCGACTGACTGGACATCATGCTCAGCAACTGTGCTTTTTGCACTATAATTTAAAAAGTCTGAAGTTTGAGTATTAAAACGCACATGCCAAAACAAACTTTTCCTAGACTTTTTGACATTTTATTTTATATCTGTTTGATGTTCTTTGAATAAGTGATCTTTGTGAACTTTAGTTCAGTCTTGTTATTCTTATTTTAAGTTTTATATTTAATATATAAATATATTTTATTTAAAAATTTATACCAGGCATTTTCAGCCAATGCTGTATTTATTTTGTAACTTTTTTTACAATAGTTAATGTTATACTGTTTACATATTTTGAATCTGTTTTTATTGTTCTTTAGTGTGTTACTTGGGTTTAGTATTATTTTAATTGGCCTACTTTATTTGTTGGTTTTGTAATAAAGTATGTTTAATTTCAGTGAATGAGTGTTGTGTTTTGAATTCAGTAAATGGTCAAAAACTATCGGTTAATTTATCGGTTATCGGCAGTTAGGTCCCACTTAAGCTATCGTTATCGGCAAAATCCAATATCGGTCGACCTCTAGTGCTAGGCTGTTCTCAAATGACCAGACGTCAGCAGCTGGGTGAACCATTGCTTCTTAAGTATTTAATACTGCTATACAACACAAAGTTAGCGCTTAAATTGCAACCTATTAAAAGTCAATGAGGCATTGTTCAGATATTGCGCTCTGCTGTCTGGAAGCTCTTGAATAATATAAAGCTTAGAGTCACAGTCTAATATTCGAAAATTACGATTAGAGGGAATCTTAAAAAGAGGGGGTGCAGATGCAAGCCGTTGGAAGCCATTATTGGAGGACCAAATGGAAAGAAAATAATACATTTCTAAATACGCTACTGCAATGTGTGCACTGCAGCCTTTAGGACCGAAGTACATGTGTGACCCAGTCTGTAAAAGCTGAATATTATGTGAAATTATAACCTTGATATCTTGTCAAAGATTGTAATCAATTTGAAACCAAACTTTATAGCTTTTAATCTCATAATTACATTTAGACTGGATTTTACAGAAAGGGTCACATATGTTTAAAACCAAAAAGTCAATGGTTCGCCTTAACAGCAAGGTCTTAAAGGACAAGTTCGGTATTTTACACTTAAAGCCCTGTTTTCAGATTGTTTATGATGAAATAGAACGGTTTTGACTGAAATTTCGACATATGCCAGAATTTTCGGGAGTTTGTTGTTTCACCTCCCACCTCTACAATGGGTGTATAGGTGCACTGGAACAATCCTTCCTAAAATGCATTAAACTTTCGTTTACACAGACGTGAAACTCATCAAGTGGTCAGGGGTGTTAACTGATATGCTCACACAAAAATCGCTGCAAAAGATGCTTTCCAACATGTGTTAGCATTCGTTGTAAACTTGTGGACCTATTTTTCCAAACGCCTCACACCCGAACATTCTTCCGCTGAGAGTTTGAATAATAGACACTGCAGCCCAGTTGGTGGCAATAATCCGCCTTTGCCAATTGCAAGAATTCAAAGAAGGTTCCGAAATAAAACCGTAACCTCACAGCACATCTAAAACAAGTCAATGGAGTTGGACAAAAACTCCGATAAAACCTGTTGGAAAGCATCTTTTGCAGCGATTTTTGTGAGCATATTAGTGAACACCCCTGACCACTCGGTGAGTTTCACGTCTTTGTAAACGAAAGTTTAATACATTTTAGGAAGAATTGTTCCTGTGCACCTATACAACCATACTAGAGGTGGGAGGTGATACAAGAAACACCCGATAATCTCGAGCCAGCATCATATGTCCAAATTTCAGTCAAAACCGTTCTTTTTCATCATAAACAATCTGAAAACAGGGCTTTAAGTGTAAAATACCAAACTTGTCCTTTAAGAGGTCTGTGAGGTCTTAAATTTCCTTTGGTAATTATCATAATTCGACATTATTATAATTCCTCCTGCTTCTGACTTACACCTTGTAAATTAACTCCTGTTAGCAACGAATCTTTCAAACATGGTAAAGAGCGGCAAGTTTCCAGCTGACGTCAGAGGTATTCAGCCCAATCACAATGTCCAGATTAGCTGGCCAATCAGGGACACAGCACTTTTCAAATCCAAGCGTTTCTGGAGCTACAAAAATGTACGGTATGTGGAAAAGAATGTTTTTTAAACCATAAACCATGCAAACACATTGTATTTACCAAATACACAAAAGTGCTGGGCAAAGATTAATCGCGATTAATCGCATGCAAAATAAAAGTGATTTTTTTTTATAAAACTGGATATGAGTTTGTAATAATAATAATTACACACAGTACACACACATATATTGGGCAAAAATGCACTTTTATTGGTAACACTTTATTTTACGGTGTCTTTGTTACACATTCTACATGTAATTATTATAGTAATAACAGTTAATTATGCATAGTTACATGCAACTAACCCTAAACCAAACCCTAATACTAACCCCAACCCTATAGTAAGTACATTTTGTTAATGATTATTACTTAGTACTTATATGTATAATTACACTGTAACAGTGATGCCGTAAAATAAAGTGTGACCCTTTTATTTTGTATGCGATTAATCGCGATTAATCAATGCACAGCACTAAAAATAATGTGTTTTTTTAGCAACGAAATAGGTGTTCTTTAAGCAATCTTTGTAAAATGGTTAAGCTTCACTTGATCCCATAATGAATTGGTTGGATGGGTGTACTTTCACAACTCAACCCCGGTATGTAGTTTTGTCTTGAGTATGCCATGAATCAATACGATGCGTAAAATGACAAGTAACAGTCAGAGACGTGCTGAGCGGTTGATGGAAGTCTTTATGAAATGCCCGAGGGTGGTTCTGATAGTCCCAGTATATTCCCTCCGAAGACCATGACTAACTGTGCTTTGCCAAATGATAACTTGGAATGACAGTCAATTGGTGTGCCAAATAATGGTCTTTCCACAATACCTTTCAGGAATGTGTCTCCATCGGCCGCTGCCTCGCGCGGACTCGGAATGAAGAGACAAAATGATGTATCGATTTATCCATTCTCTTTAGGGCGCGCTTCTGGCTCTGTGCGTCTGATTGTGAGAGAAAGAGGGTGAAATTGTTTATTGAATGATAGAAATAATCTCCTACTGTAGTTTCGAGATCGTCAGTAACACAGATTTGGTATATGTAGAATACTCGAGAGTTTCCAGCAGACTTTTCTGAGCAATTCCAAGTGGACATTTTTCAATGTAGTCGCTAGTTACATAAGCAGGAGTACATCGAACCTGCAGCAGTTCCAAATGATTAGATAAGTGCCGCTTCACTGCAATTCCTCAACTACTCGTATGAACCTGAACTCCATAGGCACAGACTCTCTTCCCGGGGCGGCAGTGGTGATGCGTTGAATAGTGGGGGATTTTTTTCTCCCTTAGCAGATGTAGACACCTGATTGTTTCAGACTCCCTTGACAGTAGCCCAGAGCCCCTGTGAGATGGGTGACCTTGCAGTGAGACGCAGGCTAACCGCATCTGCCTCCTGTGTTACCTTATTTAGGAAGCTTTTGACACAGTTCACTTGAGACAAATGGGTATTGTGTGTATCTCTGCCGTTGGGTCACATTGTGACCTGCTGATGGTCCTCGTGTTTCACACTGTAATACATGGGGAGATCTATTTATATATAAAATGCACTTTGGACTAATATATAGAACAGAAAGTAAGGTAGTCCTGTAGCTCAGTTGGTAGAGCATTGCATTAGAAGCACTTAAGGTCATGAGTTTGATCCTATGGGAACAAATATGCTAATAAAATGTTTACTTTGAATGCGCTGTGGGTTGCTTGGGATCCAAGTCTCCCAAATGCTTAAATAAATGAAATATATATACATATATGTACACACATATATAGTACTGTGCAAAAGTCTTAGGCCACCATGCAATTAGATTTGTTGTTTTTGCAATGTTATAGTGATCATATAATTGTTTTTCAGTCTCTTTAATAGAATACATCTAGAAAATACAGGAAATGTATATGTAGTATTAAAAACTGTATAAAAATGTAAACTGATGTGTTAAGTATTTAGAGTAAACTTCCACTTGAGCAATAACAGGCAACTGCATGATCTCTTAAACCTAAATAAAATTAAATCCTAATTTCTATTTTTAAAGAAATTAGTCTTTTTACTTCATTCTGCTCAAAAATGCTCAATATGTGTTTGGTGTCAAGAGAGGTCACACTAAACCCAGACGATGCCTAAGTAAGACATTAAGTCTTGAATTTTTTTTTTTACATATTTCCTGTACTTTCTGTTTGTATCTTAATAAAATAGATTGAAAAATAAATATGGATGGACATTAAAACTTCTAAAATAACAAGTCTAGTGGTGGTGACCTTAGACTTTTGCACAGTACTGTATATACAGTATGTTAGTAATATATACACATACATATATACATTTTTGTCCTGTTCTATTAGGGAGGTTTTTTACTTATATTTTTACCTAAAATATTTTCCATGAGGTCTATTTGTTATATTACTTGGTGTTTTGGGCCATATTTTAGTTGTTAAAAGTCTCTTTAAAGGAACAGTATGTAGGATTGTGGCCAAAACTGGTATTGCAATCACAAAACTTGTGGCTAAAACTGGTACTGCAATCACACAACTGGTGGCCAATACACAACATGACAACATAAACATCAGTTGATGGCTGCAACTCCACTTTTTAAATGACAATATCCTGGCCAGACCACTGTTGTCAGTGATATAAGTATTTGAAATGAAAATGATTTCTTAATGTCTACTGACATATCAGGGCCATTTTATGATTAATTGATATACATGTCTTACATACTGTTTCTTTAACTCTTAAAGGGGACATATCAAAAAAATATGACTTTTTCCATGTTTAAGTGGTATAATTGGGTCCCCAGTGCTTTAATTAACCTAGAAAATGTAAAAAAGATCAACCCAGTAACTTTGCAAGCATGTGAAAAAATAGATAATTGTAATTTGGCTCCCCTTGTGATGTCAGAAGGGGATAATTCCGCCCCTTAATCTGCACTATTCAACCACGGGAGTGCCAGTGCAGAGATCATCTCATTTCACAAGCACTTCACATACGAACTCTAGGAACCCCAAAGATTTATTTGAAATCTTAAAATAGCTTTGTGAAATGTCCCCTTTTAATTTTTTTTTAAATTATAATCTTTCTTATTTTATTTATTTTGCTGCTGTGACTTAAAAGAGGCTTTTTTAGAATTGCAAAAATTATGATAATGTCCAAACATGCCATTGGTTGGACAAACCCCAAACCTATGAAATGAACTTTTTATGCAAAATCCACTTTTACAAGGTGTTTAGACATACATGTGTGTTGGCAATGTGCGAACACAACAACCCTACAATGAAAAATATCCACCCTTTCCTTTTTAATCCCCATTACAGCAAAGCAGTCACATTAGACATGCTCCTTTGATTCTTTTTGCAATGTGATTCACACAAAAAAGCCCCGCCCATGGCTACCGACGGACTGGTTAATTTGACCCCAAAACTTTTCTAAATGTGTTTGTTAGCACATTGTAGCGCTAATGCGGCTAAATATACTTGACTGTATTTACAGAAATCAGATCTATTTTTTAAAGGGACATTACACTTTTTTTGAAAATATGCTCATTAGTCCCTTTCACACATACAGTCTTTACTGGTAATTTACTGGTAAATTGCAGTTAACAGATCATGTGTGAACAGAACCTTTCCGGTAAATCAGTGCTCCCAATTTACCAGTAAGACAGGTTGTAAGATTACCAGTAATTTACCGGTAAGCGCTGTGTGTGAACGAAAATTATAGGATTACCGGCCAATCGTGAACGGACGACGTCAGACCGCGCTGACAGCTTCGGGCCAATCATAGCGTTTTAATACAGATGACGCGTTTACCCCCGCACTGTTTACTGACGTTTCCACACACATGCTGCTTGAAAGTTGAGCACACCTGAAGTTTACGTCCACATTTCTTCACCAAAGTTGTTTAAAACAGCTTACCGCCGAATTGCAGACGTCCTTAGCACGCCCTCTGTGAAGCCTAAAGTGCAAACAGTACTGTTGTTAAAAACGCATTTTCGGTTTGACGTCGTCTCATTCAATGTTGTTTGGTCATGAGCAACTTCGCGACTGTTTACCACAGACGTGAAAACAACAAAATACGGACCGTGGATATGAACGACGTGGATTGTTTACAAATACAACACTGAGCTCGCCGCGTGCTACAGGTACTTCCGCTTTCTCAACGAATTTACTAGTATTTTAATACTGATGTGTGAATGATGTCTTACTGGTAAAATAACGGAACGCCACTGCGTGTGTGAACAGTACATTTTTGTATTTACTGGTAAATTCATTCTGGTAAATTCATGGTAATTTACCAGAATTACTGTGTGAAAGAGGCTATTGTCCAGCTCCCCTAGAGTTGAACATTTGATTCTTACCGTTTGGAATCTATTCAGCCGATCTCCGGGTCTGGCGCTAGCACTGTTAGCATAGCTTAGCATAATCCATTGAATCTGATTAGACCATTAGCATTGTGCTAAAAATGTGAAGTGATATTACGCACTGCTCGAAAATAGTCACCTGCCATTGAAAGTAACCAAGGAGTGTCCCTGTAACCTAAAGCGCTCACTGTCTGTTGGTAAGGGAGTGAGAAGCCGTAGTTCATAAAGGTACAGACATAAAAACAGCACTCTTTTGCTCCCACCCAAATAGGGACATTTTGGGCATGCAATAACGAATGATCTGTAGGGTATTTTGATAGAAACATTCTAGGCACACTTGAGACGTATATTACATCTGTGCAAAAATGTGCATAATATGTCAAATGCCTTTGCTTGTAAAATGGGCAACATTACTTTGGTCTACTGTACTTAACTGCAGTAATGGCTATAAATCTATGTTGTCTGCTTATTACTGTCTCATTTTTACTCGGCGGGTTCAGCTTCTGTTCATCTCTTCTGTTCATTGTGTTCAATAATCATCATCCATCAACTCGGATGGTTGTGTAAATCAATTCATCTTTGTGTTCTCAGAAAGTTTCAGAAGCAAAGTTGCACAAATGAGATTTATAAATACTGCCTTCTTCTCTAAGGAGAAAGTTTACAGTCATCTTACAGTATGTGTTTATAGTGCACAGAGTGCTTTTATCTCCAAAGATCAAGGACAGTTTGATTTCTCATGATGAGCTATACTTTTTTATACACCAGTTCTTTCTGGTTCTCGAATCTGATTGGCTAAGAGCTATGCGATATTGTGCTGATAACGGGACTGTAACCGCTTCACCTTTCGTATCATTCCGCCACCTAGTGAATGGAGGTCCTAAACAGGCTCATCTCTGAATGGAAAAACACAGACGCGCTGTTTTTAAACACTCTCCGTGTGTCTTATTAGTTCACTAGCTCATAAATCAGTCGGTGAATCCCAATCGGAAGTTATTATTCCGTCAAAGATCAGCGCTTTTGGATGTTACGTTAAACTTAAGGGGATTAATGTCTTGTCACATCGTGTGGACACTTGGAAAGAGGAATGTAAACACTCGGTTTTTCTTCTGGAGCTGTATCTCTTATCAGAACGCGTAAACACCGTGGAACTGCAGGTAAGCACCGCAGATTTTAAATGTGGACATTGATCATTTATTTAATCGCGACGTGACTATTAAAACATGTTATGAGATATCGCCACTGGTATATTTATAAGCAGCATGCAAAAACATCTCTCTGACACTTTTAAAAAACAGTTTTATATAGTACTGACAAGAACGTCTAATAATAACCGAGTGCTCGTATCGCGTTAAGATGAAATGGTAAACCAATAGTAACATTATATAAGTATAGTTTTATTAACTTTTACCTTGTGCCAAAACAATAACAACACAAAAGACACTAAATATGAATAAGAAAACAAGTAATAGTTTGATCATGACACCAATACTGCTGATTTGATCAAACAAGGCCAACATGAGAGCCAGGGAGTCCCTGTCAGAGATGTAGCCCAGAGAGGGCGGTGGTCAACAGGGCGGGTGAACACTGACGTCCGCTCATGCTTTGGTTCTCATACGTACCGAATCTCACTAAGCAAACGTTCAAACAGGCGCTCTCTTTACTAATCGACTGTAGATTTAAATATAATAAATATATATTCTCGACTGAACTAATCTTAAAACTACACTTTGTGACCAAGAAACGTTAATATAAAGAAACG
The DNA here is from genome assembly GCF_027580225.2 of Misgurnus anguillicaudatus. NCBI lineage: Eukaryota > Metazoa > Chordata > Actinopteri > Cypriniformes > Cobitidae > Misgurnus > Misgurnus anguillicaudatus. Next base: position 24,367,167 of record NC_073350.2, on the reverse strand, counting down.
CCTATCTGTCCATTGAGTTATTATGAGATTCAAAGCAGCCGAAAGTGTTACCTGTCATTCTGGCAGCCCTCAAATCCGTGGCGGAAGAAGTAGTTCTCAAACAAAGAGGCTTTTAAAATAACTCCGTTGTTGTTTTCTAGTTTTCGTTTTTCAAACGTGTGCCGTCGAACTGTTGTATAAAAGCAATATCGCTCTCGGAGTCGTGTGATATAGCTCTATATCATCACGGCTGTGGCCTAATCACAGCCGTGATGATATAGAGCTATATCACACTGCTACTCGAGCGATATTGCTTAAAAATCACCTCTCACAACTTCACTTTCTTCCGATTATGTAACGGGACAGGAACACCCAGTGGGGCGTTCGCGGTGGTTAGGGCGGGTTGCTGAAGTCAAGGCATTGTTCTTGGGTTGTTTTTGTTGTTTATTTGACACCCATTCTGACGCCCGCATCGAGTTAAAGACTCACTTAATGAGAGCGTGTTTTGTTGCATATGCAAATTCAATTAGTTCAAGACACAGACGAATCCAGCCACGCTCGCGTTCCTGCAGCAGACACATTTTCATGCAGCATATCAGCAGAAATAAACCAGCAAACAGTGGCACACAGCACAGCGGCCGCAATACCCAGTGAAGCGTTGAGCGGCTTGTATCTCTTTGAGGCATGTACTGTTGCTGTCCTCAACTCGAATCCATTCTCTATACTCGCCACCCACAATTATTGCCTTCTCTAAGGCGTGAAACGAGCTGTCAAAACGTCATATTGTTTCCTTGTCCTTGCAAAGAAAACTTTAATGCTGTTTTTATTGATCAGCTCAGCTGTTTCGGGCCTGGCGTGTTGCGAATGAACGTATCGGGTCAATAGAAAGCCTATAATACTGTATGAAGAAGCATGCGTTACTATTTTAATCCCTTTTTGTTTCTGTATTGCAGTCGCTTCAGACTCATTCTGAATGCGTATTTAGCTGAATATGAACAAATAGCAATTTAAGATGATTCTGTCCATCATATGCCGCTAGTGACCATTTAATCCATTTCGGTGTGCATTAATATTACGTTTAGCAGCTGAAGATGTGGTAAATTGGTTATGGTGATTATATAACATTTGCTGCGTCCTGGGGGAAATATCGATTAGACGTTCAAACCAAGCTGGGAGAGACTCCTGATGTGCTTACAAGGAAGAAATACATTTACAAATATTAGCTTCCTTTTTGCTTAGCAGAGCAAAAAGGCGGTATTGCATTTTTAAGTGGCGTACCGATTCCCCATGTGTATTCATTTGTTAAACATTAGGAAAACTTTCACTCACAGAATGATTATTCATTTGAAGCCCATTAAAGCTTATTGTTTGATATCTACATTCAGATGTTCAGGTAATTTTCCCAAAGTACTGTAGTGGTACCACGGTACAGTCATAGAACAAGATGGTAAAGCTGTGGTATTGTTAAATAGCTAAAATAAAGGTACAAAAGCCATTTCAAAAAGTATGCATTTGTACCTAAAAGAGGGTGCATATTAGCAAATCAAATGTACATTTACACTTACCTAAAGGATTATTAGAAACACCATTCTAATGCTGTGTTTGACCCCCTTTTGCCTTCAGAACTGCCTTAATTCTACGTAACATTGAGTCAACAAGGTGCTGAAAGCATTCTTTAGAAATGTTGCCCCATATTGATAGGATAGCATCTTGCAGTTGATGGAGATTTGTGGGATGCACATCCAGGGCACGATGCTCCCGTTCCAACACATCCCAAAGATGCTCTATTGGGTTGAGATCTGGTGACTTTGGGGGCCATTTTAGTACAGTGAACTCATTGTCATGTTCAAGAAACCAATTTGATATGATTCGAGCTTTGTGACATGGTGCATTATCCTGCTGGAAGTAGCCATCAGAGGATGGGTACATGGTGGTCATAAAGGGAGGACATGGTCAGAAACAATGCTCAGGTAGGTGATGGCATTTAAACGATGCCCAATTGGCACTAAGGGGCCCAAAGTGTGCCAAGGAAACATCCCCCACACCATTACACCACCGTTGTAAAAAGGCATGATGGATCCATGTTCTCATTCTGTTTACGCCAAATTCTGACTCTACCATGTGAATGTCTCAAAAGAAATCGAGACTCATCAGACCAGGCAACATTCTTCAACTGTCCAATTTTGGCGAGCTTGTGCAAATTGTAGTCTCTTTTTCCTATTTGTAGTGAAGATGAGTGGTACCCGGTGGGGTCTTCTGCTGTTGTAGCCCATCCGCCTCAAGGTTGTGCGTGTTGTGTCTTCACAAATGCTTTGCTGCATACCTCGGTTGTAATGAGTGGTTATTTCAGTCAAAGTTGCTCTTTTATCAGCTTGAATCAGTCGGCTCATTCTCCTCTGACCTCTAGCATCAACAAGGCATTTTCGCCCACAGGACTGCTGCATACTGGATGTTTTTCCCTTTTCACACCATTCTTTGTAAATCCTAGAAATGGTTGTGCGTGAAAATCCCAGTAACTGAGCAGATTGTGAAATACTCAGACCGGCGCGTCTGGCATCAACAACCATGCCACGCTCAAAATTGCTTAAATCACCTTTCTTTCCCATTCTGACATTCAGTTTGGAGTTCAGGAGATTGTCTTGCCAGGACCACACCCATAAATGCATTGAAGCAACTGCCATGTGATTGGTTGATTAAATAATTGCATTAATGAGAAATTGAACAAGTGTTCCTAATAATCCTTTAGGTGAGTGTATACTAGTGTAGCTCATTTGATAGAGTACTCTATTAGCGATGCAACGGTCATGGGTTCAATCCCCCAAAACACATACTGATATAAAAAATGTATAAATTAAATGCACTGAAAGTTCCTTTGGTTATAAAAGCATCTGCCAGCATGATTGTGAATATAAACGTCCACAATACAATGTCACTTTTTTGTAATTGAGTTTGAATTAATGTGCGAGTTTAATATCAGTTTGATTCGGAAATCAGTACAAACAGCCATATTGTTTTTTGTTTATTGGGTTTGAAGCCAAACTTACCACGTGACCTTACTTGCATAATACAGCACATATATCGAACAGAACGTCCAATGAGCATAAGCGTCAGTTTTACAGTTACTGTACCTCCTGCTAAAGACTTTAACATTAATTTAACATGCTAATCTATTTAAATCCACTATATCTGAAGTAATTAATTCTATTAACACAACCTGCACTCATGCACATCATTTCTCCCCAGGTGTCCATAGGTTAATTTAATTATAACCATAATTGCACTGATAATTACACCGATCGGCTTTGTGGAACTATCAGCAAACGTTGCGAAGCACAAAGCGATATGATTAACTTACAGGAGATGGGTCGTGCTATTTAATCGCAGTCGCGCGCTGGTGAATTCAGTGCCTGTCAAAATGCTGATGATTCTGTCCTAGCTCAAGTCCACTCGAGGCGTTTATTTGCTCAGAGAGTGATCTATGCATTTGCTGTGAATTACCACCTGGTGAATTACGTCGTGCCATATACGCAGCGCTCCAGGGAGATCTTTATCATTTGTGCAGTGCTGGCACTACATGAAACATAACATGTAAACAGAGTTCCCACGTACATTCTTCAAGTCAGTGTATAGCGGACTGTATTGTCACAATTTTATCATCAGTCAAAACCAAGAAGACAGATTTAGACGTTTAATCAGATGACGATATGTTAAATTATATGCGAACATGTACCCATGTAAGGATTTCACATGCATTTCTGCATAAAATACAGTAAAGAACAATGTTGTGAAATGTCAAGGTCAACATTTTGAAAGACAAACCTTGTTGTCAGAAATGATCAGAAAATGGTCCCTAGCTGTCACTGGGTCAGTACCCTTTCAAAAAATACACCTTTGCACATAAAGACTTCATATGAGTACTTTGTAAATTTAGGTACCTCCAAAGTAAATATTGTTAACAAATGTATACATATCTATACCTATATATATATCATATCAGGACGTTTTTAAATGGCACTGCACGCAGCTTGGGACCTTTTTGTTAATTTTATATGACAGTGTATGAAGAGCATTTTACTTTTGTTTGGCAGTTAAAATCATTTTCTTAAAGGGATAGTTCGGCAAAAAATGATATTAAACCCATGATTTACTCACCCCCAAGCTGTCCGAGATGCATATGTCCATCATTTTTCCGATAAACACATTTTCAGATATTTTAGAAAATGTTTTACATCTTTCAGTTAATTAAATGTGAAGTTACGGGGTCCACATCCTTCAAGTCCAAAAAATGTGCATCCATCCTTCACAAAATAAATTCAAACGGCTCCAGGATGATAAATAAAGGTCTTCTGAGGGTAATCCGCGCAGTGTTGTTGTAGAAATATCCATATTTAAAACTCCACAAACCAAAACAACTACCCTCCGGTAGCGCCGCCATCTTAGACTCCTCTGTTTCAGGAGAGAGTATTAGGGTAGTGTACGCACTTTTCTTAGTGACGTATGACAAATGCGGAGGGCCGGTGCACAGAGCAGCAGCAGAGAAACCTCCGTAAGCTGCGTAAAGCTCTGATCATGAATCTGGACGCGACTAAGATGGCGGCGCTACCGGAAGCAAGTTATTTTCATTTATAAAGTTTTAAATGTGGCACGGATTACCCTCAAAAGACCTTTCTAAAATATCTGAAAATATGTTTGTCTGAAAAACTATGGACATATGCATCTCGGACAGCTTGGGGGTGAGTAAATCGTGGGTTTAATATCATTTTTGGCCGAACTATCCCTTTAAAGGGATAGTTTACCAAAAACGAAAAGTTCAGTCATCATTTACTCACCCTTAAGTTGTTACAAACCTGTAGACATTACTTTGTGCTGAGCACGAAGGAAGTTATTTTTAACTCTTTCCCCGCCATTTATGAGTTATCTTGTCAATTAAGAGAAAACATTTCCCTGCCAATGCCGCTTTATGACGAGTTTTTATGGTAATCTGTAATTCAGCTATTATCCACTAGATAACGCTCTTACCCAATTAATAAAAATAATTTATCAACATTTTAAACCCTGTGTATGTTTTCATAATCATTATGAATCTGATATCTAAAAAAAATTCCTTTACAAAAATGCAATTATTTCAGCTTTTTGCTTATTTTTTTTTTAAATTTTTTTTAAGAAACCTACCCATATTTAAAAAGGTTATAAAAAGAGAACAAATGAAATTAGCATAAAACGTTTTTTTTTTCCTATTTTGTTTGTTTGAAAGAAGAGGATTTGTTCTTTCATTTGATATATTTGTATGTTTATATATTTATAGAAGAAAGTTTTCCTAGAAGGCATTATGTGAAACTTTTGGGAAAATCTAATCTTTTTTTATAGAACACCTATCTTCCGATTCACGCTTTTACATTTCCTTTGGTGTGTAAGTGTACATGTTAACGGTATGCAAAAGGCACATTTCCCAAAGTGAACAATGACGCGAGTTATCGTCTCCAACGTAAATCTCTTTTCTTTGACTACAACAAACACACGGATTGCAGGCAACAGTTTACTTCCTGGGCCTGTTGATGTAGACAAGACCGACATTATCATAATTCCTCCAGCTTTGGACTCAGTCTGTATGCTAAATCCTGTTAGCATTGCATTGTGAGCGAATCTTTCAAACATGGTAAGGACCGTCACATTTCCGGCTGGCCAATCAGGGAAACAGCGTTTTTCAGATCGATGAGCTTTGTACAAAATCAGTGTGTTTCAAAAATTAGGAAGACAAAAATGTACGGTATGTGAAAAATTATGTGTTTTTTGAACCATAAACCACTCGAACACATTGTATTATGCCAAATATACAAAATAACATTGCTAGCAATGAAATAGGTGACATTTAAAAAAGGCTGGCGGGGAATGAGATAAGAAGGTTTGTGAGCAGATCTGGGGCACCATTGACTTCCATAGTAGGACAAAATATATACCATGGAAGTGAATGGTGCCCTTGATATGTTTGGCTACAAACATTCTTCGAAATATCTTCCTTTGTGTTCAGCCGAACAGAGACATTTGTGCAGGTTTGGAACAACTTGAGGGTAAGTAAATGATGACACAAATTTTATTTTTAGGTGAACTATCCTTCAAGATGGGGAATAAAATAATGAAGACACATTGCCTTGTATCTGTTCTTTGATCTTATAAACCTGACAGTTGCAATTCATCCACCACCTAAAGCTATGCATTTGTTTCATCCTCCTTTGCTTTAATACACTTTACTCCAATTAACACCCCATTTGTGGCTCTCTGTGTCCGAATTCTGAAGGAGATCCAGAGCTGACAGACTTAAATGAATACCAATGTATCGAGCAGGAAGGAGCCTGCAAAGCAGACAGACCAAAGAGGTGACCAGGAACAGAGAGGTGTGCGGTGTAGAGAGAGGGCAAAATGAAGGTCGTTGGCAGAAATCTCAGCGAGGAGATTATTTTGTAGCTACCATGGTTACATGGTATCATCTTGTACCGTGACAATAAAACTAACGTTATTCTGACTTTCATGGAGATACAGTACCATGCATAGTAGTTTACAGTCTTTAATATGTTTTCCTTGTCTTTCTTTTTTTCTCATCCTAAAAGGCAAAACAGACAAAACGCCAATGGCAAAATTGAAAATGACAGCGTTTTTATTTTTTGGGAGGGGGTCTGCTCAGGTTCTTGAAAGGAAGATCGCTTACCATTTCACTCTTGCGTGTGCTATCAGAGGATTCAACAAATAGAACTGTCAGCCGCTAAGATTGTCCTCTCTATCTTAATGAAATACTCTGTAGGTAATATGATGGTAGCGATAGAGATCTCTCAAGGCTTTTGTCAGTCAGGGCTGTACTCAGCCAAGAACGGTGCCCTATGACCCTCCGCCCCGTCCCTGCAGATGCGGCCGGCTGGCGCGTCTTCTCCATCCCATGAAAGGTATAATAGCGTCGAGGATATGACACGAGGCTCAGCTTAGACACTCTCACACCTGTTCTGTGACAGGCCGGGACGTGAGGATAAATCGGCCTCGTGACAGCATAGCCACAACTGAGACACTGAGGATAATAAAAGCTGATTAATACCGGCCCGTCACCGTCGCGATACAGTGAAATTCGCAGGGAGTTGATTGGCCCAGCATCACGGCTAATCGTGGCGGACGCCCTTGACTCATCACAGGCAAATGTGTCGGGTGGGTGTGGGCGCAGTGACAGCTGTAAGGGAGAGGAGGCGGCTTTGACGTCCGACAGCAGACCGTGTCACCCCAGAATGGCGAGACGAGTGAAAGTCATAAAGTCAAAGTGAGGAATGCGGTAATCACCTCGCAGTTCCAATAACCATTAGCCGAAGTTAATGGAGAGATTTATACCGATGTTTATGCTTGGTGATTGCACGCGTGTCCGTCTGTGGGCCTCTGCCGATAATGACTTCTTCTAAGTGAGAGGAGTCACATTTGTACGGAATTGTACGTGGAGATGGAGGTCGGAGGAAATTGTCATGCCGCTCTCGAATCAGTCCGTCCCTATGAGACATAATGTAATTAATTGCCGGGAAAATGTTTTTCCTAAAATTGTCTCCTTGGAAGGAGGCGGTCCCGTCTTCTTGGCTCCGGCTGGAATGGATAAATGGCTTACCTCATACCGAAATGTATATTTATAAATAAAGCAAACAAGAAAAAAAACCCAAAATGGCAATTAATGCACTCTGAGGAAAACTGCTGTTGAAAAGTATTGTTAGTATTGTTGCCCACTTTGTCACTGTGCGTCTAAGACAAATGTGCAGTGCTGGTAGTAATCGAATTTTCCTACACTGAAGATGTACATTTGTTTATCCTCAGCATAACTGCCAAGTTGTTTTCGGTCAAAAGCGGAACGCACTAACTAGATTGATGTGATGGGATTTTTTTTTGATGTAAGCACATAAAAAATGCTTCTTCTTTTTGTATTCTCCGCATCCCACTCAGAGTTGAAACATGTGAGGCGCGAATTCATACATCAATTGATAACGTGGGGAAAATGAGATGACAGCTAATTTTCAAAACAGGACATCCATAAAGTCGGTGACATTTCGGTAGTTTTACAACCCAATCTCGACATTTTACATCCGGGTTGTGTCGATTATCGAAAGATAGTGGGCAAAAGGTCAGCATCTTGGACACCGGGTGTGACGGTGCTGTTCCTAGAACAGAAAAAAGCTAAGAAGAGTATCCTTAGTGCCAAGCTGTGATCCTCTTTAATTTGTTTTCAGATCAGGCTTTGGAAACCGCAGCCTGCTCTGTAAAGAATGTGGGCAGGGACAGCTGTCTTCTCTTCCGGCTCTGTTTAATACAGGTTCTCTCTTGCATTGCCACCGTTCAGGCCTCCGCTCTGATGAATAATTCTTGCTGGGGTGGAAAGACTATTTTTTACCACTCATATTAAGAGACCTACTGTGCAATCATACACAAGCTCAGTGATGAAGTCTACATAAAGGTTATTTTGTCCCTGGTGGACACCGGGGCCACCCGGATTAGTATGCGACTGAGCGGTCTTTCACTTTGAAAGTAATAATAACAAAAAATGCAGTAATGTAGTGTGTGGCTCTGTCCTTCATTTGATCATTACGGTTGATCTATAAAAAGACAAAGATTAAACAGCTCCTCTTCAGTTTTTTTTTTTTTTTTTTTTGACACTGTGGTAGGGTGCAGGTGATTTTTATCAGTTATATCATCTGGGGTGATTAAGTCCCCAATCAAACCGTTTTTATTTTATTTATTTTTTGCATTGAGAGGTTTCTTTTTATTGTTTTATGCGCAAAAATCCAGTTGCGCCTCACTGCAGAACACGACATCCAGGGGGCCGGGTTGGATCCAGATGCAGGGGGCGGGGCTTGATCCAGGTCCAGAGATCTCTTCCCACTGCATTTTGATTGGTCAACAATTTTACCACAAGACTTGTCATACACTTGTTGTTGCGTTACCATTTCCGTATTTCCCATTTCCGTGTCGTAACTAAAAATTAAATTATTATTTTGATGGAAAAACAAACTTTACTTATGACTACAATACAAGTAGTGCCTTTAAGGTGAAATGTAAGTTTTTCTTGCTATAATGTTTTGGAGTAAAACATTTTGGGTACTATGAGTAATCTTACCACGTGCAGTTTAATACCTATGAATGTATACAGTATAGTTATTAACATATATGTCATGTTGTTTAGACATTAATAAATTATATGCTTATCTCATATGGACTTTGAACTTGTTTTAACGCGTTTTTGCTTACAGCCATTAGGAAACAGGTTTCCCTCGCAGAAGGTTTACTTTTCTTACAAATGTGCTAATAAAAGATATCAAATAAAATTGTGTTTATAAACCGTCTCGTTCTGGTTCTTCATTCTGATTGGTTGAAACGCGTTCTAAGCTGTGATAAAATACCCCGGTAAACCCACGGTTCAGACCGCATCACAAGTATCACTGCGCCACTGTTGCTGCGTACTGATTTATGAAAATAAACACCACAGTCTTTAATCGTTTTTTAATTTTTCTACATTTGCACAATTATGGCGATATCCAGATAAATGTCAATAAATATTGTTGAGTCATCTCGTCAATAAAGAGAAAATGTTCTCTGGGTTGTTTTTGTCTTAAATTGATATTTCCGCTATTATCCACTAGATGGCAATCTTACCCAACTTAAACACTGACGCATTTACTCGACACAACAGCGTTGTGGTGGATTTAGCGTGAAGTGTAAGTTTTGATGGCTTTGAATCTGATCTCTTACAAAAGTTCTTCACAAAAATGGAATTATCTCCGCTTTTAGCTGAACATTTGAGAGGTGATAACTGATAAGAGAACAAATAAAGGTAGGATGAAACGGGGTTTTTTTTTTTTTGTTGTTGTTGTTGTTGTTGTTGGAAAGCGGATGGTCTGTTCTTTCATTTGATAATTTATGTTTATTAAAAGAAGATATTTTTTCTGTAAGGCATTAAACTAAAACTGGGTGGCAACTTAAAAAAAAAAACGCTGACGGGGAAAGAGTTCGGCATGCTTCCAAGCATATTTGATCATCACTTCAACAGTTGCACAATATAAATGTTAATACAATTTTAGATGAATGTTGATTTATAAAAATAAACACCACAGTCTTTAATCATATTTTCATTGTGTCTTTGCCGCGTCTGTGTTGCTTGAGAATTGCGCTCTGTTGCAACCACACTTGATTCTGAGAAACTACTTTGTTTGGCGGAAGACTAATATTTGTACTAATATAATTACAACTTTTACAAGTTTCATTTTGTGAAACCCTGCTATGCATATGAAGTAACCGTTTTATAAACCCAATAAACCCCGCAAAGCAGTGGGGTTACAGTGCATTTTATAACAGCTAAGGGGGTTTTGTAAACACAATCAAAGCTTTAAAAACACAGAAAGAACAGGACCTTTAATGAAAATCTTGATCCAGGACTAGGGGTGTAACGGTACGCAAAAATCACGGTTCGGTGCGAACCCCGGTTTTAAAGCCACGGTTCGGTTCATTTTCGGTACAGTAAGGGAGAAATGCAAACATTAAACTGCAGGTTGTTTATTACTATAAACTTTTTTTTACAATTTGTTTACACTTTTTTAAACACTTTTTATTAAAATATAACATATAAAATATATATAAAATGAAAAAATAATAAATAAAATACTACTGCAAAGTTCTTTTTTACATTATTTTATAACAGAAGGTAACTCTTTTCTTAACCTTCTCTTAAACTTTTTCTACTAAAACCTTGAACTAACAAATTCAATTCCTGAATACATTTATGAACTATTAGCTTACATTTTTGCCACCAAAAATTTTCTGTTTTGATTTATTTTGGATTGTTTAACTCACAGTATTGAATTGGCTATGTACCATCTCTGTATAAAAATATTATTACTGCTCTATGTGTAACTGCATAGCAAGCAACATGATGATATACTTATTATACACTCATTTTGAGATTAGTGAGTTGCATACCTAGCCATCTTTGATCTTTTGCATGTTTCTCCTAATCTTTGCTTGTGTCGTCAATGTAAGCTGTAACGAACCCCTCCGCAGCTGAGTGACAGCTGAGTAAGCCCGGGTTACAGCTCTTCTCTGTCCCGACCAGCTGATCGCATTGGCACAATGATGTGATTGACATGATGTGCAGATGAAAAATCTGATCACGCATTCCTTATTCTCGCTGTCACAGAAAGCGCGTCTCATGAATGCGTAGCAACGAAAGACGCGCATCCTCTCACGCACTTTTGAAAGAACAAAGCAGCGCGTTGACACGCGTTTAACATGCGCTTTTAGATACGACACGTAAACGTTTACATCAATAATCAAACGGATATACAACTAAGTAAATAAAAATCTTTCTGCGGTCCGAATTATGTTATATGTTTGACAGAAGACTTGCGCTGAACGCGGAGACTTCCGCCACTTAATATGTTCGTGCGGAAACGCACGTATTATGTTCCGCACAGGCGCACACAAAATGCTTTCGGTGCACGTGTGCACCGTGCCGAAAGCCCTGAACCGAAACGGTCCGGTTCGAATACACGTACCGTTACACCCCTATCCAGGACCAACAATTACATTACATACGTTTATGCATTTTGCAGATGGTCTTATCCAAAGTGACTAATAGTGAATTCAATCGACATTTCTTTTATCAGTATGTGTTCTCTGTAATCGAACCCATGACCTTTACCCTCTGAGCCACATCAAACCTTTTTGGTTCGTCAAAGTATCCTTTCAGTTTCCATTTTACTCTCTTAGGGGCCAATCACACCAAACCCATTTTAAAGGCTTGGAAATGCAAGGTGTGCCGCACTGCTTTTTTGGTCACTTTGAAAAAGAGCAGTGCGGTGCGGCTTTTTACAGTATATTGCTAGGCAACAACCGAGGCAGCTGTCCTGTCAATCAAATATTGAAGCGTGAGCGCTCTTTTGCTGTTAACTGTCATATTAGCAGAAACTTTAAAAAGAGGACGCTTGCTCTGACCCAGATCGAGGGTGAGAGATGCACAAACACACAGGAGACAGTAAGTGAGTGCAGACCGGTTGTTCCAAGCAACTTTAATCTCAGCCTGACCTCACAAAATACGTGAAATAGTCACGCAAGTTCAATACAAGTCCAATATATTGTTATTCTCGTCAAAACTACAAATGATGCAAGTTTTATGTATTTTGTTTGTGTTTTAAAGTTATTTATAATAAGTCAAGTTTACTGTTTAGTGCACTGATATCAGACTTATTTTGGATAATAAAGTTTATTGTTAACTTCTTGCCTATAGTACATATCTTTGTCACGTCAATATAAGTGTTTGATCACCACATTTGTGAGTGATCATTGCATTGCATTGTATTTATTTATATACAGTATTCTGATAATGTATATAGTGTATGTACACTACTGTAGTATAATATACTGTAGTATATGTGTACTGTACTATAATATACACCTAACGATTATCGGCCGATATATCGTTATCGGTCTTTTTTCACTCCCTAATATCTGTATCGGCATCGGCCGGAAAAAACGCATATCGGTCGGGCTCTACTTTAAGTGACATCCTAACGCAAACAGCAAATCTAACCCCAAACCGAAGCGACAATTGTTTAAAAAATAGGAAAAACAGTTGAGTAACCAATACGTGAAACTGACACTGAAAAAAAAGCATGGCACGGGCACGTAAAATGGTGGAAATACGTGACAATGCCACGCAAAACTGAGCAACATAATGCATGACTATTTGACGGAAATTTGTGAGATCAGGTTGGTAATCTTCTGTGACCACATGGAAGCCCCGCCTCTCCTCTCATTCGATTGGACAATGTCCCTCTGAGCACTCCTTAAAAATGCATGCTGGGGCAGATGGAAAACCTTTTAATACTACAATTAATGTTTTGTGCATCGAAATGGTTCTTGTATCATGGAAATGGACCTGTAATCTTTTAGAGTGTACTTACCCTCATGTTGTTATGAGCCCTAAAACGTAAAGAAACATTTAAAAGAGTGTCCATCTTGCTCTTAGTCTGTTATTGCAGTGCATGTATCATACGCACTACATATATAAAGCCCCTGATCACCATTCACTTTTAATGTAATTGAAAAATGACAGCATACAGTAAAAGCAACATTCTTCTTAAAATCTTTCTTTCTGTACAAAGGATGAAAGAAAATCACACAGACTTAAACCAAGATAAGAGTGATTAAATGATGGCAGAAATGTAATTTTTGTTAAACTATTCCTTTAATTTTGCTTTTGTTAACTCGGTGTACAGGCAAAGTCATAATTCTGTTGAAATGATGAAGCGCATCTTGAGACACAGAGGGGGTTTAAAATGCACTGAAACAAAGCATGCAGGCAGAAGGTTGGCAACGCAGGCAGGGCGGCTGGCAGTCCTTTAATCCATGCCGCTGCACTGATAAATCGGCACACGCGTTTCATTTTTATCCTTCTCACCAGTTGTCTGGCCCCTGAGTAATGAGCGGCCCTGGGTCTGCTCTCAGACACTTAGATATAATGTCCAAACCAGGAGATTAGGATGCAGATTGACTAGGAAAGTGCCGGTCGACATGCCAGGTGGATGTTTAGGAGGCCACTGTCCTGCGGCGCCCAGACACGGCTACACAGCTGTGGGGAAAAGTGTTACGCTGAGCAGGGGCAAGGACATGGAAGCTTAGGCCATAGGCAGAAATGCTTTAGCATCCAACGTGTCACAAGGACACTGTATCCTTTGCTAAGCATGTGGCACCCGTGAATCCAACCTGGGCTTTGAATTCCTGTGTGTTTATATGGGCTTCTCACCATTCAAACAATGGGAAACAGATTAAGTGTTGTTAAGCAGCTGAACTTGCCTGACCCAGGTCGCCGGTCTGCGCGTCTTTTCTTTAGCCAAGAAAGGGTTGGAAAGAAATCAAAAATGGGTCAGTGATAATGATTTAATTGCACTGCCTTTTAGATCGCATGCTGGTGTGCTTCATTTGAGATGATGAAGAAATGAATTCCTTTATAGATAAAGTCGATACCATACTTAGTGTCTTGCATATTACTATTCTATCCATCTAAAATTAACCAGAAAGTGGATTAAATCTTATATGAAAGCTGCAATTTGTAACTTTTTAGGTAAAATAAACAAATATTAGTTATTAAGCAAGTACATAAACAATCCTTACCTTATCACAATCCAAAACATTAAGCTATGATTTATTATTTGAGTAACCGAATCTCACCAACAAGCATATGATTAGTACATAAAGTAACCTGTAATTTTATGTTTGAAACAGAGGTGGTGATAGAGAGGCGGAAATTTACAAACTGCAGCTTTAAAGGTCCACTGTGCAGATTTATAGCTGCATTTAGTGGTGAGATTGTGAATTGCAACCAACGGCTCAGTCCACAGCTTACCCTTCACTTTCGAAGCGCATTGAGAACCTACAGTAGCCAGTGTATGCAGATAAAAATGGCTCATTCTAAGGTAATAGCAATAGGTCTTTATGCACCACTGACAATATTTTCTGTCAAGAGATCCTTCTAAAAGTTACAAACACCCCTTTAAATTCTTAAAGGGACACTCCACTTTTTTTGAATATAGGCTCATTTTCCAGCTCCCTACAGTTAAACATTTGATTTTTACGTTTTGGAATCCATTCAGCTGATCTCCGGGTCTGGCGGTACCACTTTTAGCATAGCTTAGCATAATCCATTGAATCTTATTAGACCATTAGCATCGCGCAAAAAAATAACCAAAGAGTTTCGATATTTTTCCTATTGAAAATTTTTTCTGTAGTCACGTCGTGTACTAAGACCGACAGAAAATTCAAAGTTGCGATTTTCTAGGCAGATATGGCTAGGAACTATACTCTCATTCTGGCTGATAATCAAGGACTTTGCTGTCGTAACATGGCTGCAGGAGGCGCAATAATATTTCACACTGCCCGAAAATAGTCCCCTGCTATTGAAAGCTACCAAGGAAACTATTTTCGGGCACTGCGTAGTAGGGGTGGGCGATATGACCAAAATCTTCTATCACGATAGGATTAATTTTATATCATGATAACGATATGTATCACGGTAGAGGTTTTTTTATGTTTTAATAAGGTTTAAATCTTTAATACCATAGAAATGTTCATACTTCTCACAAAAAAACGTATACAAGCATAGAAAGAAGATAAAAAGCAAACAAAACTCAAGCTCTCTGAAGATAAACAGTCATATAAGAATGATAATAAATAATTATGCATGTATGTATAAGCCTATACATATTTTTATTTAAGGTAGAAAAGTGATTTAATCAGGAGCAGTGAGAGATTTTTTCTCAATGCTGTTTGATTAACACGAGTGACAGACGGGAGCAAAATTAGGTAACTTCCCCTTTAAGACCAACGTCCAGATCCAATACACTGTCACACATGCGCTTTCTGTTTTAGCTGTTTACTTTCTCTTAAGACCTGACTGGTCGTGTTTATGAGGATGCTTGCAAAGACGGGAATTTTGACGCATATATGTATTTAAGGCCAATAAAGCGGGAAAAATGCTCGCAAGCTTAATGAGCAGCAGTCGCGCGACTTGCGCGTTCCTCACAGACAGAAAAGGCAGCGGCTGCGCGACTTGTCCGCTCCTGACACACAGAAAGAACGCACACATACAGATCTGTTGTCTGTGTTTCAAAGGCTTAAAATAACTTGTTTTAAAACTGCAGTGCTTAAATACGTGTACAAACGTTACGTTTTCGCGACCACGCGCACAGGAGCGTGACGTGGGCGCGTAACCTCGATAGAAACAATAGTCCAAAGTCTCTACCGGTTGACAATTTTCTACCGGTTAATTATGTCTACCGGTTTATCGCCCACCCCTACTGCGTAGTATCATTAAAATATTAAAACTCTTTATTCCATAAGTGCGATGCTAAATGGTCTAATCAGATTTAATTGATTATGCTAAGCTATGCTAAAAGTGGTACCGCTAGACCCGGAGATCAGCTGAATGGATTCCAAAATGGTAAAAATCTAATTTTTAACTCTGGGGGAGCTGGAGAATGAGCATATTTTCAAAAAATTTGAGTGTCCCTTTAAAATTTACAAATGATGTCTGCAGTATTTTCTCATTTTCATGTTTTTTTGTATTAAATATTGGTCTTTGCCAACTTCCTTGAATGTACTGAATAACATCTTTACTTCAATACTACACTCTTAAAAATGCTGGGTTATTTTGTGTCAAAAAGGGACAAGGCCAGCCCTCTAGGTTGTTTTAACTCATTGTTGGGTCAAATATAAAAAAAATGGGTTAATTTCAACCCAACTGCTGGGCTTGTCCCTTTCTGACCCAACGCTGGGTTAAAAATAACCCAGCATTTTCCATAGAGTATAAAAAATACAACACCTCAACAGTTTCAAAACAGCTTTCGTTTAGATTTCAACATTTCTTCTATCGGAAAATCGTCTGCCGTGGTAACTTATCCCTCGGCTTGTCCATATTCACTGTCATTTAACAGATCAATGGAAGGCTGCACCGTCAGTAATCTTTTCCTGGCTGTGTGGGTGTAGATGGCAGATTATATGCTCTAGTGTTTGGTTACGTCAGGCACAGAATGTCCTGCCATCCTTTCCCCTATGAAGTGACTGAACGAGCCAGCATTGAAAGAGTAATGATTTATTTTTTTTTGTTTTTCAAATGCATTATGGTTTTAACATAATGAGTGTACAGATGTGGCCTTGACAGAGTCGTGCTTCTCGTTTATGAGGACTCAGTTTCTATATTTTGAGCTTTTGTAAATTTGATTTATAGAGATATGAAAAGACAGAATATGAATATGGGAGAGGTAGAGATTGATCGGTCTGTCTGTCTGACGTAACCCTCAAATACCAGACGTGTGTGTGTTTTAAGCAATATAGCATTACTGAGGGTGAAGCAACCACAACTTTATGTGTTTGGGTGACATTTTATTCTTGACAATACAAGAGGCTGTGGATAGATTGGTGACAATGCAAAGGACTATTCAGTGGAGGACCTCACTCCAAAAAAACGAGAACAAAGAAGTGCGTGTTGGACTTTGATAGATGGACTCCTGTAGTTTTGCCCACACTTTCACTGAAAACTCCTGCTCTCCGAAGCAGCCTTTTCTGTGTGTCTCTGTCTCCTCCTGTTTTATAGGTTTCTGTTGCTCTTGTGACCCGCGGCAATGCCGGGGTCTCTGATTGAACATACAAAGCATGATTGATCTGAGAGGTTAGTCAAACAATCGCCTCTCTCCAATACGAGGACCTCGCACACGCAGACTGGTGGTCCTGTTGTACTAGCAGCAAAGGTTGCATTTGTCCTATTAAAACAGATTGAAATATGTGTTTGCGAGCTGTTTCATCTTTATCAGGAGTGATTTTGGTGTGCTTTTTAGGTGTACTGAAATGAATTGGAGAAAATGGTGGAATTAAATTTTACTACATGTAAGAAAACAGTAGTTTATCTTGTAAACACTAAAAACAACTTTGGTATGAAGTGATCTGTCTCTCTGATTAAATTGTATGATGATAGTGTGAAAAGGAATGTTGGTGTCAAAATGCTGGTGTTAAAAATAAAATGTGTAGTTTTTGTGCCACTATCGCCAGGGAACTCAAATCTGTTTTGTTTGTTTATTATATAACAGAGTGAGGCGTTCTGTTTGTCCAAGCAATGGTGATGCCTAAAATTAGTTTGAAACAATCTCTTTGGTTTTCACAAAATTTTTGGTGCTAAAAACACATCTATATTCAGTTGCGTATGCTAAGTAGTATTGACTTGCCTCTGAAAAACTTGTTTAAGTGTAATTGTTTTGTGATGTGTTTTTTTTTTACAATATCACTGCACTTTGGTCAACAAGCGTTGTTTTAAATATGCTGTTGGTGTGGCTAATGATGCTAAAATGACAAAATTCATATTGAAACGTTGGCAATCATATTCCGAAACTATGGGCCCTATTTTAGAGATCTAAGCGCATTGTCTAAAGCGCACGGTCTAAACGGGCATGTCCGAACCCACTTTTGCTAATTTAACGATGGGAAAAATGGTTTGTGTGCCAAGCGCACGGCCTAAAAGGGTTGTTCCTATTTCCTAATAAATAATGGGTGTGTTTTGGGCGTAACGTGCAATAAACCATAGAGAGTCTCAGCTCTCATCCCCTTTAAAAGCCAGTTGTGCCTGGCGCCTTGCCTAAAAGCTGAATTTTTAAACTGAAAAAGTAAGCAGAGGAAGAAGACCACCAGTTTAAGAATAATGTTAAAAAATTGTGTTGTTTTCATTTTTACTGAAATTGTTATTTTTTTGGATTAAAACCTTTAAAAGCTGTTTTCTTTCAGTCATGGATGTAAAAATAGCAGGCTTTTAATCGCTGTAAATGTATTTATATCCTACATAATCATTGTAATCTCATCAAATAATTTGCAAATATGCAAGAAACGGTTTGTACTCTAAAAATACAAACAAGAGATAAAGAATTTACAAACGTGCGGAGAGCCGTTTCAGCACTCGGACAGCGCCATGGTTTTTTAAAAAGCATTACTTTAAAAAGGTTCTCATCTCACCATATTCACAGGTCATCATATACAATACATCCATGGGGTAGCATTTAAAAAAAAAAAACATTTATAAAAGATGCATTCGTTTAAAGCAAAGCATTTATTTACTTACCAGGCTTCTAACGTCTCATAATCGGTCCTCATTTATGTCCAAGAGACTCAATAATAATATTTTACATTATAAAACGGCTCGTTCTGGTTCTTCATTCTGATTGGTTGAAACGCGTTCTAAGCCGTGATAAAATACCCCGGTAAACCCACGGTTCAGACCGCATCACAAGTATCATTGCGCCACTGTTGCTGCATACTGATTTATGAAAATAAACACCACAGTCTTTAATCATTTTTTAATTTTTCTACCTTTGCACAATTATGGCGATATCCAGATAAATGTCAATAAATAAAACATTTCGTCAATAAAGAGAAAACGTTCTCTAAGGTTTTTTTTGTCTTATTGATATTTCCGCTATTATCCACAAGATGGCAATCTTACCCAACTTAAACACTGAGGCAGTCACTCGACACAACAGCGTTGTGGTGGATTTAGCGTGACGTGTGTTTTGATCAGGCTCTGAATCTGATCTCTTACAAAGTTCTTCACAAAAATGGAATTATCTCTGCATTTAGCTGAAAATTTGAGAGGTGATAACTGATAAGACAACAAATGAAGGTAGGATGAAACGTTTTTTGATGTTGTTGGAAAGCGGATGGACTGTTCTTTCATTTGATATTTTATTTTTATTATGTTTATTTAAAGAAGAATTTTTTTTTGTAAGACATTCAACTAAAACTGTGTGGCAACTTAAAAAAACGCTGACGGGGAAAAAGTTAAGCATGCTTCCAAGCATATTTGATCATCACTTCAACAGTTGCACGATATAAATGTTAATGTATAAATTAGATGAATGTTGATTTATAAAATAAACACCACAGTCTTTAATCATATTTTCATTGTGCCTTTGCTGCGTCTCTGTTGTTTGTGAACTGCGCTCTGTTTCAGTCACACTTGATTCTGAGGAACTACTTTGTTTGGCGGAAGAGTAATATTTATACTAATAAAATTACAACTTATTTGTGTTTTATTTTATAAAACCCCGCTAACGTTATGCATATGAAGTAACCGTTTTATAAACGCAATAAACCCCTCGAAGCGTTGGGTTACCAGTGCATTTTATAACACCTAAGGGGGTTTAGGCACTCCGCTTCGCGTCGTGCCTAACAACGCCCCTTAGCTGTTATAAAATGCACTGGTAACCCACTGCTTCTTGGGGTTTATTGCTTTATTTTAATCCTTTAATTTTTCATATTTAAAAGCTTTTTGCGCTGCTGCGCATCCATGTGTGTGATAAGCAAACCCGCGTTACCGTTTATAGGCGCATATTTCTAACTCGCTCTTTAAATAACAAAAACAATATTGTGCCATAGACTTTAGACTAGGTTTTAGTTGGTCAATGGCGTAGTCTATTTTAGTTGCCTCAAAATAGCAACGCGCCAACAAAATGCGCCTGAACACACCTCGTTTTCAGACCAGAACGCCCATGGGCGCAACATTGGGCGCAAAATTGCTATTTAAACAACATGGCGCTAAACGTGAAAATGTAATTGCGCTGGGTTGAAACTAGCAAAAGACACTTGCGTCACGCATTGCACTGGGTGTATGATAGAGTACATAATGTATTTAGTAGTGTATATTGTTGACCGCAAAGACATGTCTGTGTAGTTTTAAATTTTTATGCAGTTATTTTTTGAAATATTATATAATATTTATAATTTCTTTCAGAACAAGTTGTACAGTATGTCATAACTTTTTTATTAAATATACTTTTTGGTCATAATTACATTTTTTGTACTGGAATGCAACATTTTCTTTTCTGCTTATTTTAAAAGCTCCGGCCGCAGTGGTGTGCCTGTGGCCGAAAAAGTTTATGTGAAACAAATCACATTAATCTATAAAATATATTTTTATGCATACAGGAAGAGTAATCTTGTAATATTAATTATTCGCTTCTGTCCACTTTTATGCAAGACCAGACAGGATTTTTAGGTAAAATAACCTGCATTGGTCTCTTTTGCTGTGCTCTGGCACCCAAAACACGATTCAGTTTCATGAATACAAGGTGTGAATGTGTGTTAATGAATAAAGATGATCCATCAAAGCTGATGTTCAGAAGACTGTATCACCACAATCCACAGGGGAAAGAGAGCGGATTTTACTTCATTTCCATTGATTATGTGATCATAATTGCATAACCTATAAAGCAATTTCCACTGTGTAGGCTGCATGCACGATGAACATGCAAATGTCATCTCTTCTAACAGATGGGAACTCAAAAATGCTGTCTGTCTGTAATGCACAAATGTCATAAATGCTTCAACATTTCATAAATGCCTTCCTGCCATCACATCTCTGATGCTGCGCTTTGAGGTTTTTATATAACAGCAGTGCAAATCTTACAAGAATTCAAAGATTTAGAAATGTTAACCTTGCTTTA
The DNA here is from genome assembly GCF_027580225.2 of Misgurnus anguillicaudatus. NCBI lineage: Eukaryota > Metazoa > Chordata > Actinopteri > Cypriniformes > Cobitidae > Misgurnus > Misgurnus anguillicaudatus. The sequence continues at coordinate 24,346,147 of NC_073350.2, read as the reverse complement.
AATTACTGTTATTGTTATGAAATTCAATTCAACAAAATGTCATATTGGGAATAAAAGAACATTATGTCACTTACTTAACATACACTCACAGGTAGGTGCAAAATGATTAACAACGGTTACCTTTTTATTAGTAGCTTGTTCAATAGTTCTGTATATCGAAACGCTGTACATTTTTGTTGCTTGAACTACATGTAAAATTTAGGTCATGCAAAAAAAAAAAACTATAAATCCAACACAAGTAGACTGATTCAGCTGTTTAATTCCCTCTAGTCTTGATCTTAACTAAGCTCGTATGACTCATGATCAGGCAGTGATGAGAGCTCAAGTTCAGTTTAATGTCAAACATCTATGATTGGTGTGCCCACAGGCTTTCACATCTAAAGTATTTTCAAAAGGAAAACAATTGCAAGGGCAATGCTGTCCACGTGTCATTTGAGCGTACTTACTTTAAATTAAGAGCGGATGAACATGCTGACTGCCTCTTTTTTGGACCTTGGCAGGCTCAGCGTATTTACATCCGACTTTGTGGGGAATACAAAAGGCAGAACCTGGAATACCGAAGTAGAAGTGTTGTCTTAGTATTACAGGATGTTTACAATGCGCTGTTTGCCTGACTAAGAATACAGGCTTTGAATCCTGCCTGTCTGTGACTTACACCAAAAACAGAACGATTGATTCAAGGATTATCTGAGGGAGACAGACAGGAAGTGCGAAGACAGAAAGAAAGATAAATGGAAAGGGGAAATGACTTTTATGCACCTTCGGTTCAGCAAAGAAATCTTTTCTTATCAAGAACCTTTTTTTTTTTGCTGTATAAGGTTCTTGTTGGCTCTATGCTGCTTTGCTCACTGCAAGATTTTTCATTGCAAGATGAACCAAGATTGGTTGCAGCCATATGATCTGTGCCAGTGTACGTTTCCAGGCAAGAAAAAGCTGTAATATGGACCACAATTTCTCTTAAAGGGATAGCTCAGCCAAAAAAGAAAATTACCCCATGATTTACTCACCCTCCAGCTTTCCTTGATGTATTCGATTCTCTTTTTTCAGACGAACACAATTGGAGTTATATTAAAAAGAATCCTGGCTGTTCCAAGCTTTATAATGGTAGTAAATGGTGCTTCTGATCCATCCTTCACAGAAGAAATCCATGCAGCTTCAGGGGGTTAATAAAGACATTCTGAGGGCAATCGATGCAAATTTTTAAGAAAAATATTAATATTTAAAAATTTACAAACTAAAATAACTAGCTTCTGGTATTGGACAACGAGCAATGATTTTTTTGTAATTGTGGATAGCGCCAACATTAGGACTGGGCATGAGGTATGGATTGCTCGAGTACTTGAACGTACCATCTATGATCGATCACGAAAACAATTACTGTGAGTATTTATTTATTTATTTTGTGGTTATGGTGATATCTGGTTAGCGTCACAAGCACCTGTGGTCGTAATGACTAGGTGCGTGTTTGCCGTCGTTGTAAGCTGCACAGACCGGCGTATGACATCAGTACCATGCATGATTCAAAAGATGATAGCAAAAGACTTAAAGCTGCTTAATGTTATGCAGCTTGTGCTTTGACTGGACATGTTTAAAAGCACGCAGTTAAACTTTAGTAAATGTTACATAACTTAGTTTAAGTCTTGCATTTTGTGCAGATAGACGCACGTTGTATAATTTATGTTGTATCAAGGGTTAATATTATGTATATTATAATATTATGTTAATATTGTGCGTCATACACTGTAGAAAGCGCTTCAGTTTGTGATTATTAACTATTTAGTTTTACTTCATCACACAGCTATTTCTGTAACCGAGGGTTCACACCAGCTGCTTTTGAAGCGTCAAATTCGCGTGTACCGCGCCTAGTTTGGTGCTTGAACAGTTTGAGTTTACTCGCTTGATTCATGCGTGAAAGCCGCGCATGAAATTCTAGTTGTCAAGACATTCACGCGAAAATTTGTGTCATGGGAGGGGCTTCTGCGACTCCGCTCGCTTGCTGTAATCACTTCACTACTAAAGCAAGCTCCTGATTGGTTAACGCGGCACGTTTTTCCGGCAAAGTAAAAAATGTTCAACTCGTGCGTTTGGTGCGGCAACGCTCAATTCGCTCCATTCGCGCAAACTAGACACGTGAATATGGCGGAATCACGTGTGCCGCGCTAAACGCCTCATTCGCGTCACGAGACCTCCAGACGCGCGTCAACGCGTCTTCACATTGACTTAACATTGAAATCACGTGCACTTGACGCCTCAAATTCACGTCTACCAGTTGGCCAATTCACGCCTACCACGTCTAGTTTGCCGTTTGAACATTTTGAGTTTACTCGCTTTATTCGCGCGTGAAATTCTAGTCATCCAAAGTCATTTTTCTGTCATAGTTTCTTCAAAATTAGGTTTTATTTGAGATTTTTCTTAAATAAATATTTTATTTTCACCATGATGTGTATGCCCCGCCCCTTTTGATTGCCCCGCCCCCCAGTTAATCGAGTACTCGTTTTTCAGACCTGAAATTTGCGAAAGTGAGTTATACTGTAGATTTTCATAGGCTTTTAAAATGGTTCACCCTTGCGTTCTTCACTATACCGCTACACTGTAAAATAATTTGCTGTAATTATGCTGCTGGTTGGCAGTAACTTACTGTAGAAGATAAAGACTGAAAATGTTTCATGTTCATTTAACTTTGAACAAACTGTTGCCAGTAAATAACATAAATGTAAAACCTACAGTAAGTTACTGGCAGCTAGTTGCCAATAATACTGTAATTTCACAGAAACGTTTTACAGTGTAGGTCTCGTATGCTACGTCCTACATCCAGTGCTTGCTTGTGTTCGTCTGAAAAAAGATAATCAAACACAGAGGATGGCTTGAGGTTGAGTAAATAATGGGGTAATTTTCCTGTTTAGCTGAGCTATCCCTTTAAGTGAAAATACTTGACACTTATCAGATGTAGTCCGTCGGCACAGGTAATACTGCTTTAACTGCTTCTAAAATGAAATTCGACTAATTGAATAAACTACTCAATTGCTGAAAACAGCTCCTCTGTGTGAACATTGCAAAATGCATAATCACATTCATCTAAAAGCCACTATATGTTATTATGATAAACAAGCTGAACTGTTTTTCTCTACTGTTTTGTACTCTTGCGGACTGGGGTTTTGGCACTGCTAATATTAAGTCCATGTCATTTCTCCCTTCATGTTTGTATCATTTAATTTTCAGCATGTAGTCACCTTTAAAAGTGTCTGCTTAATAAATAATGGTTAATGTGTGAGAATCATGCTCCAGGTTATCATTGTCATATTTAACATCATTTTTCGAGGAAGATGCATTTAAACAGATTGTATATTATATAGATATGAATGGGTCAGGGCTGTTTCTTGGAACTATGAGCTTTGGAGTCGAGATAAATATTCAATGGAGCAGATGGTACGACAACTTGCCCCACTCCCCCAGTGCAGTAAATTACAAACAATAAAAGTAACAGTACAATATTTGGGCAACAGCTAATATATACAGCTTGCGGCACTTTGTACTTTACTTGCCTTCCTTTAGTAACACAGACCCATAATAAAATACTGGCTTGGCTCAATGTACATTATCTATTCTAATCTGAGTTTTAAGGGGTTGTTCACGGGCTACCCATCAATATGTAAAATTAATTGATGTAGCAATTCGTGCACTGAAATAGGTAAATGAACTGCAGTAGTTTGTTATGCTTCATTATGGTGATGAAGAATCCAGATTCCATGTGTTTCCAAGTTTGCACATATTTATTATTTCTTGCGTTATCATTATTGCTGTGGTTTGCCATATATTGCACCCATAGCTTAATTGGTGCCAAGCATCAAGGGGTGTTTTTATAAATAGGTTGGCGCTTTGAATTCTGGATAGTTTGCAACATAGAAGATATTCTCTATACAGTCGTTTTCTTCCAATTAAAACCTTTATTTTAATTCGTAACTTTTGACTTTTTAAAAACTTTGGAAATTGCAAGTTAAATTTGCAGGTGATTTGCAAAGTTATTTTCTTTGTGAGTTAAAGTCAAACCAGCCTGATTTCATGAGAATTTGTACTTTACGAGATGACTGATTTGTATTCTTTGTGTAAAAATGCAAAAATGAGTATAAGAAAAAAAAATTAAGCCTCAAACCCAATGTCACTGGGGCGAAATCAGATCGTACTAAAACCTACAAATGAGATTACAGTTTTATATGAATTAGTCACATCGTAAAATTCCTTGAGATTGTGCTGGTCAATCTTACATTACCCACAAAACTCAACACTTATAACAATTATAAATCATTATTACAAGCTTGCCTACACTTTCTATTTATTATTTTTAATTAAAAAGTGACTTTTAAAAAGTGAAGCATTTATTGCAGAAACAAATCAGTTTGAGTTATTTAAACATTTTCCCGACCAGGTCGTGTCTAGTTACAGTACATGTAGTTCATACCAGATCATCCGGTCACACTTGGCCACACACTCCTTACACCCCCCCTCCACCAGACTGAGCACTCCAAGCGTCAGGGTTTGAGAGATAATGTCGACATCCCCGGCAATTAAAACCCTTGAGTCTAGAAGCAGCAGATATGGGCTCCTGATTGCTGTCTATTCTGTGGTTCATGGGCAGGAGGTAGATTAGAGATGTGTCATGCATCCCTAAGCCCAACGCTCTGTACTCGAGCGTGTCATTAAACGGTAAATCATTTTGATTGAACATGCATCATCTCTTAGCAACTTTGTAACAAACCCAGTCCCAGCTCCAGGAGGCAGATCATCTTTTTAAGCAGTGTAAATCAGGCGTCATCCACACGTTCATCATTCACAAATCCGCTTGTCATGCTCCCGGTTCCCACTCACTTCATCCTGAACCCCTGAATATGAAAACCCATTTAACACATGAGGTCCGGGTCACCGGCCGCATCATTGCCGTTTAAGGCCTCAGTTTGACAGTTCACCTCAGCTTAGTTAAGGTGCTGTAAATAGATGAATAGGGTGCCTTAAATAATCTTGTTCACTTTTCTACATTTTAATCCACTGCGTAGATGATAAAAATGAGAACCATTGATGTTTGTAAGCTGTTTTCTACTGTGATTTGCCATAAAATGTGATCTGATCCTCATCTAGGTCACAACAATAGACAAACACAATCTGCATAAGGTGACAACACACAAATAATTCTAGTTTCTTGTGTCTTTTTTGAGAACCCCCATTAAACATTCATAGTGCTGGAGAAAAATGTAAGTGAACCCTTGGATTTAACAGCTTGTTGAGCCTCATTTGACAGCAAGCAAGCGCTTTCAGTAGTTCTGAATCAAACCTGCGCATCGTTCAGAAGCAATTTTTGCTCATTCCCCTTTACAAAACCGCTTTAACTCAGACACATTTGTAGGATGTCTGATGTGAACCGCTCTCTTCAGGTCATTCCACAGGTTAAGGTCTGGGCTTTGACTAGGCCACTCCAAATGGCGCATTTTGTTTTTCTTAAGCCAGTCTGTAGTGGATTTACTACAATGCTTAAGGTCATTGTCCTGTTGCATCAACTAACTTCTACTGAGCTTCAACTGGTGGACAGCCACCCTGACATTATCCTGTAGAATTTTTTTTAACTTAATAATTCATTTTACCCTCGATGATGGCAAGTGGTCCAGGCCATGAGGCAGCAAAGCAAGCCCAAATCATGATGTTCCCTCCACCAAACTTCACTGTTGGGATGATGTTTTGATGTTGGTAAGCTGTGCCCATTTTGCGCCATAACATTTTTCTCAAAAAATTCAACTTTTGTTTCATCAATCCATAAAATATTTTCCCAGTAGCACTGGGGTTTGCCAAGGTGCTCTTTTGCAAACTTCAGGCTCACAGCAATGTTTTTCGGGAGAGCAGCGGCTTCCTCCGTGGTGTACTGTCGTAGATACCGTGCCTGTCCAAAGACTTGCGTATGGTAGACTCAGGAACAGAGCTGTGTGCCCGTTCCAATGATGTCTTTAAGCCTTTAGCTGTTACTCGTGGGTTCTTCTTTACTTCATTGAGTATTCTGCATGGTGCCTTAGGAGTCATCTTGACTGTGCACCCACTTCTAGGAAGGGTAGCTACAGTATTTAACTGTCTCCATTTATAGACAATTTGTCTAAGTGTAGACTGATGGAGGTCTAAACATTTTGAGATTGTTTTGTATCCCTTTTCAGCCTTATCTCTTGATCAGATATCTTTTTAAGAGCATGGTTCAGAAGAGCTGATGCTTCTTAAGGATAGCAATCTTAAAATGTGTTAGTGTCTTAATATCAATCAAAGTTGCACTAAACCACACATTTAAACTCATTTTATTAATTGGACTCCAGTTTGCCAGCTTCTGACAAAAAAGAATGGGCTCACTTACATTTTCCTCCAGCACTGTGAATGTTTAATGGGTGTTTCCAAAAAAGACACAAGAAACTGGAATTATTTATCTCTTGTGAGCTTATGCACATCGTGTTTGTTTATTGTTGTGACCTAGATGAAGATCAGATAACATTTTATGGCAAATCACTGTAGAAAACCAGTTCATTCCTAGGGGTTCACATACTTTTTCTTGCCACTGTATGTGTGTGTGTAATTATTATGTATATTTAAACACACTCACATACATATACCTTTTAGAAAAATTTTATTTGCAGAATAAAAATATAAATAAATATATATATACATGTAAATGTTTCTTAAATACGTACATGAATGTGTGTGTATTTTTATATACATAATAATTACACACAACACACACTTATATTATGCTAAAATATATATTTTTATGCTAAAAATCCCTTTTTTAATCACATTTTGTATGCGATTAATCGCGATTAATCTTTGCCCACCACTGTGTGTTTTTTTTTTTACATAAAACCCAAATTGTCTCGGACACAATATCTTGTTTTAAGTGTGACAATATTTATATAAAAATCAAGATTCTTTATCAAATGTTTGTTAGTAATAAACAGCATTCCCTTCCTGAATGATGGTGGCGTGATTGCAATTATCGCGTATTTTGTTCTTGTTTTGTAAATGGCTTAAACAGAACTGCACAGTCGGATTTGTTAATAAATGGAAATTGATGTCTGTGTATTTTTTTACTTGAACTCTTAGTTTAGTTTAGAAACTAATAGTGGTGTAATGGATCGCAGTTGATTCGGCTCGCATGTGATTCGCGGATCAATATGCAAATTTAAATAGGGAAAGTTTATCATTTGTAAGGGTTTCAAAGGTTTGCAAATGTTAACATTCAAGTGATTTCAAACCGTTCTGTACCTAATGATTTTAGACCTTACTTAATGTGCAACTTTGTTCTTTTTTATAAATTTTTGTAATTTCTTGATTTGTTATTAGATTTTTCCCATACTTTTTTTTGCTGATCCGAAAAATAATCCGATCCGTGCCTCAAAAACCGCAATGTGAACCTAATGTGAACCGTTGCACCCCTAGAAACTAATGTAGAATTGTATTAAATGCAATCGAATGGAAACACTTGTACATTTTATATTGTATAAGAAATTGTAGTCCTTGTATGAACTTATAAGTGTCAACCACTGATTTGACTAATTGGTTTTAATCAGTCATAACCTTTAAAAAAAAAAATTTCTCATTGGTTAATGGTGTTGAATTGTAACGCTTACTGTATATAATTGCTAACCCCAATGGCGATGGTTATCATCATCAGCAATCTTGATTTAAGAGCTTTTTATTTGTTGAGCGACTATAATCACTTCATTAAGTTGGGCTGCATTGTGCATAATTGCCGGTCTCTTGAATCATTGTAGAAAAATACCCATTATTACCCAATAAAAGAAAAATACCAATTGTCTCTGCAAACTTTACTGAAGTAACTCTTAGAGTAATTAGGAACTCATTTGCGGGTGGTTTCCTCGTGCTGTGAAAAGGTGTGTGTGTGTGTTTATAAAGTTTTCTTTTTGGTGCATCCTTCCGTGTGCCAAAACGGCAACAGAACAAGAGGCAATCAAGAAATATTTACAGTATCAGCCGCTCCTTTTCTGAAGGGTTTTAATTGCCTTGAGAGAAAAATTATCTCCTATTCTTGCATTTGGTATGGTGGCTGAAGAGGGATGTTCAGTGTTAAAATGGCTCAATTTGCATTTCATTTAGATGAACATGCAGATTGTTTTCTTTAGACTTGTGTTTTAAAGAAATAGTTCACCCTGAACATTTTTAAATCATGAGCCCTATTCAGTTCCATAGTAGGAAAAAATTATACTATGGAAGTGAATGGGGCTGTTTGGTTACAAACATTCCTAAATATCTTTCTTTGTGTTCATCAAAACAAAAAAATGTATATAGGTTTGTAACAACATGAGGGTGAGTTAATATTTTTGTGCAAACTATCCCTTTAATAAGTAGTTCCTGATTGATTAGTAGGGGTGAGCAGGGGCGAAAGTACCATTTTTAAGATAATGTTTTAGAAAGAGATATATTTTTGCTCTGGTCAGTAACGCACAAGTGTGGTCTATCAATACCAGGTGGAATTTTTAACAAATGTAAAACGACTTCAGTATAATTTCACTTTGAACATAAGTAGCACATTCTTACTTTTGACCTTGTCAGCAGGGATGAAAGTAACACACAGGTGGGTGAAAATTAACACAATAAAACAAATAGATTCTTGCGTTACACTTGTTTTTTAATATACATGACTGTGACCTTGTTCATATGTAACTGCAAACATATTTTGTCATTTATTGTTGCAAAAAAATAATGAAATTACATTTTCATTTTAAATTAAATTTTTATCAAATTTTTCAAAAGCAACCTGACAGTACAAACTTGAATCGTTGAAAATATATTTTTTAACAGTTCAAACACTATAAAATTAAATTAAATCAAATTAGAATAATATAAATGTTTAACATAATGCAACAGTATTAGCAGTGGGACAAAAGTAACGTTCCGAGGGGAACTCCTGACATTTAAACTTTTATTTTGAATTTTGATTTACTTTTATTTTGAAAATCTCTGAGAAGTCAAACTTCAGGATGTGTTAGAGCTAGGGTGGCCATTCGTGCCAGTTCCGCCGGACACGTCCCGAACATGTTTTCGGATTCGTTCTCCGGAAGTCGCGTTGGTCGACCGCAGGAACTGGCACGAATGGCCACCCTAGTTAGAGCACTAAATAACCTGTAGATTGATTAGTACTTTAACACATGAAATGAGAAATACAACATGTTATTTGAAAAAAATGACTGCTTTAGGAATTTTCTTATCATGGTTGTAAATAGCTTTCTGGACCTACACGCGCAAAACGGTAAGGAAAAACACGATATCTGTCAGCTCTGTCAAGGGTTGCGTTACTTTCGTCCCGTGCTACTTTTGCCCCGGTTCTCCCCTAGTTGCTCTCAACATTTTCCGGTGGTGGGACAGATAGAGTTCACAGCATTACCTCTGACTACATTTAATATGATAAGGGCATCATAAAGATGAAGAAATTACAGAATTCTTTATTTACATGTATCATTCTAGAAAATGTGTCAAGCAAATAGAAACTGCAATTCCCAATTTAAAATAACCACACAGCGTGAGGTCTGATGCGTTTTCTTCTATAATCTGCCCTGATCATCGGCTGCTTTTAAACAATCACCGATGTCCAATAGTGGGAAAATGCTTTTATCTAAGCCGATTATAGGCTAATATATTAGGGCATCCCACTTTAGACATATTGACAGTATTGTTGAGCCTACTGTACACAGGGCCGGCGTCAAGGGGGGGCATTCGCGGGCAGTGCCCCCCGAACAGGTTGTTGTGCCCCCCACAAAGTTTTTTATTACTTTAATATATCAAGAATAATTAAAATAAATTAAACATTGAGGGGCGGTTTCCCGGACCAGGATTAGCTTAATCCAGGACTAGGCCTTAGTTTAATTAGGAAATATAACTAGTTTTAAACAACATGCCTTACTAAAAACATTACCTGTGTGCATCTTGAAGTAAAACAAAGGGCCCTGATGTATTTTAAGATCTGTAAGTGAAAGTTGTTTTCAGTTTGGAGAGCTCTTAAAAGTGTTTAAGTCTAGGACTAGTCTAATCCCTTTCCGGGAAACCGCCCCTGAATGTTTCATGACTTGTAATGTAATCAAATGAGGAAAATAGTTGATATGTGTTTTCTTTAATTAAAATAGACCAGTTTCTCTGATTGGATGTATTGCCGCGTCTCACCCGTCTACGTCTTTAGCATATTTGTGACTTGATACTAGCAACGTGTTTTTTCGCGGCATTTTATGGATCGTGTAAAATATGGATATTAGAACATTTAGAACGAACCAGCACCGCCTGCTTCATCTTCATGCAAACACAGACTGGCTCAAACTCAGAGATTAGAGGTCGAGGTGGAATTTACAAATCTACAGGACACTGTTTTAAGGAAGTTTAATGTTCCTTCATGCCATCTTCAGCTATTTTAAAGGTAAGTTAGCGTTGTTTTAAATTACGTAAACTTAAATGTGAAGTGTGGCTATAGACCGTTAACAGCATTACGACGTGATTATGGTAAAGCAGCTTTTTTAAAGCTAGGACGCGGTGTGTGCTGCGCTGCACTATGAAACCCATTAATTTCAATGGCTTGCCCCGCGTGAGGGCTGTTTGATGTTGCGTCGAGCAAAGCGCGAGCACAGCGGAGGGCAGCTTGCGCTCACGCCGTGGTCGAAGTTCAATAGTTTTGTGCATTGTGGTCTTTTGCACTTTATACGGGAAATGAGCTGACAGTCTGTACTAGTTGTATGAGTGTGTGCTTGCTGTATTTGTTGTTTTAATGTCTTGTTTTTGCAAGTTATTGTTGCTATTGCGTGCCCCCCGTTGGAAGCCGAGTGCCCCCCTGTTAGTTATGGTCTGGCGCCGGCTCTGACTGTACAGTATGTCTTTTGTCAATTTTTTGATCATATACTTTCTAGAAATATAATGCATAATCTTCAACATTTATTTGTGATTTTATGATAACATTATTTTACTTTATCTTTAGATTAATGTTCTTGTAAAATTCCCCCAAAATGTATAGCTCACTGCATTACTGTACCTAGCTCTTTTTTCAAGATGTAAAGTTTTTTTTTTTGCTCTTTGTTTTTATGAATTATAGACTGCAGACCTGTTTTCTTCTAAAACACATTCAGCAGCAAGGAGCATCTCTAAATCTTGTGAAGAACAACATGTCTGGGCTTTAAGGGCCATGTGGCCTTGCTTAATATTTCTCAAGGCTTTGTTTTTTAAGAGATGCTTCCTCAGCATAAACACACATTTCATCTTCTCCTTCCCCCTGAGAAAGAACCAAGTTGCTTTGTTCCAGCCTATTTTTCCCCGTGAGGTCCTATGAAAGTACTTAAAAATGTCTATGACACCACAAATCAGGACCTGTTTATCCCACTTATGATGTAGCGTAGAAGAGCACTTGTATTACACAAAGTCAGCCATTCCTCTCTTCCCACAGACATTAGTTTTGCCATTGATGCTAGAAAAGCCATTACTATTAATCACGCCAACGAATTACCCACAGTGCAAAGCGGCTTGGTCCATCTCTCCAGTTGTGTTTAGATTTCTTGTTGTGCCTTTGGCAGATTACTGTTATTGATGGCAGAAAGGGTGCTTTGCAAACTCTCATTAAATGTTATTTTAATGGTGAGACTGATGGATTAAGATGCGGCAGAGGACTCGCTTGCTTCTACAACCGGTTAATACCAGCCAATTACTGTGACATTTGCCGCCCTCAACTTTTTTACGTTTTACTCGACTTGGTTCCGGTTCATTTCAAAATGATTTTACCGCTTGTACACTCAGCGCTTTGCTGCATGGTGAACGCCGTGCTATTCACGTCTCCAGATCTCAATGACTTGCTAAAGCTGTGTGTTTTTTATTCATTTGTAAACGCGGTAGCTAGTGATGTGTTTTTCATGAGACCCTGCAGCACTGAGCTCCATCCCTTCAGACATTAAAGGCAGCGTTTTAACATTGACAAGCCAGGCGATAGAGGAACTGCATTAATAAATGTTAGGTGCACAGTGGAGATGTCTTGCTGACATTTAGCAGCAATATCCGGCCTGGCACAGCCTCCGATACACGTAGTGGATGAAGGTGAGGAGCAGATGGAAAGTGTGCAGGCTATAAACAGGACTGTCTGGTTTCCTCGGGGTGCAGGCTTATGCTACTGGGAAGATCAATACAATGCTGCAATGCTGGAGTATGTACTGTAACCCTGTTCAGTGGATTTAAGCTTGAACTCAACACATGAGCAGACATAGCAGTCCAGCTGTACCGGATTTATTATAAATTTTTGGAAATTTTCTGTTATTGGAACTGGCACTACAATAACTTTGAAAGTCTCACTTGGTCCCCCAGTGTGATTTTTCGGTTTCTAAAAATGAGCTTTTTATAAAAAATAAAAAAGTGACCCTGTCTGTGAAACCCAGGCTAAAGTTTCATAATCCAATTTTGAGATTAGGAGCATCAAAGTTTGATTTTACTCATGGATTTCACAATCTGCTCAGTTACTGGAATTTTCACGCACAACCATTTCTAGGGTTTACAAAGAATGGTGTGAAAAGGAAAAAACATCCAGTATGTGGCAGTCCTGTGAAACAAAATGCCTTGTTGATTCTAGAGGTCAGAGGAGAATGGGCCGACTGATTCAAGCTGATCGAAGAGCATCTTTGACTGAAATAACCACTTGTTACAACTGAGGTATGCAGCAAAGCATTTGTAAAGCCACAACACACACAATCTTGAGGCGGATGGGCTACAACAGCAGAAGACCCCAACGGGTACCACTCATCTCCACTACAATTTGGAAAAAGAGGCTACAATTTGCACGAGCTCACCAAAATTGGACAGTTGAAGACTGGAAAAATGTTGCCTGATGTGATGAGTCTCGCTTTCTGTTGAGACATTCAGATGTTAGAGTCAGAATTTGGCGTAAACAGAATGAGAACATTGAGAACAAATAGCGAAGCTCACAGATACGTCTTTTTGTAAAAAAAAAAAAAACCCACAATATTCCTAAAGAAAAATACAGTTTTTGTAATTTATGGCTTGAATGCACTGTTAGTCTTCTGCCAAATGCATACGGTAAATGTAAAATGTAATGAAAAATCCATTTAAAATTCGAAAGTATGAAAGTTGGTTCTGTTTCAGTCTGTCAGCAGCATAAAAATCTGCACTCATCAACACATTTCATTGGTCTTTAAGATCCATCACCATGGTGATAATGAGCTTGAGCATGATCATGGTTATTATGTGATTGTTGCTTGGAACAAACCCGAAACACTGAAAGCGGTCATGATGGTGACCATCAACAGCTGATTACATTTTGGCAAGTTTGTTTTATTTAGATTCCAATGATCGCATCTGTCCCTCAACTTCACAATGACAAGCAGAATGCTGCCACCCATGGGAATTTTCTCTCAGACTGGCAGCAGACACTTATTTGAGTTATGCAAGGGTTTTCTGTTTACAGTTTGTTGACATCAGAAGGATTGATTCTGAACATTGGAAAGACCCAGTCATCTGTCAGAGTAAGTTGGACAGAGCTGTCTAGTGCAAATCAGGTGTGAAGGTATAACCTCTCTGATGATATGGACATGGTTTATGAGGGATGTGCAAGGAGAAATGTGCACAGAATAGTTTTGTTTTAAATCATATCTTTAACTTTCTGAATGCCATGTGGCCCTGAGCTTAACATTGAATGCATCCTTTTAAGTTTGATCAATGCAGCACCTTGTGCTATGAAGAACGCTCTCCGGTTCTCAGCAGCCTTTGCTATTAGACTCATTAGTATTTCAATAGAAGAAATATAGTGGCTTTAATGAGGTTAAGCTTGATTGATTACCACAGAAAATGATGATGACTTGCTTCAGTTTGTGCAGTGGTTACAGTAGATATCTTTCAATGAAAGTTAAAGGGATAGTTCGGCCAAAAATGATATTAAACCCATGATTTACTCACCCCTAAGCTGTCCGAGATGCATATGTCCATCATTTTTCAGACAAACGCATTTTCAGATATTTTAGAAAATGTTTTAGATCTTTCAGTTAATTAAATGTGAAGTTATGGGGTCCACGACCTTCAAGTCCAAAAAATGTGCATCCGTCCTTCACAAAATAAATCCAAACGGCTCCAGGATGATAAATAAAGGTCTTCTAAGGGTAATCCGCGCAGTGTTGTTGTAGAAATATCCATATTTAAATCTTAATAAAAGAAAATAACTACATTCCAGTAGCGCCGCCATCTTAGACTCCTCTGTATTCAGGAGAGAGTATTAGCGTAGTGTACGCACTTTTCTTAGTGACGTATGACAAATTCGGAGGGCGGAGGCACAGAGCATCAGCAGAGAAACCTCCGTACGCTGCGTAAAGCTCTTGAATGCGGACGCGACTAGGATGGCGGCGTTACCGGATGCGAGTTGTTTTCGTTTATGGAGTTTTGGGTGTGCATATTTCTACGGCGGAGCTGCGTGGATTGCCCTCAGAGGGCCTTTGTTTGTCATTGTGGGGCCGTTTGGATTTATTTTGTGAAGGATGGATGCACATTTTTTGGACTTGAAGGTCATGGACCCCATAACTTCACATTTGATTAACTGAAAGATCTACAACATTTTCTAAAAGAACTGAAAATGTCATCGTCTGAAAAATGATGGACATATGCATCTCGGACGGCTTCGGGGTGAGTAAATCATGGGTTTAATATCATTTTTGGCCGAACTATCCCTTTAATGGAGCCAAGTGATAAACATTCAAATACATATTGCTTACAGCAACATACAGTATAGTAAGTAATAAAAATAACGTTGCATCCAAAATTGTCTACTTCTATACCATATAGTAGGCAGAAATCAGTAGACAAGGCGAGTATATGCGAATTCATAGTGTTCGAAAAACTAGTGGAAAAGTACCCAGATGACCTACTGTACTACTTTAGCCAAGTGGGCATTCGATCCATGAGCCCCTGCGAGAGGAATCACCCAACGATGAAGAAGGAGAGCCGTCGATATATAAAAAATTATGAAAAGGTGTAATGCGGCTTTAAAACTGGTTAAACTGCGCTTGTTTAAAGAGCACCTATTCCATCGCTAAAAACAAGTAGTCCAAGAAAATAAATTTACGTTGGAGATGATAACTTGTTGTATATTGTTGCATATTGTAAACATGTACTAATACACACTTACAGACCAAAGGAAATTTTAAATCATGAAATGGACCATAGGTGCACATTAACAACCAAGTAACGGCTCACCTTGTTTTGTTTTTTTTGTGACGAATGTCACATGGTGTATCAACATGGCAGATGTACTATGTCCGAAATTTCATTTACACAACCCATCTAATTCAGTACTTACTCTCACGGTATGCCGTTTCAGATGCATTTCCAGTGTTATGCCACAAATGTTGTTTATGAAGCTCAACTCACATTGAACCCGGGTCATTACTTTACATTTTCCACCTGACAATGGCAAATATGAGCACAAATCATATTGAGGAAAATTCCTGGCACAAGAATGACTGATGGTGTTTCTGCTGGATGGCGTTTTGAGGTTGATTAAATTACAGTTAAGTCGTAGGCTGATGCGCATGATGTAATGCGTAGCAGCCGACTAGAAATTGAACCGCCCGTGTTGTTAGCGGTTACGTCAATAGCGAAGTGAAGTTTTAGGCCAACCCAATCATCATCACTCCATGTAACTGTGTAATCCAGCCGTGGTCTTTCCTTAAGCTAGCGTTAGCACCGGCTTCGGGGCTTAGCCGAACCTGACCGTTCTCCCACGTGGACCGGTATTGAAACACAGTGTGTCCCTTGAAACCATTTCAATAAGGTGAGAGTACTGTTGTGATGGATCCCAGTATGATTACAATTTTGAGTTTTTTAATATGAAGGTTTATGAGTACGGAAATTTACTGCAGTAGTCAGTCTGGCTTGGACATTAGTTGGAAGTATTGAAATATGTACTGCCCCGGCCCGAGTGCAGAGTCCATGTAATGAGCTGTTTTAAAATCCACTGCTCACAGCTCTTTTCATATCAGTAAGTCACACAATATCGCACCATCCTGCTTGAAATTTAGCATGCAAACACAATGGCATGCACAACTGGTCGCTAAAGAGATAGCACGGTAGCATCAATCATGGTGTTTTTTAAACACGTGTCCCATTTAAATTTCAAAGAGGAACAATTAACAATACAAAAATTGGACAAAGCAAGAGAACAGAAGTGATTCTCATTTACCGTATTGATTAATTTGAATGTTTAAAATTTAAGGAGTCTATTAAATCGCTGGTATGAGTTAAGAATTTGTTTCAAGATAACACTTATCCTGTATCTTAGTTTGTAGTGCATGCCGCTTTCAACACCAAGGTCATGGGTTGTAAGGTCTGCGAACACACATACTGATAAAATGTACGGCTTGAATGCACCGCATGTTGCTTCGGATAAATGCCAAATGCATAAATGTAAAATAAATAGAAAAGACTACTATTCAGTGTTATATGACACAGTCAAGGTGATTTTGATGAACAAAATATATTAATTAAAAATGTCTATAAGACTGTAAAGGTAAGCATGTGAAATAAACTAGTGATTCACATACAATTATTAGCACCAAACAAAAGTGGTCCAGTCTTTTTTCTTTTTTAAAAGTGATGATTTTCTAGCTCTTTATGTAGCTTATTTTTACCCGACGTAATCGTTTGACATTTAAAAAAAAATAGCACATATGAACATATACTCGTCTCGTACTAATTTTTCCTGATGTAGCCTTTCAAAGCTCTTTATGGATGTACTGTATGGTGCTAAGTGGAAAGGATTTTATGCGAGCGCTTCAACTCCTTTTAATGACCTGTAGCTCTTGAGGCTTATCCATTCAAATCTCCTTCGGCATAAAGATCCCTGGAGCGTGATGATTAAATTAAGTTTCTTTAACAGCGCCTGGTGCGGCTAGACCTGAAAGAGAATAGTATGCATTGGCAGACCATCTTATTGTGTTGAACCAGACATCATAGGATCATATAGACACTAGGTCTGGACTTTAGTTAGACCTTAAAGGAATAGTTCGTTTTCTTAAAAGAAAATTCCAGATAATTTACTCACCACCATGTCATCCAAAATGTTGATGTCTTTCTTAGTTCAGTCCAGAAGAAATTATGTTTTTTGAGGAAAACATTCCGGGATTTTTCTCATTTTAATGGACTTTAATACTTAATACTTAACTCAACACTTAACAGTTTTTTTCAACTGAGTTTCAAAGGACTATAAACAATCCCAAACGAGGCATAAGGGTCTTATCTAGCAAAATGATTGTCATTTTTGACAAGAAAAAAAAAGCACTTTTAAACCACAACTTCTCGTCTTCCCCGGTCCTGTGATACGCCAGCGTGACCTCACGCAATACGTCATGACGTCAAGAGGTCACAGAGGACGAACGCGAAACTCCGCCCCAGTGTTTACGGGTGTGGAGAAAGAGGACCGTTCTGACGTTGTTTTATGTGGAATGATACTAATTAATGTGTTTGTGTCAGTTTATTGTATAAAATGGTCCACAAATGTGCGTTTCATATATGTAACACATGACCTCCCTACGTCACCACGCATTTAAGTTAGGTTGCGCTGGCGTATCACAGGACCGGAGAAGACAAGAAGTTATGGTTTAAAAGTGCATATTTTTTATTTTTCTTGTCAAAAATGACAATCGTTTTGCTAGACAAGACCCCAATGCCTCGCTTGGGATCGTTTATAGTCCCCCGAAACTCCGTTGAAAAAACCTATTAGATGTTAAGTATTAAGTGTTGGGCTCTATTAAAGTCAACTAAAATGAGAAAAATCCTGCAATGTTTTCCCCAAAAAACATAATTTCTTCCCGACTGAACAAAGAAAGACATCAACATTTTGGATGACATGATGGTGAGTAAATTATCTGGATTTTTTTTAGAAAATGGACTATTGCTTTAAGGAGTGGTTTCCCAGACAGGGATTAGACTAGTCCTAGACTGAAACATTTTTAAGAGCTGTCCAAACTGAAAACAACTTGCACTGACATATCTTCAAATACATCAGTGCCCTTTGTTTTGCCTCAAAATGCACACAAGTAATGTTTTTAGTAAGGCATGTTTGTTAAAACTAGTTATATTTCCTAATTAAACTAAGGCCTAGTCCTGGATTAAGCCAATCCCTGTCCGGGAAACCACCCCTAAATGTTTATAGTTAATCCCTGAATTTTGTCATCTTTTCTTATTCATGTGTGGTAATTTTTGTCGCAAATAAATTCACAGCTGCAGTTCTGCTCTTTAAATTAGCCTCGCAAGCCTCAGTTTTGCATAAATTGTGACTCTTATTCTGCAACAATGTGAAAGCTTGTTTAACATATTTCACGTTCAGCAAGGACATTTGCATGAACTGAGTTAACTTTAGTCCATCCAGATGCTTCCAGTGAATACTTAATATTTCATAGATTGGGAAAGTTGCAATGTATAATTATGCTTTGGGAATTATAAAATGTAAAGAGACAAGCCGCCTAGCCATATGTTTTTGTTCTCATTAGCACGTGTGAAATAGAAAATGATCTAAATCAGTCTCCTTGAGAAAACATCTATCATTATTTATAGAGTCCATATGCTGTTAACACATGTGATTTTTTTTTTATTCTCACCAGCAGTCCAGCTGTGCTGGCTAGAGCTTGCTTTGGGACCCAAGAAAATGATTTGATTTCGAGAAGGCAAAGGCCCTGTAAAGTTTAGGAGGAAGTGATTTGTTGGGGTTCGGCCTCCATCACAGTTTGGGATTTTTGAAACTAAGTGAGGTCGCAAATCTGCAGGAATTTGTTCTTATCCTTCTCCCCTTATTTCCCTTGAGTCTCCGAGCGAGCTGGTCTGTCGTCCACTGAGATAAATGTACAGAATTGCCAAGTCAATTCTGTCAGTTTGACGCGGTGATAAGGCCCTGGCCGATTCTTTGACCGATTGAGCTGTTTTGCTGACAAGAGCTAATTAAGACCCCGAGATGGACAGATCATTGAAAAACACAATTGGTCTGTGAAATCATTTTACGTTCTTTACAACCTTCTGAAGCGTAATGATTCGATAGCGACGCACATGTTCTCACACTTGACAGCATTTGACAACAATTGTTTTGAGCGAAATGCGAAATACATCGAAAGAAGCTTAAAATGATTGAATAGATTGAAGTAGCAATGTGCATTGGTCTGAAAGCAATGTGGGAAAAAGTGAGAAAATTAATTATGTGGGTAGATGCTACAGTGTATATGCATTCAGCGGATGCTTTTATTCAGTCCATTCAATCTATGCATCTTTTTATCCATATGTGCATTCCCTGGAAACTGAACCTGTGACCTTGGCTCTGCATGCACAAGGCTTTACAATTGAGCTACAATAACACTGTGTCCTAACCAGACACGATGCCGCAACGTGCGACAGAGGATTCTATTTTAAAAAGTTTCTATTTCTGCGCCTGACAGCCCCGCCTACACAGAGATTTCATTCAATAAAAGTTATGTGCATTATCATCAAACATGGACGTTTAAAAGCAGAAACATAAAACAAATCCCTTGAGGAAGCAATAAAAAGCAGAGGGATGTGTCTCTGTGTTTGTGTTTGCTCCTCAGCTGCAGTGCGCATAAAGAAAAACTGTTCTTATTGGCTGTGTTCTGCTTGTGATTGATTGCATCGTGCCTTGTCACTTTTTTGTGTTCGGTATGGACAGATAAATTGCCTATCACAGGAATCATATTGCATCATGTCTGTTTAGGAAATAGTGTAAGACTACACTTTAAAAAATGGTGGGTTGTTTCAATCCATGCTTTCATAAATATGGACAAAACGTACTGTTCGGTTTAAATTAATGTACATGTATGCTAGGTGTCTTAAACAGTGTTAAAATTATGTCAGAGATTATGGGGAGTCCCCTACAGTAGCTAAGCGCCACCCCCAGGCCAAGCCCCCCCAAAGTAAGATGTTTTCCTGGATTAAAATTTTTGTGTTGGTCCTGGATCAACATTTTAATCAAAGAAACCCTAAATTACCCTTAACTCAAACCCTAACCATTTTTTAATTACTGTGAAATAATAGTGAGAAGAATTTTTAAAAAGCCCTAACCCTAAGGGGGCGTGCACATCAAGGCATTCAGTCCGGCTGGCGTATGTTTTCAATTGTATCCAATGGAAGCGCTGTACTCAGCGCTGAGCACCTAGCTAGCGCTGTAACTTTGGGTAAAACGCTCAGCTCGTCACAATGTTACTTCTCACTCGGCCGTCCAATTGTAGTGGAGTGAACTGGGGCATCGTTCAACGATTGATAAAAAAGCAAAAGTATCATAGCAACCAAAGCGCTTAGCCGAAAAAACCCTGGCAAGCGGCCACAGTCAGAGTCTGCCTGGCATTTTCGGCCATGTTTAAACGCTTTGGTGTACCCTAAAGATTACTAAAAATAATAACTAAAGAGAGACACTAGGTGTTTCTCAACGTCAAGAATATTTCCTTGGCAGGACTGGTCATTCCAAGTCACTTCTTTTAGAGGCTAGGTGAGGCTCCTCTTTAGCATTCGGAGAACCCATAAATGGAACATGCTAGCAAGTGCACGTCATTGCGTCATTTCGTCAATGAAAGGTGTGCTTTCGGCACTGGACGCATAGGATTGTGGGTGATGTCAGAGCGCGAAGAGCGTGAGGGCTACACATATGCATCCTTTCCTGTATATAGAATATTTTTCGAATAAAGGAAAAATTGGTTGAAATTCCGAGGATCCTCGACATTAGAACAGTCCTTCAACGGATGTCGATGACGTAGCATCCTCGAAATTCTGGCTTAAGAGGATCCTTCCTTGACATTGAGAAACATCTACTGACTTGTCTGTCAGTTCCTCCAGAAAACAGCGTGAGGCGCACTTGAGAGTTTAAATTTATTTCAGACAGAAATCTTTTGGATTAGTTTAATGCGAAATTGGGACAAATAATATACATTATCGGTTTGTGGCAGCACAGCATGAGGATTTTTAATTCATGTAGTATTTTAAATGTAATAAAAACCAGGGGACCCTTAAAGGGGACATATCATAAAAATCGGACTTTTTCCATGTTAAAGTGATATAATTTGGTCTCAGTGCTTCTATCAACCTAGAAAATGTAAAAAAGATCAACCCAGTTACTTAGTTTTGGTAAACCATTCTCTGCAAGCATGTGCAAAAATAGGTCATTGAAATTTGGCTCCCCTTGTGATGTCAGAAGGGGATGATACGGCCCCTTAATCTGCACTATCCAACCACAGCACTGCCGTTTAGTGCAGATATCAACTCATTTGCATTTTAAAGGACACACCGAAAAACTGCACATTTTTGCTCACACCTACAAAGTGGCAATTTTAACATGCTATAATAAATTATCTATATGGTATTTTGAGCTAGAACTGTACATATGTAGTATGGGATCATCAAAGATTTATTTGATATCTTTAAAAAACTTTGTGAAATGTCCCCTTTAATGCTTATAGGAGGTCCGGGACCACCCCAGCCCCCCCTCAATTCAAACACTGGGCTTAAACCCAAAATTATGGGTTATTTTAACCCATGGTTTGGTCAAATATTTAAATTTTCTAGGTTAATTGAACCCAGCAGTGATTTTTCCCACCATGGGTTTGAAAAATCCAGCAATTTTTAAAGCGTATATATTATTACTCTGCAAACCTATAAGTGAGCTATACAGAAGTAGCTAATGTAACATTACTATTAGCTGTTAAGTAAGATGTAAAAATAAAGGTATTTTATTCTAAATAAGCATGTCAGAACTCTAATCACGCATGAACATGTCAGGTTTGCAGTGAATACAGCTGTGCGTATGATATTTCATTCTCACGGTAATCATTTACTACCCTAGAGAGCTTTAAAACCCCATGTTTCTCATTTCACATCAAAACTCAATAAATCTGCTGTCGTCTATAGTCTTCAATTAAATGTTTTATCTCTTAAGGTAAATGAGCAGATTGGCAGGGGAGTTAAGGAGTTTTATTTTAATTTGGCCCCCACTATGTGGGGCTTTAATTTCCCAGCACGCGATTGGATATCTCCTCATGAAGTGATGTTAGAGATGAATGTGAAACGTGCAGTTATCATCGCTGTTTTTAATGGGGTTTGAATGCGTTAGGGACGTGCTGGGTGGAAATGGAGTAAATTAAATAATCAAATAAAGTTCTGAATCTCTTAAAACTGTTTAAATTGTCTGTGGTAGGAGCAGTATTGACTAGTTAGATGGATAAGCCGTGCAGTCAGTAGAATCCAGGCCACCTGCTAGGCAGATAGAGAGAGTGCTCACTAGAGCAGGACATTCCCATCTTTATCCTTAAGAGGCAGAATCTCCTCCATTTGTCATCAGTGTCTGCATCTCAACATTTTGATAAATGTGCTTTTCACTGTGTCGGAAATGTGATCAACTTTGTAATTAGACTCATTAGCTCGCTGAAACAGGAGCACAAAGAACTTTGTTGATCTGGAATTATCCAGAGATCTACGTATGCGGATTAGGCTCTCGGTGCGATGCGGGCAGGCCTCATTTGTTTCCAAGAAAATTTGATTCTTTTGAAATGAAATTTGTCAGAAAACTTCATTAGAAAATGGATGCAAGAAAACAATGCGCACTGGAAGAAATCCAATTTCACACGTCTTTGTTAACCTAGAAATTGAGTGTGCTGAGGAAAGAGAATGCATTTGTGTGAAATAAATGATGAAATGTAGGTCATCTTAAGTCTGTATATGAAGTCATTGCCTGTTTGTGTGTTACGGTTAGTTGTGTGGGAATGTCTGTGTATTTGTGGGGTGGGGTGGACGGAGCAAAGCTGACTCACAGACAAAATTAAACAGATGGGAAAGTGTCCACGGCTTAAGTATAATTAATGAAGCAAATGAAACTCCTTCCCAGTATGTGTGTGTGTGTGTGTAGTGAGAATGAGATCGTAAAGAGCATTGTGGATTAAATTTGACAAATATTTGATCCACTTGATATATTTTAAATTGTTTTATAAATTTCAATTTTAGATTGGCCATTTGACAATGCATCCAGAAAAAAATGCCTTAAGCACAGACAGCTGTTTTTTGTTAAACCCTTGTCCCAAAGATGGAAGATTTTCATTTAATATTTATAAATGATATTATAAAATGTTTAGTTCTAATCCTTAATTCTGATTGGTCAATAGCTGCATGTATTTACGATAAACACCCAACGATTCACAGCACCCTAAGCAACCTTAAAGGAATATTCCATTTTCTTAAAAGAAAAATCCAGATAATTTACTCACCACCATGTCATCCAAAATGTTGATGTCTTTCTTTGTTCAGTCGAGAAGAAATTATGTTTTTTGGAGGAAAACATTTGCAGGATTTTTCTCATTTTAATGGACTTTAATAGAGCCCAACATTTAATACTTAACTCAACACTTAACAGTTTTTTTCAACGGAGTTTCAAAGGACTATAAACAATCCCAAACGAGGCATAAGGGTCTTATCTAGCGAAACGATTGTCATTTTTGACAAGAAAAATAAAAAATATCCACTTTTAAACCACAACTTCTCGTCAGATAAAATGAGAAATATTGTATGGCGGAAGAGCACTTCGACCTTTGCAGCACTACGACCTTGGCATGCAGTAACATCATCACTCGTGATTACTCCACCTCTCGCTCAAACTTTTGTCAAATTACTGCGCCAGAGGTCAAAATGCTAAGTGCTATTCTGACATACAATATAGTTATCATAGTTCGCCACATTTTTATTTTGTGTCCCCATACTTACTTGTGTAACTACTCATGTAACAATCTTTAAAGGACAAGTTCAGTATTTTACACTTAAAGCCCTGTTTTCAGATTGTTTATGATCAAATAGAACGGTTTTGACTGAAATTTCGACATATGCCCCAAGAATTTTCGGGTGTTTGCTGTTTCACCTCCTACCTCTATAATGGGTGTATAGGTGCACTGAAACAATCCTTCCTAAAATGCATTAAACTTTCATTTACAAAGACGTGAAACTCACCGAGTGGTCAGGGGTGTTCATTGATATGTTCACACAAAAATCGCTGCAAAAGATGCGTTCCAACAGGTGTTTTGCTGTTCGTTGTAAACTTGTGGACCTATTTTCCCAAACACCTCACACCCGTATATTCTTCCGTCGAGAGCTTGAATAATAAACACTCCAGCCCAGTTGGTGGCAATAATTCGCCTTTGCCAATTGCAAGAATACAAAGAAAGTTCCCGACGCGGAGTAATACAGTACCTCACAGCACATCTAATACAAGTCAATGGAGTTGGCATAAACTACGATAAAACCTGTTGGAAAGCATCTTTTGCAGAGATTTTTGTGTGAGCATAAAAGTGAACACCCCTGACCACTCGGTGAGTTTCACGTCTTTGTAAACGAAAGTTTAATGCATTTTAGGAAGGATTGTTCCTGTGCACCTATAAACCCATTATAGAGGTGGGAGGTGATACAACAAACTCCCAAAAACAGTCAAAACTGTTCTATTTCATCATAAACAATCTGAAAACAGGGCTTTAAGTGTAAGAACCGAACTTGACCTTAAAATAAGAATAACATGGAAGTGTTTGGTGGCCTCTAAATTCATCTCTGTTTTGATCCTAAGGAATGAATGGGGCTAGGCTAAATGCTAACACTTTCACAACGCGCTGTACAAAGATTAAGTGCACGCATTGAAAAAAGATAAGTATGTATTCATCCGTTAAGTTGAGGTAATGAAAATGGTGGTGTTTTCCTTTAAGCCATGACTTATTTTGTGATACAGCACGGCCTTTCATACTTTGTTGCTTGCCTGCATACAAGTATACATTCATACTACTGCATTCACTTCTATATATCTCAAAGTAAATGGGTGCCACAAAGTGAAAGTAGAGTATATCTTTATCTTGTCTCAAGCACCTTAGAAGTTGAAAATACAAGTGGATCCGGTGATATGATGATAAATACGCATACACATAAATATGTGTCAATGACTGCAATAACCGCTGTTCTTTTAATGACTCAACAAAACAAACATGGTTTAATTGTATTAAAGCGATAGTCTTTCCCTAGCAACATTTTGTGTAGGCGATTAACTTTAGGAAGTTAACTAATATTTACAATTTATTGTGCCATAATATGATTTATTAATCCTATGCTCAAAAATCTTGCTTTGCTTTTGCAATGTCTTAAAATAAAATTGATGTCTTTGCCTCCACAGGATATTTGACTGTAACGATAGAGCCATTGCTTCCAGTTGTTGTGGGAGAGACAGTGACTCTAAAGTGCAACTTTAAGACAGATGGAAGATTGCGCGAGATCGTGTGGTACAGGGTAAGTTACAGCTTTTGCATGTGTATATGGTGATTTTGTGTCAATTTGCTGTTTATAATCTGTTTTGGTTGCGAAATTGGAACCGTTATTGCAGCGCAATGCATTAAGCATTCAGTCCTAATGTCTAAGCTGCAGTCTTGGACTGATTTATTATTTATTAAATGTAACCCGTGATATTCTGTCGTCCTGTGAGGTTTAAGCCTTTAATATCAGCCCAATATCACGTCAGATATTGAGGTTATAATATTTTCAATTATTCATGACAAGCAAAGCTCCCCTTTGTGAGCATTATTGAAAACAAACTTTACGCAGTGAGCTCGCCGCAAAACAAATGGTTTTCGGAAATGGTAATGAATCAGCATGTTGCACTGCTTTAATCAAAAGATTGAGATTGTAGCGCATGTGATGTACTGTAGTAATAATTTGCTTGTTAAAAAGTTTCATACTGTGATTGAATGTCAATTTTAGCCCATCTCAAAATACTTCCCTCTATTCTGTTCTGCCTAGCATTTCCTATATCAGAGTAATACAAAACAGTAAAGCGTCCCAGTTTTGTTCAGGTCCTATATCAGCACTCACCTATCGTTCAATCAGATTCATGAACCGGAACTAACTGTTGTATGAAGTCAAATATCACCGTTCCCACTGCTGGTAAGATCTGAGACGTGATCTAATCATGTACGGACAGATGGTC
Source organism: Misgurnus anguillicaudatus (assembly GCF_027580225.2). NCBI lineage: Eukaryota > Metazoa > Chordata > Actinopteri > Cypriniformes > Cobitidae > Misgurnus > Misgurnus anguillicaudatus. The sequence continues at coordinate 24,320,109 of NC_073350.2, read as the reverse complement.
GAGGCCGTATCGGTTTAATGGCAAAACACTGTCTTTGATTCAACCTTCTGTTCTCAAACCAAACACATCTCCTGTCTGCAGACTTGTCTTTGCAAATGCTGACCTTTCCAGACAGAACAGAAAGAGATTAATAGCACTTTACATATTAGTCACAGACTCATATATCATACTGAACTTTTAGACAGTCCCAGACACTTCCAGAAGGCTTGTTTGTTTATACGAGGTCCCTCCTTTGTATGGTTGGTTATATTTATTCCACAGATGAAGGTTAAAGTCACAATAAAACGGAATTGGCGAATGTCTCATTTTCCCCGTTGTGACGTATATCCGAGTGAAAAGCTAGGGCTTGACCTGAATTCGTCCATAATTGATTGGATCGTTGGAAGTTGGGTCATATTGCTATTTGCTAATCACTGCGATCTTTTTTTGGGCCCCACCCACCTGCCATATTCCATGACCGGAAGTAAAGACAGAAAAAATTACTTTTGTCTTAGTACAAATATCTTAAAATGTAACACTTAAATGAATTTTCTTTAAGCAAAATTACTTAATTATGTCTAGTTTTTAGACAAAAAAATTACAATTTAAGTGAATTTGCACTTAAAACAAGCAAAAACATCTGCCAATGGGGTAAGAAAATTTTTCATGCATTTTTCTTGAATTAGGTGTTTAAGAAAAAAGTTAACTTATTTCAAGATTTTTTTTCATACGCCATTAGAAGATTTTTTTCACTTAATATCACAATATCACTTAAATTTGATATTTTTTGTGTAAAAACTAAACTAGACTTTTTTTTAGGTAATTTTGCTCAGTAAGAAAATGCATCTTGAAGATTTTTTTATTTGTACTGAAAATAAGACAAAAATCAAATACCACAATATTACAAAAAAATTATGGTTTTAGTTTCAATTTTACCGAGCCCTTAAGATGACATTGGAGTAAGAAAAATCTAAAATTTAGTTTCATGTGCTCACGCGAAACCTTCATGTGCAGAATTGTTTTAAGTTTAGTTTCACGTGCTCACGTGAAACTATCGCGCGTGCACATGAAACTATCGTGCGTTTACGTGCGCAGATGATAATTTCACGTGCGCACGCGAAAGTTTCACGTGAGCATGCGAAAGTTTCAAGTGAGCACGCGAAACTAAACTTTATTTCATTTTTGTTTCATGTACCCTTAGGGGCTCCATACAATTTCATTGTGATTTTAATGTTTAAAGATTTTCAGTGTGTTTTAGTCAACATGATCTCATGGAAAGTCGTGTTATATTCACACAAAATTGTATCATTTATTTGTGTCCATGGCACGAAATTCAGCTTTTTTACGTGCCTTGAGCACAAATGTATTTTTTGTGACAGTCGCACAAATTTCTATAAATAGTTTCTCATGTCGGTGGCACGACTTTCTTTTTCGTGTTATTTTATGTATTGTTTTCTGCTTTTTTTCCCTATTTTTAAATCATTTTCTCTTGGGGTTAGATTTGGCGTTTGGTTTAGGATGAACTTTTATGTATTGGTTTCTACATATTTTTCTTCCGCATTTAAAACTATTCTCGCCTGGAGTTGGGGTTTGGGTTCGGATGTCTAAAAATGTAACAAAAAGTGATTCTAACCCCAAGCGACAATAGGAAGAAAATAGGAAAAAAAACAATGAGAAAAACAATACATAAAATGAAACGAAAAAGAAAGTCGGGAAACGCACACAGAAAATATAGAAAGTTGTGTGTCACGAAAAATACATTTGTGCTCAAGGCACGTAAAAAGCTGAATTTCATGCAATGGACACAAATAAATTGATAAAATTTTGCTTGACTATAACACGACTTTATATGAGATCAGTCTGGTTTTAGTTTGATAATACCTGACTTTGCATTAAAAAGTGTGTGAACTATAAGTTGTGACCGAGTTTACCTCAGTATTGTAATGTTTTTTTTTCTGAATGAAACAAAATATTGAATGAGAAAAATAAAGGCTGTGGCTTGTTTCCACTGCAAATTGATTGAATCTAGAGAAGTAGTTTTGATTGCATGTGGACTTCACAGAATACAAGTATGCTTATTGCCCACTGGTTTTGCACTTCTTCACAGTGCTTGTTAAAACAGCGAAAGCAGAGCTTGCTGGACACGTTTACACGATAATGAATGCGAACGATGCAAAGCACGCCTTTCTGATCAGCAGCTAAGAAGTAATGTCTATTTGCACATCGACAGCCGCAATTTAAGGGAAGCGCCTCTGCGGGCGAAGCTGTCAACATCAACTATTGGCGTCTGATCAAAACCGCAAGGTGGTAATATGAACCAACCCTCCGTCTCCTATGACTGCTGATCATCACAGGGCCTAATACATTATAAATCAATTATCTGCGCTTGACTGCCAAAGTTGCTTTAATCTCCGGCTTTTATTTGACTAAACTGTCGACTTCTCAATTTTCGCCTCTGTTCGAACGTAACGCGGGTTGATATCCACCTTTGGGATTCACCGTATCTAATCACAAGCTTGGCGTGTGACACGAAGGCTGTTTGAATAGGGGATTGCAGCTGTGGGCTGTTCATTACCGGGACGCTGTTATCTTGACGCGCTCTATCTGAGGTATTGTTATGCACACCACTGTCCGACTTCACCTTCAATCTTTGGAGAGTTGCTGTCGGGGTGAGGAGCTTCTTTACCTGTTCGAGATTAAGGATTTTCCAGAGAGCCTCCTTAACCAGCACTGGCAAAAAATGTCTTAAAGGGGCCATGACACAAGACTTTTTTAAGATGTCAAATAAATCTTTGGTGTCCCCAGAGCACATATGTGAAGTTTTAGCTCAAAGCACCATATCAATAATTTATTATAGCATGTTTAAATTGCCACTTTGTAGGTGTGTGCAAAAATGTGCCGTTTTGGGTGTGTCCTTTAAAATGCAAATGAGCTGATGAAATTCAAACACTGATCACAATGATGGTGGTTTGTTGCAATTAAAACTCAATTGTGCTTTTCTCTGCACTAAATGCCAGTGCTGTGCAGATTAAGGGGTGGTATTATTATAATAAGAGCTCCTTATGACATAACAGGGGGGCCAAATTTCAACAACCTATTTTTTCATGTGCTTGTAGAGAATGGTTTACCAAAACTAATTTACTGGGTTGATCTTTTTCATATTTTCTAGGTTGATAGAAGCACTGGGCACCCAACCATAGCACTTAAACATGGAAAAAGTCAGATTTTCATGACATTGCCCCTTTAATAGACATTTCTTCTTCAGTTTCATGACAACAACAAATTAGGTTATGAGTGGGATACTGTATGCATTGAAATATTGACTAGTTTTTTACCTGCATAAAATTTTATGAATAAAATATACTTAAATATTCCCAACTGCATGCCTTAGTTGTTGTTTTTTTTTGCAATGATGGAAAAGAACTAAAATGTTGAAAGCGTGGAAAATGTTGATGCATGTCTTATTTAAATTGCACTGAAGTGTGTCAGCCGGTTCAGGTGACTCATTCCAAATGCTACAAAATGATGAAAGTGTGACCCTGCATGTGAAAATCCCTCTAAAATCATTTTTTGTGATTACTGTTCATCCTAAATAATGTAAAGAATATTCTGTAAAAATATAATTTTGGTATTTAACATATAGACTGAGTAAGGTCATGTCAAAGATTGAAATCAATGTGAAACCAATTAGTGAATTTAAACTTTTATTCTCCTAATTTGAGAATTAGTTCAGACACAAATCCATAAAATATTTTTCTTTTGCTTCCCTTTTCAGTTACATTTCTTCAATCTACACTGCAAAAAAATGATTTCAAGAAAAAAATTATTTGTATTTTTGCCTTGTTTTCAGTAAAAATATCTAAAAAGTCTTAAATTAAGATGCTTTTTCTTGATAAGCAAAACGACCCAAGAAAATAAGTCTAGTTTTTAGACCGAAAATATCAAATTTAAGTGATTTTGTGCATAAAACAAGCAAAAAAAAGTGCCAATGGTGTAAGCAAAAAAATCTCGTTTTGCCATTGGCAGATTTTTTTTTGCTTGTTTTATGCACAAAATCACTTAAATTTAATATTTTTGGTCTATAAACTAGACTTATTTTCTTGGGTCGTTTTGCTCATCAAGAATTTTTTGATATTTTTGCTGAAGACAAGACAAAAATACTAGGATTTTTTTTTCTTGAAAATCATTTTTTTCAGTGTACTCCAGCACAGATGTAGAAATTCAAGGTGTAGCTCACCCACTTTGCAGTACCACCTTTACAACCAACCACTACCAATTTAGAAGTTATCATGTAAAGTAATAGAAACATATAAGTAAAATGCATAACATGAAAAATTGCAATTTTTAAAGGATTTAATTAACATGTTCATGTAGTTTCCAAATCCCACATTGAAGTAGATTGCTGCGGCTTACGTCAAACTACAGATAAACCTCTGATGCTTTGATAGTGTGCTGTGGGTAAAGCTAAAAATAGATATGGAATTCACTTTGAAGCCTATTGGAGCCAAGCGAGAGCTTGGAATCCTGGGAAGGTCCATGGAGAATTTTTCTCAATGAAATGTCTGGCAGTTCATCTCACATTGTGCTTGTACTGATTATGTCATTCTAATAAAGAGATACCCTCGGTCCCGTCCCGACGGACGACTACACGGTGACGTCTGCTAACGGTGGGTTTCCGCTCGAATGCCTGTTGAATGCCAGTCTGCATTAACTGTGATCTTTCCAGGTTAACTCTCTCTTGCTTTTAATACCTTGATAAAGTGCAGGCTCACACCTACTGGCCAGATGTTTGCTCTCTGTTACAACAGTAACAGGTTTGTCCACAAGGATCTTTTTTTGTGAATCAGTTGGCTCTTCATCTACATTTTTAGGAAGCAATTTCTGCATTTAAATTATCATTTTAAACCCATTTTCTATTCAGTTCGTACAGCACACAACCCTTAGATAAATCCAAGGTGACTCTTATAGAATAAAAGGATCCCAAAAACCTAATTTCTGTTTCAAAGTAAGGTCAGCCTTTAACTTGCATATGCACATTCTCAGAGTTCCACTCGACTATGATATTCTGGACACTTTGGTTATTTCCCAAGCTTAGCTTGTAGCCCACGTCTCCATAAATCCCATTACCAATATTGACACTGAAGCACACCATTACAGTATGCAAATGACTTCGCTCCTGGCAAGATAATACAGCTTTAAGGAGTGGAGGAGTGTGCAGATTAACATGCCTGTCTTTAGACCACCGAAACGAAATGTTATGTGTTGACTGTATCATGTTTGTTTATTTGTTACATGTAGCTTTACTGTATATGTGTTTCAGCTTCAGGGGACTTTTTTGACCTGCCGGTGATGATGAATTTGGATGAACTTGGACTAAATAGCAACTGTTTCTTAACATTGCACCTGTAAGGCAGCACATTCCAATTCCTAGTTTGAGAATTCCAGCTCTCGGTTGCTATAGTAACAGAAGTCTAGGATGGAGTCTTTATGCAGTCTCACTTTGTGTACTTGGTGCACTGAGGAGCTCCCACGTGCCACACTTACTGCTATTTTAGAAACCCTTGTGTAATTGTGTCATGCAAATTCACTGTTCGGTGGAAAGCGCTATTCTGTATTTGATAAGAGTTGCTGCCTTGGCTAAAAATACGGTTTTCTGGATATTTATATACTTGACTAGAGAGAATCTAGATTAGGTTTCTGAAGGCAGTGCTTTATGCTGTGTAGGCTATTTGTGGGCAAGACTAAAAAAAACTTCATTTTACATTTACCCTTATTTACCACGTTTGGTTCCAAACCTGTTTTATTATAAATATTATATATGTAAAATGTGACCCTGGATCACAAGACCAATCATAAGGGTACATTTTTTAATTGAAATAAGCTTTTCATTGATGTATGGTTTGTTATGCCTTGGCCGAGATACAACTATTTGAAACTCTGGAATCTGAGGGTGCAAAAAATCTAAATGTTGAGAAAATTGCTTTTAAAGTTGTCCAAATGAAGTCCTTAGCAATACATATTACTGATGATAAATACATTTTTTATATATTTATGATAGGAAATTTACAAAATATTTTAATGGAACATTATCTTTACTTAATATCCTAATGATTTTTGGCATATCAAAGCTCTACACTAACTTTTTGCACTGAAATAAATGTAATGCGGTCAAATATTTGGGTGCACCTAACTTTTGTGCTGGTGCACCCAAATATTTGACTGCATCACATTTATAGTTCACCCAAAAATGAAAATTCTGTCATCATTTACTCACTCTCATGTTGTTACAAACCTGTATAAATGTCTTTGTTCTGGTGAACATTCCTGGGGTGGACATTCCTCAAAATATCTTGCTTCATGTTCATCAGAAATTTTACAGGTTTGTAACAAAATAAGGGAGAGTTAATGATGACAGAATTTTCATTTTTGGGTGAATTGGTCGCACTCTCCAGCCCTGCGTATAAAATCGATCATTTTGTCCCATACAATGTATTTTTGGCTAATTGTTACAAATATACCCGTGCAACTTACAGTATGACTGGTTTTGTAGTCCAGAGTCACATATAGTGCACGTGGATGAGACCTTTATGAAGACATATGATTGCTCTGTGTAATCAGACAGCAATTTAATTAATTGTGTATTAGAAATGTTAAAAATAGCATGCCGCCCTTTTCCAGTTTGTGAATGAACAATTTATTTGATTCAATTCAATGAACTGTTGATATAGTGACGTCCAGCCTGCAGGAGGGAAAGAGGATCAATGATGGCAACTGTCCACTGTTTACTCAAACCTATTGTGTGACTTCATAATATTTAAAATATAACAACATTTATGATATAATTTTATCAACAATTTTTATAATACTTTTTTGTTATTTTGTATCTTGGCAGCTCATGACTTATTGACTTATAGAAAGAGCGGATAGGATATTTTCATGAGTCGAATAAAATGCCCATTATCATAACTGAAGTTAAACTCCAGAGGCGTATCAGTCTTCAGAAATATGGTACGGACCGAAAAGATGGCATCGATTTTACCTCATCAATTAGCTGGAGACCTAGAGCTGCCCTAGATGCTACCCGACCCAAAATAACCCAAATCACTTTTTACCCAAACCCGACATGCATAAATCATTTTTTTAAAGAAAGACCGGACCCGAGACAAATCCGAGAAAACGGTCCAACCCGCCCTAGTGACATTTTTTTAACTCGACTGTCTGCAACCCTGCATGCACCCGTCAGGCAGAAATAAACCCCTGTGGTCTCGTAAACCAATTTGGCCCGCTGCTCCATTTGATTTCATTTGTTATCTGACGAAGACACCAAGGTAACCGCTAAAATTCAAGGTTGATTGACAGGTCTGGGTCAACGAAAATTAACCTACCGTCAGCCACACAATGTCGCAAGCTCTCTTAGCAAAAAGAGGAAGGTCTGGATAAAAACTTGATGCATTCACGCGAGATACTAACGGTCTTCTCTGGTCCGTTCGTCAAAATCACATTTATTTTAAGTACATGGCACACGTGAAGCTTTTAGACCCGAACCTGCTTGGTCAGACCTTGGGTTTTCGGTTTCTAAGTGGAACCATGAAGACCTCTACTAGATGCACACCACATAACACTCAATACTCAATAGAAAATATTAATCGTACTGGCAGGTTGTGATTCAGAAACTTGGTCCAAGCAAATGGACCCAACTCATCTTTCATGGACAAATGTCTTGCGAATCCTTTGTTGACCTCTTTGACCTTGTACTGCTATAGTAGTGCAATGACTGATACTTGACACCCTAATCATTTGGAGGTGACAATGACACATATCTGTTAACACAGCGTCTTCTTGACATGATGTAAACCACATCAATCAGCTGGCAGGCATTATGAAAAATTTACATATTTTTGTAAAATTTTTAAGATTTTATTTACTAAGGACTCGCCCTGCGTCTCAATCTGCATACAATCCATTGTAAATAGCATTTGAAATAAGTATTAGTATGTCCCAAATCATAGTATGTTAAAATGAGTATCAATAAAGTTTTAGATGAAAATTCAAAGTGTAGATCCATGGACACTCCAATATATTATTATGAATTATTGTGGACAACTCACTGCGACCAACTCAAAAGTAGGAACGTTTCCAACACAAACACAGTACATACTATTAGGTCATAATATAAGTAGGCAAATATGGATGCGGCTTCAGTTTAGGCCCTCCAGAGTCGATTCTTCCTTTTGAGAGATAATTAGATCATCATGCACTTTAAGATTGACAACTTTGCAGACCATTTAGAATAAGAGACAACTATTTTACACACTGTATGAAAGGTAATGTTCACAAAAGCATAGAGGCACTTTAAAGCTTTGGTGTACTGTAAGCATTGAGGAGATATGACCTATGAAATGATAGAGAAACAGAAAGTTGTCCAGGTTAACAAGGCTTTATTACCCTTAATGTTTAAAGCCTGCACAAGTCGCAAATTATCACCAAATAACTCAAGCTTATGTGGGTAACACACCATATAATAACAGTGGAACAAATGATCCTCATAATTGTGTGATATTATCTGATATTTACACTAAGGACTGTGCTGGAAAACTCACAATCAATATTCACAGATGTCAGCACTAGAACAGTTTTCGCTCTTATGGCAAAAAAAAGCTTTAATCTGTGCATCCGGTGTAAACCCAGAGGTGCAAAGTCTCCAGTGCAATAGCTGCTCTAAATCTAATGTTGCTGTCTAATGAGCCCTTAAAAGACAAAATTGGCTTAGAGAATTACTGCCACTGAGATTGTGTTATCTATCTTAAAAAAAATACTAAAATTCTTTCTTAATTAGCTTTTATAGGCATGTACCTTCATTTATTATATGTGTGGTGCTTTTTGTCGGAGCGATGGTTTAAAAATAAAGATAATAGTTTTAAAATCCAATAAAACTAGGTTCCTACAGTACAGCACTTCCTATATATACTGTCATTGTCACTTCAACTGTTTAAAGGAAGAGTTCACCTGAAAATGCAAGTTTTGCGATCACTTACAAACTTGTGTGACCTTAAAAAGAAAAAATTTAATGTTGACTATCCAGATTTTTTACAGCTGAAGTAAGTACCATAAAAGTATTGTTGAAGTACTATAAGTATACCATATTTTATTCTGAAGGAGTGCAATAGCTATACTATATAAGAAGGCAGAAATGTAAGTCATTTGAAATCTCTACTGCAGCTTTCCAAGTGTGCACATATATTCAGAAATGTATTGCTGGGTTTGACATTAACGATGCCAAATGTCATTGTTTCTTATGTGGCCCATAACCAATAATAATGCTTCAAATATGCAAATTTTACATATTTAAATCCCTCAAATGAGTATATAGAGGTGTAGTGGAAGGAAACTTTTATGCTTATATGTTTTGTTTGGAGCTGTTGTTTTAACCCATGATCGGTAGTGCTGTGACGGATCGCAGTTGATTGATCCATGATTCGTGGATTAATACGCACATTTAAATAGGGAAAGTTTATCATTTGCACGTGTTTCAAAGGCTTGCAAATTTAAGAGATTTTAAACAATTTAACTGCAAAAAGGCGCTAAAGTGAGCAGCTTTTTGTACACACATACACACATGCAATTAAATGTGTTCGGTACAGCTTTAGTCAGACGTGATCATCCCCACACCGTTCAAAGATCAGAACTCTTGATGTGTAAACTTTAGAGAGAGTTGCACTACTGTGTCTTATACTGTAGTCCATTAACATACATTTGGCAAATATAGCAATGAAAAATAATGTAAAGTTTTTATGTGGGGCAACTGTTTATGTGGCGCCATTTGGAATTCGCCCTACGTCTGTGTGTGTGCACGCGTTTAAATGCACTCAAAAGTGGACACACGGAGAGACGCATCTTCAAAAAGCAAGCGAACGTAAAATCTTCTGTTCTTGACCGGGCACATACAAACAAAATGATCTTCACAGTATTCTTTTTCTAATAAAAACATTTGTTTATGTCTTAGTTTATGTATAGATTATGCAGAAACCAGTCCGTGCTTATCTTAAAGTAACCTCTGTTAACTTAAGTCTGTGTCATTAATGTTAATTAAATAACCCAAGACAAAGAGAAAATCACTTCTGTAGCTTTAAAAAATAATAATTATATTTAATGTATACAATAAAGACAGTGTTATGATTCATTTGATTCGATTTATGTACCTAATGCAAATTTTAGACCTTACTAAATGTGCAACTTTTTTCTTTTTTATTAATGTTTGTAATTTCTTTTTTTTTGTTATTAGATTTTTCCAACCCCTTTTTTTGCTGATCCGAAAAATGATCTGATCCGTGCCTCCAAAAGCGTAATGTGATCCGAACCAGGGGCGTAGCTAGAATTTTATTTTTGGTGGGTCCCATATTTACTTTCAGCAGAACATGAAGTAGACTCAGATGATATGGATGGCACATTTTCTTCTTCTCGCTCAACTTTCCGTGCTTTTTTGAAAAAGCGTAATATTGTACTTTGCGCGTCAGCTGCCATTGTCACCAAATATTAATGAACTCTCATGCAAAGATGACAGCATACTGTAAGTTACACACAACAACACGTGCCATGAGCTTATCCAATCAAGTTTGAAACAGCTGTCAATCAAACTAAGAAATCAACACATTTATTTTATTTTAAGCAATTGGAAATCTGAGGGGGCAGACATGTAAATGAGGGGGCCAAGGCCCACCTAGGCCCCCTCGTGGCTACGCCCCTGATCCGAACTGTGAGTTTTGTGATCCGTCACACCCCTAATGATTGGATCAAATATAGTCTTGCATAGCCAGACCGTCAGACCGACGGTAGAAGATCTGGAAACCATGGCTGCTTTGAATGGCTTAAGACCACCCAAAAGTCCATATGACTGACAGGTAAAGCAACCACTCCCGTTTTGTTCTTTGTGTGCATTCCGATGTGCATTCACGAACGTCTCAAAATCTGACAAGAATGTTTATGCCGTAAACCTTGCATACTTTTAATAATCCAGCATTTAGTTCATTAGTGATTTTATCGTCACTAATGTAAACGCAATTTTCAAACAGACAGCTTTGTGTTTTTTCCAGATGGACATGTACGACATGTGACGTGCACATCTCCTGGAAATCCTGTAGAATTCAACCAATCAGTGAATGACTTTGAAACTGCTATTTGCAGTTAAGCGTGCCGAATGCATTAGACATTCAGCCACGGTCTGTGACCGTGACGTCTGAAGCTAAGATGCAAGCTGCCTCCCCTGCAAGCTCGGCCTATGCTGAGACTAGGCAAAATATGGACAAACCCAACCATTGGTTTAAATTATCCTATAAAATGTCTATATTTGACCCGAACTATGGGTTGAAACAACCTAGGATTATTTTAGATTGTTGCCTCTGGTCACCATCCAGTTTCAGCGTACGAGTACGATCAGTATGAATATCCTGTCAACATCTGCTTTTGCGTTCTGCAATAGAAAGGAAATCATTTGATTTGAAATGACATGGTGAGTAAATGATTTTTATTTTTAGGTTGAGCTCTTTCTTTTATAGTCCTCTCAGTTGCTGTGCATCATTAAATTACATGGGTTTAAAACTGAAACAATGTGATGATCATCCAGTCGATTTCAGAATTGCTTTTCCAAAGGAAATTGCATCTGATGATCCCGAAATGTCCTGTGTCTGTTGTGCAAAACACATTTGTGGAGTGGCATTGCATTTCATTACGCATTGACTATTTCCATTGCTTTGACTTGAGATTTGCTTTGATAAAACATACTGATATAATACTGTGTGTATGGATTTAAAATGGCTAACATTTCTAGAATAACTTTTTCAAGGTTATGCTGTTGTTGTTGGATTCTATTGACTGTCACTAAACATCAATCATCACATCTGTGAATAGCCAAAACAATAATATGCATAAATACTGCTCAAACCTCCAAAGGATGCTTCGAAAAACGCTTCTGGTGTGAAGAATAAAGCTTTTTTAATGGCATTGTGGGCATCAGTGGTCTCAAAACAGATTTTCTAAATCTATTTTGATATCACAGAATGATCAAACAAGACAGTGTTTACGAAGTGGATCAAAGTCTGATTGGGAATTTTGCATGCAAATAAAAAGTGTGATTTTCATTCAGAGGTCAAATCTTTCAGTATTTTCTGTACGAATATGGATAATTTTGCAGAACCAGAACCAGTATTGCCCTTTGCCATTTGAGAACAGCAACAGCTTGGAGGGTGCTGATTGTGCCAGGGAAGTGCACCCTGACTTGATTTTCGAGAAGGGTTTACACGTGCGTCACGCTGTGCTCTGAAGCACATTTTTCCAACAGATGCCGGCAGAAAACAGCATGTTGAATAGGTAGCATGAGCAGCGTGACGTACGTGCTCCAACCAGCAAAGGTACAAGGCCACATTTAGTCACGGAAATGTAATGCATTCAGATGACTTCCACATTTCTGACTATAGGACGGATAGAAAACAGAAAATATGCTGTCAACGTTTAGCAGATGAGACAATTTGGGGGTCATGTGGGGATATTAGGTTGCCACAAACTGTGGTAACTGTAAGTGTTTTTGACAGCTGCGAATCAATCGTAGAACGTGGTCATTACTGTTGAAATGAAGCGTCGCTTCCCTGCCCACCGTTTCATTCTCTGGTGCCTCTGATGTTTTGAGTCGGATCAATGGTAGCGCGTTTCCTCCCTGCGCTTATCTTTATGGTGCGGACCGCAGCTATTTGGGTCAGCGGTGTGGCAGAGGAGAAACAATTAAAGAAACCTCCCTCTCCTCCTTAGGGTATAACTCTTTGTGCAGAAAGATGGGTTTTGTAATAGATTTTTGTCGGTGTAAAATGAGACGCTGACCTCTGTGTCCGCCGAGCTCAAAGGCATCTGGAGAGGCGAGGCCGCCGCTGTCCCTCCAGGCTCAGAGCTGTATTAATTCTACCCATCACTCCATGCAATGTTTGTCATGCTCCTGGTAATGAGACGAACACTTTGGTGCCGCAGTTAAAAAAGCTTTCAGCGCTTTTAAAAGCACACGGTTGAGGCCGAACAATTATGGCGTGTTGAGCAGGGTGGTGAACCCTAACAAATGTGCTAGTTTGGGCTTTTGTGTTATGTTGGTTATTTTGTTGGTAATGTATGCAGATATTCTGTTCGTGTAGCTTTGCTGCCCTCAAAGCTATCCCCTACCACTCAAGACGCATATGAGACAGAATGCGACACCATCACTTCAGCAAATGTTAGTGCGTTATTGGTGTTTCCTGCTGATGTGTGGCTGCGCTGCTGCGCTCCATCTGCATCGTGCGGTTGGCTGTGCTCCTGCAGATGATGCGGATGTGTCTGGGAGCTGAGAGATTTCGTGGTGTACTGGCCGTTGTGCTTGAGGTCCTTCAGTTTGTCCTCACTCTTTGGCTTGGGCACTGCGGGTAGCCACAGTTTGCTTCATAGCTCTGATATATTTTCCATTTCCAACTCATTTTGTTTGGAGTGGTACATTACACACATATGCTGATCGATACCATCACTCTGGACTATGCTGTTGACTCTGGCTTATGTGTTTTTAATATGTATATTATGTTTGTTGTTTTAATTCATTTTTCTTAAAGGGACACTCAACTTTTTTGAAAATATGCTTATTTTCCAGCTCCTATAGAGTTAAAGATTTGATTTTTATGGTTTTGGAATCCAATGGTGCCACTTTTAGCATAGCTTAGCATAATCCATTGAATCTGATTAGACCATTAGCATTGCGCTAAAACATAAAAGAAGACTTTCGATATTTTTCCTATTTAAAACTTGACTCTTCTATAGTTACTTCGTGTACTAAGACGTGTGTTGGGGTAACGTATTACGCATTAGTAGTAATGCGCATTACGTAATAATGTTATTTTTTGAAGTAATGAGTAAAGTAACAAATTAATTTATAAATGTACACATTAATATTTGAGTTACTTTTTTAAAAAAGTAATGTGAGTTACTTTTCAGTTTAATGAAATAAATTTAAAAATAAAATAATGTACTGAATTAAACGGAACATATTAACATAGAATTACGCACTCTGTGCGCCTGAGAGGGAACAGTTTATGCCAGAAACGGAGATGGCAGGCCAGAGTTTGACATTTTTGCAATCATAAAAAACACCTACAAGGCCTGAAAGAGATCAAGCCTCAGCCAAGTAAGAAAAAGTAACGCAAAAGTTACGTAAAAGTAATGTAAGCATTACTTTCCATGAAAAGTAACTAAGTAATGCAATTAGTTACTTTTTTGGGGAGTAACTTAATATTGTATTGCATTACTTTTAAAATGAACTTACCCCAACACTGACTAAGACCAACGAAAGGTTTAGGGTTGCGATTTTCTGGCCCGATGTGGCTGGGAACTATACTCTCATTCTGGCGTAATAATCAAGGACTTTGCTGCCGTAACATGACTGCAGGAGGCGTGATGATATTACGCACTGCCCGAAAATAGTCCTCAGACTATTTTCAGGCGCTGTGTAATATCATTTCGCCTCCTGCAGCCATGTTACGGCGGCAAATAGTGAAAGTTCCTAGAAAGTGTAGTTTCTAGCTAAGGTTTCTAAAGAGTATTGTTCCTAGCTATATCAGCCTAGAAAATCGCAACTTGAAATTTTTTGTCTGTCTTATTACACGCTGTAACTACAGAAGAGTCAAGTTTTAAAAAGGAAAAATATCGAAACTTTTTGGTTATTTTTGAGTGTGATGCTAATGGTCTAATCAGATTCAATGGATTATGCTAAGCTATGCTAAAAGTGGTACTGCCAAACCCTGAGATCGGCTGAATGGATTCCAAAACAGTAAAGATCCAATGCTTAAATGAGCATATTTTCAAAAATGTGAAGTGTCCCTTTAAGCAGTACAAAGCTCATAGGTTTGATTTCTAGGGAACGCACATACTGATGAAAGGTATAGATTGTAATCTACTGTACTGTAAGTCATTTTGGATAAAAGCATCTGCCGAATGCGTAAATGTAAATGGCTGGTGATGTGATCTCAGTATGGTGGCACTCATGAGGGACTAACTCAGACTGTGGAGAATAACCGTTTTTTTAGGTCACACAGATATGATAAGAGTTTTTATCTCATTTCAATCACATTTACCTTTGTGCACCTTTAAGCGTTTCTCAACAATGGTGATGCTCAGTCTCACTCTGCATTTTTATTACTAAAAGCTGACGTTTAGCATTACCGCAGTGGGATAAACCCCCTTCACTACTTCTGCTTTATCTTGCTGTAAGGGGGGGAAGTGACAGATAACCCCCCCCCCCCCTTCCCAAGCCACTCAAGGCCTCTATCTTTGTTATAATTCATCCTAGTGAGGGCTGTTCATTTCACTTCTAATCTGTATCCAACCTTGCCTTGCCCTTCTCCAGTCTGTTCGTCTCTTGTGACCAGTCGCGGCTTAAGTCACGCTGTGTTATCTTTTAATTTTGGCTTCCTGACAGATGGGTTTATGCACCGTGTTATGTGTGGTATAGCAAGTATGTCACCGTATGATGATGTGGGAGGTAGATTTTGTGTGTTTACACATGTACATGATATGACCGAGATGGTTTTGGACTTGAGCGTTGTGTTAGCAGTGCTAATGGTGGTGGGTTTGATTCCTAGAAAACAAGTAAGGGATAATGTATAAGCAGCCGGTTGTTATTGCAGAAACAAGCTCCGACAGTGTGATCCGGACCTGATGCCATCACACTAAAGGGGTTTATTTCACGACAACAATCGTTTGTCTGTACATTATCCCACTTAAAGGAACAGTATGTAAGAAATTTATATCAATTAATTATAAAATGGCCCTGATATGTCACTAGACATTAAGAAATAATTTTTATTTCAAATACTTATATCACTAAAAACAGCGGTCCGGCCAGGATATTTTCATTTAAAAAGTGGAGTTGTAGCCCTCAGCTGATGTTTATGTTGTCATGTTGTGTATTGGCCACTAGTTGTGTGATTGCAGTACCAGTTTTAGCCACAAGTTTTGTGACTGCAGTACCAGTTTTGGCCACAATCCTACATACTGTTTCTTTAATACACGGCTATTTACCCCATAAGTAGGGTAAGGAACATTAAATATTGATTTGAAATATTTTATTAGCACATTTTAAAGGTGACATAGATTGATTGAACGGGGTATTTATCCTTGTTCTGTGATGTGACATGTAGAAAAACCTTTTTTTGTTTGGGTCTGTAATGCCTTAGAAGCTTCCTAAAAACCTCTCTCAGATAGCTCTATTAGGGTGGGGGATTTTAAACAAGTGGTTCTGCACCTATTTGGCTCCCCCTACTGGCTTAACTTGCAATCTCATTACTGATTGGCTGACTTTGCTGTCACTCAAAAAATGTAGCCAATTATTTTAAAGTGGAGGGGCAGTTAGATGCCTGTGATGTCTTAAGCATCAGTTTTTCAGATTGGGCTGTTTTCTGAATGACATTTCTAAAAGAGGAATTTCTATGAGACTGAGATGTTTAGCATGTTTAGCACTTTTTGTATATTTGTGAATGTGGGTAGACTACCATTATTCAACAAAGACAAGGTAAAAATGGTTTTTCATTCTCTGTCCCCTTTAAACGACTGTTTTAATGTCATATATGTTATTAAAATATATATTTATATTACATTTTTGTGTAATATTAAACTGTACCAGTTAAAATAATTTTCAGCATCCAGGTTACCGTGTGTTATTAGTTTTGAGCGGTTGTTATCTAGGAATACAAACCTGCAAATGTCGCGACTGGCCAATCAGAATCAAGGATTCCAAAGAGTCGTGAAATAAGCACTGATAAAAAAATTTAAAGTACATGAATGTAAAAATTATCTTGTTGTCGAAGTAGTTTTTCCTGCGGCAGGCTTATGTTTTCAATTGTTGAAGCGATGCATCTTAAAAAACGGCAGCAGCTGGCATTTTTGTTCCTAGCGCTGAGCCCGATAGTTGAAAAATCAACTTTGAGTGAAATGCTGAGCTCATCAGTGGCACTTTTTACTCAGTTCTCTAATTACAGTAAAGGTGTGGCGGGACAAATATCACACCAACCAACTGGTGCATTGGACAACGACAGAAGTACCATATAACACTCGGATGAAGAAACGTTGGCATTGGCCCCAGTTGGCGTTTGCTGGGATTTTCAACCGTTTAAATGCTTTGGTGAACATGGGGCATACGTGTTGTCTTTTTTTAACAAAGAGTCAGTGAAAATTAATAGAAAGGGAAATTTTGTTTGTCAATCTCAAGATGCTTATTATATTAACAGTAATTTATTAAATATTATAGTCCAAAATTATAGTCTAACAACATTAGGGTAAGTAAATAATGACATTTTTTCACATTTGAAATTTTTGTTATTTTTGTTATTTTTGTTCATTGTTAATTTTATTTTAATTTAATCACAACCAACAGTCACAATATTGACTATTGACAGACATTATTGACTTTTTTACACTGTAAAACCTAAAAGTTAACTCCTTAAGTATTTTAGTTACATTTTCCAAGCATCTATGCTTTATCAGAGTGTTTATCTTGGGAAAAAAATTACTTTTCTTTAGTAAAAAATATTCACTACATTCTAAAGCATAAAATCATACTGTGTATTCATTATATATTGCATATTAAAATTGATTTAATGCCTAATTACATAAAAATTGTGTACTTTTACTTTCTCGAGTAAAAGTACGAAAATAAATTTTACTTAAGTAAAAGTACAAAAATTACTAGATGTTTAATGTACTTAAATATTAAATATAAACCAAAAACTTGAAATTATGAAATGTAGTGGAGTAAAAATTATGATAATATGTTTTGGAATGTTTGTTTTCCAAAGAAAAACACTAATAAAATACGAATACTTGAAAATTTACTTTTAGTACTATACAACTCTGTTCACAGTACTTAAATGTATGTGTTTTAAAACTTAAATGGCCTAATGCAACCGGTTTACTTAAATGGTTTGGGTTATGTTAACTGTTAGGTTTTGCAGTGTAGGACATACTCTATGGCAGCTTAACAAAACCTGTTGCATTATAAGCCCACTGCATCACCAGTTGTCTTCCTATTTCACATTGACCCGCTCTGGGTTGCTCACATAAAGAGTGTTGGTAAAACACTAGTAGTTGTGACGTAGGAACTATAGAGTTGCTGGGATTATACTGCTCCATTATTGTTGTGCCCTTGAGCTAAACTAACATTGTGTTGTTTTCAAATGGGACTGCATCAGTTACTGCCTTGAGAGTCTACCGAAATACTCAAATTCAGACCATTCATCTTTTTGATGCTATTGCAAGTATTATATATAGTTATATTATAAACAGACTTTTATTAGTCAGGGTGCAAAAATACACGGCATGAATGAGCTTGTGATTGACATTGATGGAGTTGATGGAGAAGGTTATTGCAGATATTGCACTACTAAAGTGGTAGTATTTATCTTTCCTCATCTTTGATGTTTATATTTTCATGTTCACATCTTTAGGTACAGTATAGCTGATAAAAAAAATGTTTCTTTGCAAAACGAGATAACCACCGTTTTTTTAATTGTTCAGAAATCTCGTTTTTTGGTTGTGCATTCCAATTAATTTCAATTCAACTGCAGTTGGTTTGTTTTGATTTAAACCTTCATAACTTAAACAATACAGCTAAGTAGCACCATAAAACAAAATAATAACATGATAATAAACATGTTTTGACAAAAATGTAAAAAAATGGATTTATCTCGTTTTGCAACGAAACTCTTCAATTGTAGTTAGTATTACTGTAAAAATTATTTGCTGTTTTCATTTTTTTAGTTTAATCAAGTCATTTTAACGTATTTAACTATTATTTATCTTGACTATGAGTTCTTATAACTTATAAAATGTAGTTTAAATAAGACGACTCATCTCTTCTCAAGATAAATAATAGTTAGTTGAAATGGATTTGATTAAACTTAAAAATCTAAGGCAGCAAAACTATTTTTACAGGTTAGTAATCCCTAAGGGGGCGTGTACACTAAAGCGTTTAAACGCGGCTGAAAACACCAGGCGGACGCCACCTATAGGCACTTGCAGTTTTTCAACTAGGCGTTTTGGTTGCTATGATACTTCTACTTTGTTTATCAGTTTTTAAACCATTTGCAGGTTGGTTATTGTAATATGGTTGGTGTAATATTTGTCCTGCCCTTCCTCTATTGTGACTGGACGGCCGAGTAAGAAATGACATTGAAGAGCGTTTCACACAAATTTGAGCAGTTGCTGGCGTTTTTGAAAATCGCAGCGCTTCCATTGGAAACAATTGAAAACATATGCCGGCTGCCGGCGTAAACGCCTTGGTGTGGACGCCTCCTAAAGCTTGATGAGCGTACGGTTGTCAAAGATTTCAATGTTTTCAACGAAAACAAATCTGATCTGTATTTCCTCCCATATGGAAAAATATATTTTCAAATATAATTTTAAATATATTTTAAAATATACAAAATATGACTAAAACATATTTGTACTGAATTTGGCAATTTTTTGTATATTTAATTTTTTAAATGTATATATTTTTTGCACAATTTTTTTGTGTATTTATACATTTATAATTATTTTATATGAATTGTATTTGCTAACTACAATGTGTTGCATGTAATTTTATTTTGTGATTTCATAATTGTGATCATTTTTAAGGGGCTGGACACACCAAAACTTTTAAACGCGGCTGAAGGACTGCCGATGAAAATTTAATAGCACTTTTGAGCCAACTCGGGTACATTTACATTATTGTAATGTTGAATAATGTACATTGTCTTTTTTTAAATATGAAATGAAAATGAAGAAAAAAAACGTCACTTTGAAAGAAAAACTTTGTATGTTACAAACAACAAAACAGATTTGAAGAGATTAAAATTAAATATTTTTTCAACTGCAAAAATATACTTATAATTTTATATTTTATACAAATACTTTATACATTTTATACAAACTTTATATATGTTAATATATGAAGGTTAAAACTAAGTATACATATTTTTTTATTAAAAAATATATTTAACTAAGCTTTACTTTCTACAAAATGTATTTGGCATATATATTTAAAACATATTTTTGGCCAAAGAAATTTATTTTTTGCCGTACTGGCATCTTTTTAACCTTACGTGTCTTCAATTTGTTCATATATTAGCTGCCATAGCATAATAAAAGAATTTAGGTAACACTTTACAATAAGGTTCATTAGTTAACATTTGTTAATGTATTAACTAACATGAACAAACCATGAGCAATACATTTGTTACAGTATTTATTCATCTTTGTTAATCTTAGTTAATAGAAATAAAGCTGTTCATTGTTTGTTCATGTTAGTTCACACTTCACAGTGCATTAATTAATGTTAACAAGATTTTAATAAAGTATTGGTAATGGCTTAAATAAACATTAAAAATATTAATAAATGCTGTATAAGTGCAGTTCATTATTAGTTCATGCTAACGAATGTAGTTAATGAACCTTATTGTAAAGTGTTACCAGAATTTAAAATGATACAATCCAAGTGTCCCAATGAAATGTTGGATTTAAAACAGCTGTATTTTTCAGGTGTGACTCAGTGGAAACATACACAGCACATGCAAGCCAAAAACCTTCGCTGTGAAAATGCAACAGGAACAAAGGGTGGAAAAGATATGAGATTTGGAACAATTTCATATGATGGCTTAGACAGTTATGAGATTTTATCTAAAGCAATAACTCAACAAGTGCTAATATCACATAGCTCTGCCATTTCCCATAAGTCACTGCTTGTGTAGCGACAATTGCATGGCACTGTTGAACTGCATTATTTCAAATATTAATGTTGATGCCAGTTCTCATCTCGCTTAGATCTTTGTGAAACAAAAGATGCTAGTAGCGTTTAGTAGCCGATTCAAGATGGGGTATTAAACTTTTCAAAGTTTATTGATTCAGAGTCAAAGATTAGCTGTGCTGTTTTCTAATACATATATCAGTCTGATTTTGTCTCTTCATTCCTTTGTACTCTGCTGATGGTGCCCATGTTTATGCAGTAATAATCGATTGTCTGCAAAGTCAAAGCGTTATGTTTGTGTGCAAATTGTCATGGTCGGAAAATATTGACTGTTGTCTGTTTTTCACTTCTGTATGTCTCAGAAATTTGTGACTTGCTTGATGGGAGTATTGGACCTTGCAGACCGTTGGCAAGAAAATGAATTACGTCAGGACTTGACTTGAAAGCCGAGAATTATAGACATCAGATCTAAATGAGAGGTGTGAATAGAAATGGCGTCTGACTAATGCCTGTAATTTGATCCAATAGGGCTGATGACATTTTGTCTAAATTGCAAATTGCTTTGGAAAACAATTTTGTCCCTATAGCATTCCATTGCACAGACAGGCAGCTAATCAAAAGCTAGGCAAGAAAAGCACATCTAACAGGCTTACACACACACATACATGAACATGTAGTATAAAAGTCTGAGACCATTGTGTATGAATTATTGTGTGGAGTCAGCTTGAGTGCATGCCGTCATTAAAGCACAAAGCTGATGACTAACTTTTACATTTACTGAATGCATTTAAGAGACACTTTAATCCAAAGCGACATACATTGCATTCTAGACTTTTTAAGCACATGTGCTAAACTGTTTGCTTTAAATGCTTATATCTTCTGTATGCGAATGTTGATTCATACCAAAATTCATTTGTTTGACAAATGAAAACGTCTCGGGTTACGTATGTAACTTTGGTTCCCTGAGAAGGGAACGAGGCCCTGTGTCTCCCTTGCCATACTTGCTGCCTCCCTGTAACGTCTTTGGCAATATTTCAGATAGCGATATACTTCCTGGCTCCCACGTCACCCTGTCTTTGTTGTTAAGCCTCACCATTGGTTGAATTTGAGATGCACTTACCCCTATAGAGGCGTCCCCAAAGTGTCACCGCAGTGACGCAGCACGAGTTCCCCACGAAAGGTAACACAATGTAACCTTGCTCTCCCTTGAAATGTTTCTCCACATTTTAGTCCTTGAATTTAAACCTGGAAAGTCCTTGAAAGGTCGTTGAATTTGAAGTTAACTAAGGTGTGGGATCCCTGTGAAATGACATTGGAAAAGTGCAATTTGATGGTAAGAAACAAAAGTTAGTGTGAAATATGTTGTTTAATTGGGATTTAGCACACACTTATAGAACTATCTGTTTTTTCCCATTCAAGTAGATGAGACTTTAGTCTTGCATGACTGAAGACGTTGCAAATGTGCCCGCCTATGGCACGACTTCTCTAAAGGGACTTTGGGTATGCAAAACGTTTGACCTTAATGAAAAGAAAGATTTATTTATTGGTCACTAAAGCCAAAGTTGTTAAGCAGAGACGTTTAGGAAATGTGCAGAGAACCGTGTCTTTGGAACCCTCTCTGTATTCTTCTGAAAATACGCTCCTTTAATGAAAGCATATTTTAATGATTTATGTTGTTTGTTTTGAGGATAATACAGTATATCATCCACTACTAAGAATTAGGGGGGTTATAATTATGAACTGATGAAGATGTTAACAAACTTAAAATGAATTTCAACCAAGTTTCCTACTGCTAGCATTTAGCTAATTAGGGCCAAGCCAGGAAGTTAATAAATAAAAATGAAACAATTAAAAACGTCCCAGTTAAGATGAAAGACTACTGTTAGCCTTGATTTTCTTTCTTCTAAAGTTTTTTTTTCTATTGCTTCAGTCAGTCAGATATTTGGAGGCCCTAGGCAGAATTTATGTTGGAGGCCCCTCACACCCCTTTATTTATTTTCAGAATAATGCGAGGAAGTGTCATAAAGTGTTTTTCTACACTGTAAGAAATAACTTAAAGAGTAACTAAACCCCTGGTCAGAGCCTGACTCCACCCACTGGCAATATTTGAAAAATGCAAGAAAAGTGGGCAGATCCCAACGGAGATAGAGGGGACGAACTAAGCTCATAGTGATGGGATCGTAACAAGGGCGTGGTCACGACGTATTTTTTGTACCCAACATCCAATAGGAAAATTCAACTGCAGTAGCCACCGTTCAACCTGAAGAGGGCAGTACTCAGCTTTGTGACATGGTGCATTATCCTGCTGGAAGTAGCCATTAGAGGATGGGTACATGGTGGTCATAAAAGGATGGACATGATCAGAAACAATGCTCAGGTAGGCCATGGCATTTAAACGATGCCCAATTGGCACTAAGGGGCCTAAAGTGTGCCAAGAAAACATCCCCCACACCATTACACCACCAAACTGCACAGTGGTAACAAGGCATGATGGATCCATGTTCTCATTCTGTTTACGCCAAATTCTGACTCTACTATCTGAAAGTCTCAACAGAAATCAAGACTCATCAGACCAGGCAACATTTTTTCAGTCTTCAACTGTCCAATTTTGGTGAGCTTGTGCAAATTGTAGCCTCTTTTTCCTATTTGTAGTGGAGATGAGTGGTACCCGGTGGGATCTATTGCTGTTGTAGCCCATCCGCCTCAAGATTGTGCGTGTTGTGGCTTCACAAATGCTTTGTTGCATACCTCGGTTGTAACAAGTGGTTATTTCAGCCAAAGTTGCTCTTTTATCAGCTTGAATCAGTCAGTCATTCTCCTCTGACCTCTAGCATCAACAAAGCATTTTCGCCCACAGGACTGCCGCATACTGGATGTTTTTTACTTTTCACACCATTCTTTGTAAACCCTAGAAATGGTTGTGCGTGAAAATCCTACTAATTGAGCAGATTGTGAAATACTTAGACCGGCCCGCCTGGCACCAACAACCATGCCAAGCTCAAAATTGCTTAAATCACCTTTCTTTCCCATTCTGACATTCAGTTTGGAGTTCAGGAGATTGTCTTGACCAGGACCACACCCCTAAATGCATTGAAGCAACTGCCATGTGATTGGTTGATTAGATAATTGCATTAATGAGAAATTGAACAGTTGTTCCTAATAATACTTTAGGTGAGTCCGATTTTTTTCTAGATTTTTTTAAAGATTAGACTTTGTCTGCCATATAAACTTGGAAAAATAGCAGGGCTGAAAATAAAACATTCAGTGCTTACCCACAATGATAATACAGTACTAAGACATAACCACATAACCATTATCTGCTCTCTTCATCTCCTTGTTTAGTGCCTGTTTGTTTCAAGAAAGGTTTAAGTCATAGGGGGGCACTGAAATGTCAAACAGCACCTTCTAAAATCTTTCCAGTCTGTTTCAAGCCCATAATTAGGCTTCTATTGAACTACAGTATAAGAATAAACCATATGCTCTCATCTGCTTGCAGGTGTGCTTTTTCTCCAAGAAAGTCTATGATTATTTTAATTTTGTCAGAATAACACTGCATCACTGAATCCAAATTGGGCTCTCCAGACCTGAGTTGGTGCCTGGATTATATATATTTTATTCGCATTGCGCTAATGACTGTACCAACCTGAGCCAAGTTGCAACAAAGAAACGATTTTTCGCTCTCTTTTACATATCCAGATTAGGAGCACCCCATGTTTTCCCAACTTTAATTGTTGACAAGAATGCTTACTGTGTTCAACACGCACCATATTACGGGAATAAATGCTTGGTTCGTCCTCTGAGGCCTGTCCCATATCTTGCATCATTATATATTGTTGGCTATGCAAATGACTGTATGAGTTTTTTTCCAAGACATGTTTGCATGCTTTTTAGCAAACGTAGACATAATGCAGTGGTTTCCTCCTGCTTGGGGAGTTTAAATGAATCACTGCAGCCTTGCAGCTTTGAGGACTTTATAAAGATTGTAGTTGCATATTCAGAAACGCCGTGACTGTGGAGACAAGGGGAGATTAAGATTCAGCATAATTAAATTCTGGGGTTATTTTTTTCTCCACCGTGCATTTCTCATAAAATCTGCTTCACATATGAATGCATTTTGCCTCTTTCCCAGACACAGAAGCTGTGAGTTTAATGAGCTGTCTTACTGGGGGAGACTGACATGCAACATACAGTATGAGACTAATGCAATTATTCATTGATCCCCAAAAGATTCCCAAAAGGCTTTGATGTTATTTCCAGACAGGGACCTCCATGAAGGGCTGATTTCTAAATGGGACATTTTTGTCAAAATGTATATTTGATGGTCTCGTATCAATCCTTTTGCATTAGATTAAGTTACATTGGCTGTCAAAGTTGCTTTTGATCACACTGAATGATTTTGCCAAGCATGAAACAGAGTTTTTCAATTAAAAAGTTGCATGGGCTAATCTTGTTCCACTCTTAAAAAATAAATGTGCTGTGAAGAAATAAAGTATGAAGAACCATTTTTGGTTCCTCAAAGAACCGTTCAGTCAAAGTTTATTTAAAGAACCAATTATTTCCTACCTTTTTATAACCCTAAAGGACCTTTTGTGATCTGTTTGACATATACGCAGAGGCGCTAAATCACTCAGTCACAGATGTGGGTAAAGATCTGTGCTGGTTCCTGGTCCCAGATCAGTTTGATATCGCTGTAATGTGTCTGATCAAATCAAGCTACTCTGGCTAATACTGTCAACAGGATGTCTCGAATGAAAACTGAATGCAGTTATCAGGTAACGCACACGTCCTGTGTGAAGAGCCATGGTCAAATCAAGCATTACTTAGGAGGATATGAGAATATACTATGCATTGGAGATTATTAGCTTACATACTCTGGTTAAATAGATCTGTTCTTCATGCATTTCCCATTCTGTGAAAAGCACACCTTTCTCAATCATGCATTAAACAAAAACTTTTGGAGAGGGAATGCAAGTGGTTTTTAAATCTTAAATGTTCACACCCTCTAAAAATGGTAAAAAAAGGTCTGTAGCTGTGGTGCCCTTTCAAAAATGACACTTTTGCTCCTAAAGAATTCATATTTATACATCAAAGCTACATATTTTTTACTAAATGTATACATATTTATACCTATATAATGGCATTTATAAAGGGTATTGCCCCAATAACTGCTTGGGATCATTTTTGGAGTATTTTATCTGACAGTTTTCTCAGAATTTTTTTTGTGATTTTGGTGACAGTATCCTAATAACTATGTTTTCTTTAATGTGTATATGCTGTATTCGCATGTTTTTTTATTTATGCTTTGTATATTTATGATGGTATATATAGGGGTGTAAGAAAATATTGATATGCGAGTAAGGTGATATTTTGTTTGGCAAAATATAGATTCTCAAAAATGCAATATTGATATTTTAAAAATAAAAATCATACAAGATTCATGGCAGCTGTTTCATTTGGAGTTTACATCCCGACCACTAGATGGCATTCTTCTGAACTTAAAGGATGAGTCCATTTTCAAAAATCCAGATAATTTACTCACCACCATGTCATCCAAAATGTTGATGTCTTTCTTTGTTCAATCGAGAAGAAATTGTTTTTTTTTTTTTTTTTGAGGAAAACATTCTAGGATTTTTTTTTTTTCATTTTAATGGACCCCAAAACTGAACAGTTTTAATGCAGTTTAAAATTGCAGTTTCAAAGGATTTTAAACGATTTCAAATGAGGCATAAGGGTCTTATCTAGTCGAAACAATTGTCATTTTGGCAAGAAAAATAAAAAACATGCACTTTTAAACCACAACCTCCCCTCATCCTCCGGCCGTGTGACGAGCCAGCGCGACCTCACGTAATTGCGTAATGATGTCGAAAGGTCACATGTTACATATATAAAAACCCACATTTGCAGACCATTTTAAATAATAAACTGACACAAAGACATTTATTAGTATCATTCGACATACAACATTGTCGGAACGGTCCTCTTTCTCCACACTTGTAAACACTGAGGCGTATTACGTGAGGTCGCACTGTGGTTTAAAAGTGCATATTGTTTTATTTTTCTTGCCAAAAATGACAATCGTTTCGCTAGATCAGACCCTTATGCCTCGTTTGAAATCGTTTAGAGTCCTTTAAAACTGCAATTTTAAACTGCATTTATATTGGGGTCCATTAAAGTCCATTAAAATTAGAAAAATCCTGGAATGTTTTCCTCAAAAAACATAATTTCTTCTCGACTGAACAAAAAAGTCATCAACATTTTGGATCACATGGTGGTGAGTAAATTATCTGGATTTTTTGCAATACCGCGATTATTTATGAATTTTTTGGATTACCGCCAATTTATGAATAAACTGAAGCCAAAACATTATTTACTAATTTTAAACTCTGTGTATGTTTTGATAATCATTCTGAATTTGATCTTTAACAAAATTCCTTCACAAAAATGCAATTATTTTAACTTTTTGCTAAAAAAAGTATTTTTAAAGACAAATATCCATATTTAAGAGTTTATAAGCAGAGAAAAAATAGATAGGATGAAACGTTTTTCCCCCCCGTTTTCCTGAAACGTTTGTTTGTTTGAAAGCAGAGGGTCTGTTCTGTCATTTGATATATTTGTATATTTATATATTTTTAGAAGAAAAAATTCCTAGAAGGCATTTGTCAGGACTCTGCCTTGAAGTCTTGTTAAATTTTGTATTTTGTCATGGTGGCAGAGTTCTGGCAGTCCCTAGCCTTGTGTGGAGGTTCATGCCTTGTTTTTGTGTTTGGGCATGTACCTCCGGTGTCTTGTCATTTGTCCCCGCTCCCTCGTCCTCCTGCTTATTGTTAATTATTACTTATTCACATCACCTGTTCCCTCCTCGTTATCTTGTTTAGTTTCTCTTATATAACGTTCTCTTGTCCTTGTTTCTGTGCAGGTTCATTTTTGTATTGTCAGCGTTGTCTAGTTGTTTCCAGTCAAGTATCTAGTATTGTCAAGTCAAGAGTTTAATAGTCTAGTCCTGTGTTTTGTGTCTGTCTTTGGTGTATGCCCCCACGTGGGCTTTTGTTTTTGTCTTGTTTTATATTAAAGTCTTTTGTTACCCCTTCATCGTCTGCTATTGGGTTCATCTGTCCAAAACCTTAACAGAATGAACCTGCCACGATTGAACCCAGCGACGGTGTCGGGGTCAACAGCTTCATCTCCTGCATGGGTTTTACTGCCCATCGCAGTACGCCCAGTTCCGGACTGGCTCAGGGGCAAGACTCGATCCACACTCTTCGCTGAGCTCTGGAGAGCCCTCATCAAGCCGGATCCGGGCTGCAGAGAGATTGCTGCTGTGATTGGCCGGTTTCTTGGGTTGGCCGCCGTCTGGTTTAAGCCTGTTTACGGGATGCCCGGTCCCGAGTCCGTCACCTCAACTTCTGCTCCTTTGCTCGCTGCCAACGAGCCCGCGCAGTCCGCGCCGCCCACCGAGCCCGCGCAGTCCGCGCCGCCCACCGAGCCCGCGCAGTCCGCGCCGCCCACCGAGCCCGCGCAGTCCGCGCCGCCCACCGAGCCCGCGCAGTCCGCGCCGCCCACCGAGCCCGCGCAGTCCGCGCCGCCCACCGAGCCCGCGCAGTCCGCGCCGCCCACCGAGCCCGCGCAGTCCGCGCCGCCCACCGAGCCCGCGCAGTCCGCGCCGCCCACCGAGCCCGCGCAGTCCGCGCCGCCCACCGAGCCCGCGCAGTCCGCGCCGCCCACCGAGCCCGCGCAGTCCGCGCCGCCCACCGAGCCCGCGCAGTCCGCGCCGCCCACCGAGCCCGCGCAGTCCGCGCCGCCCACCGAGCCCGCGCAGTCCGCGCCGCCCACCGAGCCCGCGCAGTCCGCGCCGCCCACCGAGCCCGCGCAGTCCGCGCCGCCCACCGAGCCCGCGCAGTCCGCGCCGCCCACCGAGCCCGCGCATCAGCTGCAGCCTCCACCACCCAAGCCCCCTTGGACTGTTTTGATTATTGCCATGGACTTTTGTGTCTGATTTAGTTCCGTATTTATCTTGTTTTTGGCACCTTTTGTTATGTTTTATTCTGATGTGTTCATTGTCTGGTCATGTTGTTATCTGTCATGTTTTCTTGTCTTGTGTGTTCTCTTTTTGGACGCCAGGTGGCGTCCTTTGAGAGAGGGCTACTGTCAGGACTCTGCCTTGAAGTCTTGTTAAATTTTGTATTTTGTCATGGTGGCAGAGTTCTGGCAGTCCCTAGCCTTGTGTGGAGGTTCATGCCTTGTTTTTGTGTTTGGGCATGTACCTCCGGTGTCTTGTCATTTGTCCCCGCTCCCTCGTCCTCCTGCTTATTGTTAATTATTACTTATTCACATCACCTGTTCCCTCCTCGTTATCTTGTTTAGTTTCTCTTATATAACGTTCTCTTGTCCTTGTTTCTGTGCAGGTTCATTTTGTATTGTCAGCGTTGTCTAGTTGTTTCCAGTCAAGTATCTAGTATTGTCAAGTCAAGAGTTTAATAGTCTAGTCCTGTGTTTTGTGTCTGTCTTTGGTGTATGCCCCCACGTGGGCTTTTGTTTTTGTCTTGTTTTATATTAAAGTCTTTTGTTACCCCTTCATCGTCTGCTATTGGGTTCATCTGTCCAAAACCCTAACAGCATTTTGTGAAACTTTTGTGAAAATCTCAAAAAATGCTCTCAGGGAATGAGTTATTTTAATTATTTTTCAGGTTAATAAGTGTATAAAACTATTGTGTGCTAATGAGCACGTGTGTGTGCTTGCAAAAGTGTAATACCCGAAGACTTTTTGCATGGTTTGTATATTTGGCCTTTCCAAAATAAATCATTGTTCTCAGATTCTCAATCATGTATGATAAACGCATCTTTTGATTTACAGTATAATACTGCCTTCCTCGTTTTCAAGTGTTTGCGAAAGATCTGCCTTGGAACAAAACGCCGGCGTTCCATGGCTCGCCATTTACCGATTCAATTACCTCATTCACAGCCTTGCATAAAACGCCAGAGATACATAAACATTAGGAAAATTCATAGTATCAGATAAATCTGTCAGAGGCTTCCCTTGAGCTGTTTTTACAGGCCGTTAAAGTATCTAAGACGCAAGCCATTTTTCCCGGAGCAGTAAATGAGCGGCCAGAAAAAAGCCCTGATGAATCAAATTCAGAGAAGTGACAGGAAGATGAGCTGAGATGAAGAGCAGCTGGGTTGTGAAGATAGGGCCGTGACATCAGCTTCTCTTGGCAGAAAGAAGCTCGATTGATTTGTTGTAGAGGTTTGCGTGTTCCAAGGCCCCCATATTCCCAAAGGTGCCTGTTGGAACAAGATGCTACCATCATCAAACGCATTCTCCGATAGAATTGATTAGACGAGGGAGCTTAATGTGTCTTCAGGGCATTGTGCTGGAGGCTGTTTCCAAACCCTTGAGATTTTCCTTCTATTGTCCTGTTTCTGCACACCGGAGAGCAAGTTTGGACACGCTGAATAAAGAAAAAGCTTTCAGACAGGAATAATACAGCGACGGTATTAATGGGCTTCTTAATATCGGTGTATCTTTACAGTACAGAAAACATAGGAATTGATATTAGAGTGAGATCAAGGATTTGTAAGATCTTAAACCAAAAAAAAAAAAAAAAACTTCAAAGTACCGCGCAGATGGAGGAGATGAGTCTTAGCTGGTGTGGCATTTCTGCTACCTAACCATTCTTTCCGTTCTAATAGTCCTTGAGTTGGAACAAGCAGTGTGGTGATGTGTGCAGCTGAACATTCAAGAATTTCTGTCGCACCATCTGTTGTGCATATGGCAGATGCTCGTTTTGACAAGTTAAGGTACACATGGAGATACCCATATAGCAAATATAGGTTATAAAGGTGAGTCTTATATAACTTTTTATTGTTCCATCTTACCTAAAGAATCCAATTATTTAGGCATTTTAGATCTTTCCTTTGCATAGACTCGTGTTAAATAATAAATGCGTTAGAGTGATTTTTAAGAGAAAATTGTTTTGAGTCCTTTCATGTTCCCTTGTGTGTGAACGTTTGATCCATTTTGTGTGATCTCTTAGAGAATTGTGTGCTTAAAAATTCTTTGACTTCACATTGTGAGGTTATTAGGGCTTCATGATGCAACTTCATTGGTGGCCACATATAACACAAAGCAGCCAAGCACAACAGCCTTTTTAACAAAAAAACTTTATTACAGTGCTTGTTTAATTTAACCAATAGACTGTTGGGCTTTGCATCTGTTTTTCCTATCAGCTCTGCCACTTTGACTCGCACTATAATGTTTCTTGATTCACTCAAGTAAGTGTTCAATGTTAAACATTATTTTCGGGTGTAAGGTTGTCCTATTTCAACCTGCAATGGCATTGTTTTGCTTTTGGTTGGCACATTGAATGTAATTCTTCCATTGCTGAAAGGGAAAAGAAAAAAATGAATGAGTTGGGGTGACAGTAAAATCAATGGTATTTGCATATTAGTTAGGCGTGCACTGATACAAAATTAGTCCAATAGTTGGATTTTTAATGCTTGTTTCAAATTATTATGTTGTGAAATCCTAGAAGTGCAGAGAGTACAACCTGGAATTCTTTTGTCATATTAATGAGAGTTCTGATGCGTTTTTGATTGATTTTGATGCACCCATTTTAATTGCCAGGATATAATCTGTCATGATTACCACCTGTTTTTAAACAATTGGCTGATGTCCATACTGAAATAAAATCCTTTCATCTGCCAATACTGATTAAAGGCTGATATATTGGTGCATCCCTAATGTTAAGTGTCTTAGTATAGTATTAGTATTGTGTTCTTTGATAGGCTGGAGCGCTGCATGGTACTGAACTATTCATTCTTAAAGGGATAGTTCACCCAAAAAAGAAAATTCTGTCATAATTTTCTCACTCTCATGTTGTTACAAACTTGTCTAAATTTCTTTGTTCTGATGAACACAAAGGAAGATATTTCTAGAAATATTTGTATCCAAACTGTTTGTGGACCCCATTTACTTCCATAGTATTATTTTTTCCTACTATGGAAGTAAATTGTGTCCACAAACGGTTTCTTCCCAAACATTTCTTAAAATATCTTCCTTCGTGTTCATCAGAACAAAGAAATTTATACGGATTTGTAACAACATGAGAGTGAGTAAATGATGACAGAATTATCATTTTTGGGTGAACTATCCCTTTAAGAATGAATAGTTCAGTACCATGGACAGCGTTCCAGCCTATCAAAGAACACAATACTAATATTAATATACTAATAATTGACTTTCTTAGTTCTTATGTTCATGACATTATTGCATTCATTAAAAAATACATTATTTCAGACACTGTAGAACAGGGGTGCACGATTACGTCAAAAAACATAATTGTGCTTTATTGATATTAAAATTGTGGTTATTCTTGACGATTAATAGATTTTATATTCAAGGTTTACTTTTTGTAAAGCAGTTCCATAGTACGTTTTAAACGTCCAAAACTAAATAATAATAATGTTTATCACAAATAATTATGGGAGTTATGTTGTTAGTAGAGGTGTGACAAGACACTTAATCCACGAGACGAGACACAAGATTGGGTTCACGAGAACAAGGATTTTTTAAAATCCTTAATGATAAAATAAATGAATGGGGAAACTAAAATCACAAAATGTGTTAACTAATCTAGGACTTACCCTAACAATTAGTTTGCTAATTGAAAATTAAGTAATTTGATATTTTTTGTAATAAAAATAGAGCAATAACCTTTAAAATTGAGCAAAAAAGTGAGCAAGAACCTTTAAAGGGATAGTTCGGCCAAAAATGATATTAAACCCATGATTTACTCACCACCAAGCTGTCCGAGTTGCATATGTCCATCGTTTTTCAGAGATGGCGGCACTACCGGAAGGTAGTTAATTACGTTAATAAAATTTTAAATATGGATATTTCTACAACAACACCGCACGGATTACCTTCAGAAGACCTTTGCTTGGAGCCGTTTGGTTTTAATTTGTGAAGGATGGACGCACTTTTTTTGGACTTGAGGGTCGTGGACTGTGGCTGGACCCCGTAATATTACATTTAATCAACTGAAAGATCTAAAATATTTTCTAAAATATCCGAAAATGTGTTTGTCTGGGAGGCGATGGACATGTGCAACTCGGACAGCTTGGGGGTGAGTGAATCATGGGTTTGATATCGTTTTTGGCCGAACTATCCCTTTAAAATTACATAATAATGATGATGCAATAATAATTGGTTTAAATAAAGCATCAAAACAAGTTAACACATTACAGTAATACGGAGCCTTTGTAATAAAAACAGCACTATGTATTATAACAAATGCCTGCAGGGTGCGCTAATGGACCCGCTTCTGTTACTTCCACTTTAGATTGAGAAAACACTTACTTTTAGCCAAACAACGTTTAAAACTATTTAAATCTATATCATTTGTCAAATTTTTTCCAATAAAAATGATACAGCCACTGTTATTCTTTTTAGCAAGAACATGCAGAGATAAAATCATGTAAAGTCAGTTTAATTTGCTGAGACACTTCACATCTGACACTGCAACGAAAGTATGTACCTATAGTCATGTAAATTTGTGAGTCTTTTCTGTGACACTGGCACGTTTTTCTGCCTTTTTGCGTGAACATGTCACGTATTTCTGTTTACGTGTCATTGTCACGCATTTGTTACTCAACTGTTTTGTCAGTTTAGGGTAAGATTTGGTGTTTGCATAAGGATGTCACTTTAAGTATTGGTTTATACCTTTCTCATGATTTATTTTTTTATATTTTATGATTTTTAAACCATTGTCACCTGGCATTAGGGTTAGAGTTGGGTTTGGGTAAGGATGTCATTTTATGTAAATGTTATGTAAATAGTAAATCTTATGTAAATCTCGTTGTACAAGATCTCGTCACACCCCTAACGAATGGCTAAACGGCACATCAATTTATCACATTTATGAAATCTCTAATTCACCACTGTATTTTTTTTACCAAACATGCTGCCGAAAGAGCACAAATGAACAGCTGTAATTGAACCTTTTGGTGATCATGTAATTATCTCACATGTAATGGTAATCCCAATTAGTTTATAAATTGTGCTGCAGTTACACAGCTTGTCTTTACATGGCTATGGGTGAGAAAGGCTTGGAAAGGTGGGTTAAGCTCCAGAAACTGGATAAAGCCCAAATCAAACCATCTGCATAAATTGCCAAATGCAGATTGTAAAATATTAAACTAGGGCTTTTTACCAAACACAATAATCCACTATGTATTCTTGTGCTTAGTTTTTTATCTGTGTGACACCCATTGAATCTTTGTTATAGCTTTAATGGATGTTAATTAACAATATCATAATTCTGCCAAATTATATGATATTGGCACGTTTGCTTTCCAATATTTGAGGAGTTAAGCAGAAAGGTACAAACTTTACCATGGTAAAAGCAAATGTGCATGTTTTAGGGGGGAACAAACAGAAAGAACAAAAGTTACAGTCTGTTACGGTTGTTTGTCTTGTGGGATAAAAGTTTGTTGGAGGGATCTGTGCCCTGTCTGATTTGTTTTACTGTGAAATTGCTGATGTGCCACTTAGGACATTTCTAATAATGTAATAGCCTTCCGGTCAGCCCTCCTCAACTTGTTGTAAAAGATAAACAAAGACTTTAACAGTTCATCCAGACAACTGTACAGTCTGAAGTGCAGAGCAGATTTAGTGATCTATCACATATCTCTCTCTCCCATGACTTCCATTGTGCACTTGGCACAGGACAATCGCAGTCCGACTGGATCCAAGCTGGGGGAAAAGGAGTTGATATTGCAGTTTCTGTTGGTAAATAATGCATGTCTCCCTTTCTCTCTCTCTTTCCCTCAGGGGCAGCGTGGTGCCTGGTTGTAGTAGCCGGAGTGATTTATATAGTGTCTTAGAAGGGCACTCAGGATAGCTTTTCATTATTGCTGCAAGCCTTGCAAGGGACAGTTAGTTAGTCTCATTCCTCGAGGGTCATGTTTCCTCCGTTTCCGTGTCTCTTCCGAATTGTGCACTTCATCACATATCACCCAGATGCTTTACGTATTGATTCTTCCAAGAACCATTAACCTGTGAGAAAACATTGAAGCTCCAGTAGTTACGAGTGATGGCTCAATGACAAGTGACGTGTTATTGCGCCAACAAACACACTGATGCTCAGTCCGTAGGCTTTAAAATCTAGTTAGATGCTTACTTTTTGCTTTCTGCATACTACCTTCTAAGGGGGGATAGGGACTGAAATGAAAACTCATTAAGTAGAGTTGCATTTTTTTGTAAAATTCGATTTTGATTCAGTAAGTCTTGGAGTCAGTGGTTACTGATGCATTTCAGAAATTTCAAAAGTAGGGTGACTTATCTAATCTGTGTATAGATTCTGCATAAAAGCCAAACAAACATGAGTCTGCTCTGACCCGAGGCTTTTGGTCCGTTTAAATGAAATCTAAAATGATGATAATCTCATTTTATGTGTCATTGCAATGCATTCTGGGATTGCTTTAACTTTGGAGGTCACTGGCAAAGATGCCATACATTTTTGACCAAAACAAACTAGACTGCCGCATAATCGTGCCTTAAAATACTGCCTACTAGGCAGATTTTGGAGCATTGTCATGGCGTGTGGGGTTGAAAAATTGGGCCAGCCGAAGCCCGAAAGCACGTATGTAGCGCTTAAACAATACAGCCTTTTTTTTCCGATGGCAAACTCTTTATTTTCCTTGCTCTGTTTTTTTTATGTGGGTTTTCACTCTTTCAGGCTGTGATTCGTGCATATGCAGGATTCAATTCCCTGGGCTTGTGCATGGAGAGGAAACAATAGCTTTTTTCATGTCTTCTTTCTGACAGCCCCCTCGCCTGCCGCAGACTCCCAGAGACTTGAAGACACAGAATAATGAGAGAAGATGAGTGGTAGTGAAGGAAAACAGGAAGATTTCGAGAGGATCTCTTTTTTCCTCCATCTGCATGCTCAGTGGCATTTTTCCCAGTCGGGGGTGTGTAAAGCCCAGGGTGCATGTGGAATATGAATTTTAAAAAATTAAGCCTGTCAAAAGAATGAGATGAAGAAAACAAATGTGTCTAGTGATGTTTTTATCATTCAGTTTCGTTAAGTAATGATACAAATATGAAAGAAAAGAATACATTTTTAGAGCATTGCGTATCAATTATGAAAAATTATCAATAGTTTAAAAGCATTTTAATACTTTTAAATCTGTCCATGTCCAGAATGGTAATAAAAACATCATCAAGTAGTCCATGTGACATCAGTGGGTCAGTTAGAATGTGTTGAAGCATCGAAAATACATTTCCGTCCAAAAATAACAATTACGACTTTATTCAGCATTTTCTCCTCTTCCGCGTCTGTTGTGAAGCGCATGCGCGAGACTAAAGTCACATGACTGCAGTGACGCGGCTGACGTGTTATCTGGTGCGCCCCAGCTGTTGTTTTTTTGTGCGCTCGGGTTTCGTTTACAGTCTGAGGGAGACGCATGCTGTAACTTTGAAAAAAAAAACTTTGCAAACATGTCTGAGGATAACACGTCATCCACGTCACTGCAGTCACATGACTTTAGTCTCGCGCATGCACTTCATAACAGACGCGGAAGAGAAGACAATGCTGAATTAAGTTGTAATTTTTGTTATTTTTGGACCAAAATGTATTTTCGATGCTTCAACACATTCTAACTGACCCACTGATGTCACATGGAGTACTTGATGATGTTTTTATTACCATTCTGGACATGGACAGTATACCGTACATAGATTTTCAATGAAGGGTCAGCAGGCTCTCGGACTAAATATAAAACATCTTAAACTGTGTTCTGAAGATGAACGAAGGTCTTACGAGTTTGGAACGACATGAGGGTGAGTCATTAATGACATTATTTTCAATTTTGGGTGAATTATCCCTTTAAAGTTCACCCAAAATGGGGAGATTTTATGGTGTTCTCGTCTGTTTCGCTTTGCGATGCTGCCAACATGAATGTCACGTCTTGTGTGTCCCGTGCCACGAAACCGTAAACATTTATGCCTCTGTGCTCCCTGGAGTTCTGTTTTCCTAGCAGAATCCATTAGTCCACATTTTTCTCGGTAGCTCAGTACAACCCATCTAGGATTGTGAGAACTGATAGGATATAACAGGTGTGAGTTTGCCTGTCAAGATGGGGGCAGGTGCTGAGAGATCCTTGTACCGGCTTATTGCATTGCTTGGAGTGAATGTGACTGGTGGGCATTCTAGGCCGTATACAATGACTTATGTGTTTGCTATCTTGTCGGCTTTAAGTCTTGACCCAAGATATCCTGTTTGCTGCAATCTGATTGACAGCACTAGGTTGCAAAGTTTCTGTGCTGTTTATCTGTACTAACGCCATATTACCTACAGTATCTGACCACTCTATCGGATGGTCTGCACTCGCATTGGTTGCTGCCACGTTGCGTCAAACTCAGTGGTGGCTCGTTACTCCTCATCCGAGGGGCGCTAATTCAAAATAAGTGTTCGGAGTGTCATGTGTGTGGTTCCCTTTTCCAAAATATGTGTCCTGCGTGTCGAGAGATCCAGTGTGCATCACGTGTTTTGTCAAAATAAGTGCCTGCTGCACATGCATCAAAACAGTTTATGATAAAAGAGACGCTCACGTTCACAAAATACACGCAAGACACTCCCTTAACAGTAAACTCTGATTACGCATGAGATTACATACATATTGTGACGAACTTCGCATCGAGCGCCCTCAAAAAAAAGAGTCACCAGCCGCCACTGGTCAAACTCAACAATGCTGACGCCACGAATCGGCAATGTCCATCGATGATGAATTACTTTGGTTCCTTTGTCTCTAAGGAACCATCGAGCTTCCCTTTATTTTTGTTCTTTAATGAAAAAATCAACATTTCCATGTCAGCAGCATAAAAAAACGCACACTCTGGAAATTCTCGTATTGTCTAGACATTTCCTAAGTGGGTCCCTTATGGCCAAATAGCATTACCCTTTTTTTACTATCCTCTCTCTCTCTCACTTTCATTTGCATCAAATATCCTGAAGAAAGGAAGAACATAAAGGATCAGCTGTATGTGGAGAGGAAAATGCCAAAATGTGCAACTGGCCTTCTTAAGAGACCTCAGTATTAAATAACCCTCATAAAGTCTTGACAGCAGCCCAGTCTCACGAAATTACGTACCTATAGTCACGTAATTTTTTTATTCTTTTCGTGATAGTATCACGAATTTCTGTTTATTTGTCATTGTCATGTATTGGTTACTCAACTCTTTTGTCCTATTTTCTTACCATTGTCGCTTCGGTTTAGGGTTAGATTTACATAAAATGACATCTTTACCCAAACCCAACTCTAACCCTAACGCCAGGCAACAATGGTTTAAAAATCAGAAAATATTAATAAAAAAATCAGAAAAATAGTATAATCCAATACTTAAAGTGACATCCTAACGCAAACACCAAGTCTAACCCTAAATCGAAGCGATTGGTTTGAAAATTGGAAAAAGCGGTTGAGTAACCAATACATGACAATGGCACATAAACAGAAATTCATGATACAATCACATAAAAACACGGAAATTCGTGACAGTATCGTGACTATAATTTCGTGAGGCTGGGTAGCATTATTGTTTATGACATAAAGGCATAATATTATACGGGAGGAAATTTACGTTTACAGTAGCAGAAGGTGAAATGCACATAATTTTTTTTTTACAAAATTTAAGGTAAAATACTCATAGCTAGGGATGCTCCGATCAGGATTTTTGCAGACGATACCGATTGTGATGTGATTGGCCGATACAGATTTATTTTTTATTTTTTTTGCTGATATGCAAGCTCTTTGAAGACTGTAACTGTTAACATGTTTTCTAGATAAAGTAATAACACAGATGTTGCCTTTGTTATATTACTTGCAGTAATTAGGTTTATTTTTGTTTTAATAAAGAATCAAATAAATAAACACAACAAATATTTATTCTGCCAAGAGATATTTAATATCTCTTTAAAAACGTTTGTCACCTAATTAAAATAAAACTTCACAGTCTTTACTGTATGAATGAAATATACCCGCATTCGTATGAATTATAACAGTTCTTTAGTCAAGAGCAGAGAGTGATTTTATTGAGATGAATTAGGCTGTTTGATGGGAATGTGAAGACGCGTTGCACTGTTGACCGGAGCGCGTCCTCATAGAAAATATGCATATCTCTGTAAAGGCAGAGAGAGAAATTCAAATCTGCACGTCGCACATGAGCAACGGGTTGTAAAAATTCTCGCGCTACCTAAAAAATGCCTCAAATTGCAGCCGCATTCAGGATCCTTTTGATGACAAAAGTAAACAGAAAGATCGGTTTATGAGATCTGCAGATTTAGCGAGCACCGATCGAGTCATTTAATGCCATTATCGGCCGATGCCGATCGATCGGAGCATCCCTTCTCATAGCACATAGAAACACTAATAAGTCCCTTTCATATATGAATACATGTGAGACATGCAATAATATAATATTTTCTTATGAAAAACCAACAGCACAGCATTTTTTTTCAGCGTGACTAAGGACTCATGCTTTTGTAACAGCAGCCATGCTTGAAGCTCTATCCTTAGGCTATGGCATGCTTTTTCTGTAGTACGGGAATAAGACGATAAGTCAAGGCCTGCAGGGAAATTACAAACCTGAATCACGGAATGCAAATAAACCACGCGTCTTAAACGTGATGGGACAACAGATTTGACTGACACATTGAATGCAGCGCATGCAATGATCTGAACGGCGTCTGAGGATAGCAATAATTAACACCGCCTGGGTAAATGTCCAATTTTTTATTGGCTAATGTTTTACACGGTTCAATTTGTACTCATGTAAACTGCCACAAACAATTAATATTCTGTTAAGCCTGTCAAACTCCTGCAGTCTGAGAAGTCAGCACTCTTGAGTCCAATATTGTTAATGAGAGTTTTGCTATAGAAAACAATTATTGTAATCAAGGCAAAGTCTATAACAGAGGTAGTAGGATCAGCAATGCTTTAGGTGCTGGGGTACTGGAGTTGGATGCATTTACTCATCCCTACTTACTTTTGCAAAGCAGCCATTTTATTAGCTGCTAAAGTGTCCAGCCGAGTCCTCCGAGTGGTTGGGTGTCATTAACAGGATTAACTTAGTAGATACAAATAGAAGATGGGATGTTTTAAGACATTCTAGTTTAATGTGATTGTAAGTATTTTAAATGCTAGATTGGAGTAAATGCTAAAAGACACTTTTGGGATCGAATTGATCGATTGCTTTTACGATGCTAAACCAACTGAGCAATATGAACACTTGTTTTGTCTTCCACTATAGATATTTCAATATCCTAATGACAGAATGCATTTACTTTAGATTGAGGCATACATACATTCGCTTTAAAGGTGTTCTGCAGTTCATTAAACCAAGAAAAAATAATCTTAAAGGAAAATTCCATTTTCTTAAAAGAAAAATCTAGATAATTTACTCACCACCATGTCATCCAAAATGTTGATGTCTTTCTTTGTTCAGTCGAGAAGAAATTATGTTTTTTGAGGAAAACATTGCAGGATTTTTCTCATTTTAATGGACTTTAATGGACACCAACGGTTGACACTTAACTAGACACGTGACAATTTTTTTCAACGGAGTTTCAAAGGACTATAAACAATCCCAAACGGGGCATAAGGGTCTTATCTAGCGAAACGTTTGTCATTTTTGACAATAAAAATATCAAATGTACACTTTTAAAGCACAACTTCTCGGTTGTGATGCGCCAGCGTGACCCCACGCAATACGTCATGATGTCAAGAGGTCACAGAAGACGAACGCGAAACTCCGCCCCAGTGTTTACAAATGTGTTAAAAGAGGACCCTTCCTACGTTGTTGTATGTCAACTGATACTAATTAATGTCTTTGTGTCAGTTTATTGTTTACAATGGTCTGCAAATGTGTGTTTTATATATGTAACACGTGACCTCGCTACGTCACTACGCATTTGCGTTGGGTCGCGCTGGACCGGATCTAGACGAGAAGTTGTGCTTTGAGGGTGTTTATTTTTTATTTTTCTTGTCAAAAATGACACTCGTTTTGCTAGATATAAGACCCTTATGCCTCGTTTGGGATTGTTTATAGTCCTTTCAAACTCCGTTGAAAAAAACTGTTATGTGTTGAGTTAAGTGTTAATTGTTGGTGTCTATTAAAGTCCATTAAAATGATAAAATCCTGCAATGTTTTCCTCAAAAAACATAATTTCTTCTAGACTGAACAATGAGAGACATCAACATTTTGGATGACATGGTGGTGAGTAAATTATCTGGATTTTTCTTTTAAGAAAATGGAATATTCCTTTAACTTTATGCATTTCTTATCCCACTGGCAGATACAGTCTTAAAAGATAAAGATGCTACTTGTTACCTTTTTTGGCACTGCGGTTCCATTAAAACCCTTTTCTTTTCACAAAAATTTTGCTTTTTAGATTACAACAAGCTAAGAAGAAAAGTCTGCTTTAAGAACCTTTTTACTGAATGGTCATTCAGGAAACCAAAATGGCATTGCCAGGAAGAACCTATTATAGCACCATTGTTTATAAAAAAAAAAAGGTGCAAATGGCACGGTACCTTTTATAAAGGTCTTAATATTTAACATTTTGGTACCGAAATGTACTTTTAAGTCAGTGGCGGCTCGTGAATGCTCATCCGAGGGGCGCTTATTCAAAATAAGTGTACGGAGTGTCATGTGTGTTGCTTGCGTTTTCAAAATATGTGTTTGTTGCTTCATGTAAACCATGTGCATCACGTGTTTTGCCAAAACAAGTGCCCGCTGCACACGCGTCAAAACAGTCAACGACAAAAGAGACGCTCACATTCACAAAATACACACAAGACACTCTCTTAACAGTAAACTCTGATTACGCATGAGATTATGCAATATCTGGCAAACGCAAGCGTCTCTTTTATCAAAAGCCCTTTAGACGCGTCTGCAGCAGGCACTTATTATGACAGGACACGTGATGCACACGGGATCACTTGATGCACCGAACACATATTTTGAAAAAAAAACACACACGACGGGCTACATACATGTTGTGACAAACTTTGCATTGAGCGCCCTTGAAAAAAGAAGTCACTGGTTGCCACTGCTTTAAAGTACTTTAAGGTACCAATTTGCTAATTTGCTGAAATTCTGCTAGTATTTGGTCCGGACCAAATAAAATGTAAATTTTTTGTTTGGTGTGCTTTGCTTTTACACTGCCCTTTTGGCAAGTGAACTAAAATTTGTAAAAAAAAAAAACACATTTGTGTGAAAGCCCCCCTAACCTAGACAATGCACTTTTAAATGTGTTTCTATCAGAAAATTAGTCACCAGTGTGTGTGCAAAAATATCCTGTTATTATACAAATCTATCTATTTTTCCTTTGTGTAATCTCATTTAAGCATAAACAGTCATGCAAAACAGGCTGTTGGGGATCCCCTAGCAATGTGATGTCACATTGATTACGCCCCAACTATAACTGCTCACAGACTCCGTCTTATGAACGAGTAGTTTAACTTTGTTCCAGAGACATATGTTTTGATGTAGTCAAAAGCACATGTGTAAGTGCTCTACCTCATACTTTGCATACGGGGAAGGGCACAGAAGCTTTCTTTGCATTAAAAAAAACACACACAAAAACAGCGCATTTTTCATTGCAGCCACAAATGACCATGTTTAACATCGTATAATGAAAGATCTGTGGTGTATTTTGAACTGAAACTTTACACAGGCATTCTGGGGATACCAGAGACTATCTTTATAGACCCTTTAAGGTCATCCATTCATTGGACTGAAATTATCAGGTGGGAGGAAAGCAGGAAGTGCAAAGTCATGGAGATCATTTGTAATGCAATTTTTGTTCGGATATTGATTTGGTGTTTTTTGTATTTTTATACGGCATTGTGCGGGAGACCGCTGAATTCCCTTCCTTCATCCGTTCGCTAAACTGGCTGAACACATCAGCATTTTATGCATCCTCTCTAGTACTGTAGCTGTGATATATGGGCATCTGCATCAGGCAGCGTGTCTCTTCGGAGCTCCATGTCAAACCACGACTCATTTTGGAATGGCTAATGTAGCAAACACAACACTTTCCCAAAATGCAACTCTACAGAACTACGGGACCCAATTAACTCCAAATAAGGCGCAGTCCTTACTGCATTTGCGGCGAATCGAGGTCGGGACATGTTCACACCTTAAAGGTCCCGTTCTTTCTGTGTTTTTTAAGCTTTGGTTGTATTTACTGTGCGCAATATAACATGTGTTCATGTTTCACACATAAAAAAGGCTTTAATTTTTGCACAATTTACTTATATCTATAGCGCTATTTTCACTGTCCTCAAAACAGACTGATGTCTTCATTGTTCTCTGAAGTCCCTCCTTCAGAAATACGTATCGAGTTCTGATAGTGTCGTTTGTTTAGTGTGTTGTGATTCAAAAGCAGCTTAGCTTGCCATTAGCTTAGCTTGCCATTAGTAGAGGTCTTCACGGGTCCACTTAGAACCGAAAACCCAAGGTCCGACCGAGACCCATATCTTGGTTAATTTAAAATAAATGTGTTTTTGCAGAACGGACTCGAAAAGACCCAAACTCTCTTGTGTGTGTGCGTCAATGTCCTTTTCAAACCCCTTATCTGTTTGCCAAGAGCGCGTGCGACGTTGTGTGGCTGGCGGTAGGTTAATTTTTGTTGAGACAGACATGTCAGTCAATTTTAAATGTACATTTTAGCGGTTACCTTGGTGTCGTCGTCTGTTTTAACAAAGTAAAACAAATGGAGCAGCTCGCCAAAGTGGTTGCAAGGCCACCGGAGTTTCTTTCTGTCTTACTGCTGCGTGTGGGTCTGCAGAATGCACAAACGTCAGTGCCGGTTACATTCGGGTCCAGTCGGGTTAAAAAAAAATTGCCACTAGTTTGGGTCGGACTCGGGTCTAATTTTTTCGGGTTTGTCTCTGGTCGGTCTTTCTTTAAAAAAATATTTA
Source organism: Misgurnus anguillicaudatus (assembly GCF_027580225.2). NCBI lineage: Eukaryota > Metazoa > Chordata > Actinopteri > Cypriniformes > Cobitidae > Misgurnus > Misgurnus anguillicaudatus. The sequence continues at coordinate 24,276,371 of NC_073350.2, read as the reverse complement.
TGCACGTCGGGTTTGGGTATAAAGTGATTCGGGTCATTTCGGGGTGGGTACATTTCTTTGGACCCGAGAAGACCTCTAGCCCTTAGCTTAGCTGGCGGCTGACGTATTCATGTGGGCAGAGTTTAGTCAAAAAACTGTTCTAGTGACGTCATTGAAGCAGGAAGTAGAGGGCTGTAGTTGAAACCGGCCATTCGCTGTAGGTAGGGGTGGGCGATAAACCGGTAGGCATAATTAACCGGTAGAAATTTGTCAACCGGTAGAGATTTTGGACTATCGTTTCTATCGAGGTTACGCGCCCATGTCACGCTCCTGTGCGCGTGGTCGCGAAAACGTAACGTTTGAATACGTAATTAAGCACTGCAGTTTTAAAACAAGTTATTTTAAGCCATTGAAACACAGATGACAGATCTGTATGCGTGCGTTCTTTCTGTCTGTGAGGAGCGCGCAAGTCGCGCGACCGCTGCTCATTAAGCTCGTAAGCATTTTTCCGCTTTATTGGCCTTAAATAAAAAAAAAATGCGTCAAAATTCCCGTCTTTGCAAGCATCCTCATAAACACGACCAGTTAGCTCTTAAGAGAAAGTAAACAGCTAAGAGAGAAAGAGCATGTGTAACAGTGATCCGGACTTTGGTCTTAAAGGGGAAGTTACCTAATTTTGCTCCTGTCTGTCACTCGTGTTAATCAAACAGCATTGAGAGAAAATCTTTCACTGCTCCTGATTAAATCACTTTTCTACCTTAAATAAAAATATATATAGGCCTATACATACATGCATAATTATTTATCATCATTCTTATATCATTGACTGTTTATCTTCAGAGAGCTTGAGTTTTGTTTGTTTTTATCTTCTTTCTATGCTTGTATGTTTTTTGTGAGAATTATGAACATTTCTATGGTATTAAAGATTTAAACCTTATTAAAACATAAAAAACTCTACCCTGAAACATATCGTTATCATGATATAAAATTAATCCTATCGTGATAGAAGATTTTGGTCATATCGCCAACCCCTAGCTGTAGGCATTGAAAGGCGAATTCTGTTAAAGAAAATATATCGCCTGCCAGTGAACTTTGAGCTTTATCATTTTACAGGTATTATTTATGCTATTACAGCAACATTACACACTAACTAATGGGATCAGGAAGAATGTGACCTTTAAACAACTGTACCAGAGTTCGCTTTTACCCGGACCGAGTCCACCTCTTCAGCTGGGTCTCAGTATGGTTGTTTGGTCCTCACCCGAGTTTAATTGCTGTATTCACACCTGCCCAAAAGGTCCGCACCAAGGGGGGAAACGAACTTGAGTTTGATTCAGTCGAACCAAACAAGACAGCTGTGAATACCCCCTTAGGTACAAAAGTTTACTTTTTGAAAAGGTATTGCCCCATTAACAACTTCTGTAAAAGTGTAGAAGTATTTATTTCTTGTTTTGAGGAAAATCCCCAAAATAAAAAATGTGGGCTTATTTTAAGAAATACATAGAGGTTGCATTATTTTCATTAAATAATATTAAACTTTTCAAGTTTTAAAAGTGTGTTCCATGTCATGTTATCATGTTATCAAAATTGCTGTTGAAAATCATGAAATGCATGGGGATTAATATTTATTTATAAAATTGTATATATATACTGTATATAGATGCACATTCAATAAGCTACATAAGTACAATTCCTGAATTTGGTTGAACAGAACTCAAATGGATTAAAAACACAGTCTCTGATTCAAGAACTGCATCAAGAAATGGTCTGCAAATCTAATGCTACAAGCTCTTTACATGTTCATGTGTAATGTTAGCGGGTGCAATTTTTGAGTGCCGCATTTTAAAAGCAGAGTTTCGGTCATGACCATGAGGTTTTGATCAAATTCAACGTGACACTGTAATGTCTCTGTGAATAAAGAAGTCTTAAGGAAACATTCATGATGGGAGCATTTTCACACGCTCTTTGAATACGAGTGACATTTTTAGTTTATCTTTGAAAGCTTTTCTCTTACATTCCCTTTAAGAACTTCCCTTTGAAGACTCCCTTTAGCTGCCATAGCGCATTACAATCCGGCTAGGGCCGCTATACGTCAATACTGCGAGACAAACTGAAAAAAACACTGGAAAACCAGATTTGACACATGGTGGAAAACTCGTGCGGAAATATTTAATATTATATGAGTTTTGGTTCCGTAATTAACTGCGTGTAGCTCAGTTTATCTGGCGGAGACAGAGTCGCACTCAAAAACAAAATGATTTGTAAATAATAGGTCACCGTCTGTTTCCTCTTTAAAGTTTGTTAAAAATTAATAAACAGGGAATGTCATGCTGTGCTTGGTTTTACTGTAAGTATAAAATAAGCCTTATTGCTAGGCATGGGAGATTGATGAATTTTTGAAGGCTTTGTCAGAGGATAAACTCTTTTTTTACTTTTTGCATTGTGCAGAACACACGAGGAATGATTACTTTAAACCTGTATGTTAATCCTAGTAACCTGCCTGACACACCATCATCAGAAAATAAAAGCCAAATCCCTTCTCTGGATTACAGATAAACACATTTTTGATCGACGCCCATGACATCTCTGTAATAGGAGGAACCCAAAAATAGGTTTATTTTTAAATACACTTTATAGTAAAGCTGAATATATTTTCTCAAACATGCTATTTCAGGACATTTTAGTACAATATATGTTAAAGGAATAGTCTACTCATTTTTAATATTAAAATATGTTATTACCTTAACTAAGAATTTTTGATACATCCCTCTATCATCTGTGCATGCACGTAACGCTGGAGCGCGCTGCGACGCTTCGATAGCATTTAGCTTAGCCCCATTCATTCAATGGTACCATTTAGAGATAAAGTTAGAAGTGACCAAACACATCAACGTTTTTCCTATTTAAGACGAGTAGTTATACGAGCAAGTTTGGTGGTACAAAATAAAACGTAGCGCTTTTCTAAGCGGATTTAAAAAAGGAACTATATTTTATGGCGTAATAGCACTTTTAGGAGTACTTCGACTCGCCTGAAAAGTCCGCTCCCCTTCTCACTCTCATAATGGGAGAGGGAAGGTGTTACTGCGCCGAGTCGAAGTACTCCCAAAAGTGTTATTATGCCGTAAATTATAGTTCCTTTTTTAAATCCACTTAGAAAAGCGCTATGTTTTATTTTGTACCACCAAACTTGCTCATATAACTACTTGTCTTAAATAGGAAAAACGTTGATGTGTTTGGTCACTTCTAACTTTATCTCTGATTGGTACCATTGAATGAATGGGGCTAAGCTAAATGCTATCGAAGCGTCGCAGCGCGCTCCAGCGCTTACGTGCACGCACACAGATGATAGAGGGATGTATCAACAATTCTTAGTTAAGGTAATAACATATTTTAATATTGAAAATGAGTAGACTATTCCTTTAAATGTTTAAATAGCTAAACAACAGCTGTACGTGCAAAACATACTAGGATATCCATAGATAAACATACATATGCAATGCATTTCACTTTGGAAGTAAAAATATAATGTAATGTAATAATCTGAATAACCCATGAATCACTCACAGGACATTCAGAAATTAAGTCCCAGAGATTTATTAGTTATATAGAGTATATAAGAAAACCATTAGTGTTATATCCCAGTTTCGTAATCACAGACATTCATTTTGCTACATACACATAAACATTGCTGAAAGCAATTCAGCATTTTAGCTGAGACTAACATTTTTAAAGTTTATATTACTCTGCCAGCGTTGCATAATTTACGCCGTCTTTCCTTTATTTAGCTCTGCCACCATCACATCCAGATGGTAAGACTTTCTGTCCAGATCGGCAGGTGTAGTGCAAAGAGACAGTCTCTTCTGGAACGCTCCAAACATATGCAGGCACACAGGATCGGCTGTGGCCCGTAATGTCTTCTGGACCATCTGTCTGTTGGCGCTCTCGCCTACCCCTGCCTGTTTGCATCTGCAGAAGGATAAAATGAAATATTCAAATGACGGATCAACAGAATAATTATTGTCTTGACTCCATGGTGTGTAGCGTTGCCACAGTGCCGTCTGTGTGCTTTTCCAAATGGCTTGATTGCAAACAGTTTTTTTAGCAGTTTGACCAAAAATAATAATTGCGAGCAGATAAATAGAAGGGCAGATATCTTCCATTGCAGCAAACTTAGTGCAATAATTCAGCATAGCTTGAGAATGTAATTTAAAGGAACAGTATGCTGGATTGTGGCCAAAAGTGGTACCGCGATCATAAAACTTGTGGCTTAAACTGGTACTGCAATCACACAACTGGTGGCCAATACACAACATGACAACATAAACATCAGTTGAGGGCTGCGACTCCACTTTTTAAAGGACAATATCCTGTCCAGACCACTGTTGTCAGTGATATAAGTATATGAAATGAAAATTATTTCTTAATGTCTAGTGACATATCAGGGCCATTTTATGATTAATTGATATAAATTTCTTACATACTGTTCCTTTAACAACAATACACAGACCTTGTCTATGAAATCCCTGCTAAATAATCATCATTTTAGGATTAAGCGCATCAATGTTTGGATTTACTCATAGTCAATATAAAAGATATCAAGATTATATTTTCACAGAATGTTCTTTACATTATATAGGATGATTTTATGTAGAAAACAGGAAAAAATGACTTTACAGGGCTCTAGACTAACTTTTTACACTAAGAGCACGCACAGTGGCCCCCAACTGAAAATTTTAGGGGCGCAACAAGAAAATTTAGGGGCACACACTGTAAATCAACATGCTAACCAAATATTCACATTTCTACTAAATAATACACTGTATTACTAATAAGTAATTTGATGATAGATGCAGAAAGTACAATGTGCTGTTTCAAATTCAGCATCACATCACAAAAAAAGGTCAAATTTACTGGCCGCACATGTGCGACTGGATGTAAAATTCAGTGGCACACTCTCAAATTTTGGTGGCAGTCTGGAGCCCTGCTTTATCTGGGTTTTCACAGATGTGCTCACTCTAAAAACAAACGGTGCTATATAGCACCAAAAGTGGTTCTTTGCTCGTAATCATAGAAGAATCGTTTTTAGTGCCATGTAGCACCGGTGAAGCACCTGTAAAGCACCTGTGTAGAACCATATAGCCAGGGGCCATATAGCACCACATATGGTTCTACATAGCACTATTTGGTTCTACACAGGTGCTTCACAGGTGCATCACTGGTGCTACATGGCACTAAAAACGGTTCTTCTAAAAACTTCTATGATTACGAGCAAAGAACCACTTTTGGTGCTATATAGCACCGTTTGTTTTTAGAGTGCTGCTAAAATGTACAGTACCATATATTCTGTACGTCATGATTTCGGCACGAAAACAGATTGTATGCCAATATAAAATATGTATTTACTCATGGTTAATGAATACATTTTATGTCCCCAAAAGAACCATAGGGATTAACTGTGACCTCTCACAGAAGTCTTGCTGTTCTCTCTCATCATAGCCTTCTTGTCACCTTGTCCTGCAGTCTAAGTCTCATTTTCAGAGTGCAGAATGATGCTTATATAACGTGTGCTTTTTATTTCCTCATTGACAAAACTTATGTAACGTCTTCATTTTATTTAAGTGTGTGGGTGGATATTGGGGAAATGGATGAGTTTGTTTTTTTGTTGATGTGTACGGTTCTGCACTGTTTTAAACTTATATTGAGAGGAAGTGAGTAGGAAGCTCTTAGTAAGCTGCTTTACTGTCTGTTTACTGTCTGTCCGCATCCTCGCGCCGTCCGCATGCCGTCATTTTCGTCATCGGGAGGGTCCGCGATCGTCCGCGCACACCGTCCGCGTGCATGCCCAAAATTTGAGACCGTGCGGACAGTCGGCATACAACAGCGCATGTGCGTGAAAATATTGAGACAGGACAATCCACTATAAAACAAAGGCAATAGGGTGATTTTTGTGAAATTAGACTTATGAGGTGTCATGAAACATTTTTATTAAAAAAAAGTAAATGCAAAGTAAGAGTATCAAAATAAGAAGCTACAGTTACAAACATCTCTTCACGTACTATTTTGCACATGATTTAAAATGACCAATTTTGTTGTTTTTCCACATTTAAGGGGAACATTTTCATTACCGCAACATGTCCATGACTGGATTTGGGTTCTTTGACATGGAAATATTTAATAAAAAAAAATCTAAAAAATAAAAAGCTTCAGTGCATGTTTAAGCAATATCGCTCTCGGAGTCGTGTGATATAGCTCTATATCATCACGGCTGTAATTAGGCCAGAGGCACGAGGCCGCACGAGAATGTATATGTATTATATTTAAATCTGCAGTCGATTAGTAAAGATAGCGCCTGTTTGAACGTTTGCTTAGTGAGATTCGGTACGAATGAGAACCAAAGCATGAGCGGACATCAGTGTTCACTCGACCCGCTGACCACCGCCCTCTCTGGGCTACATTTCTGAAAGAGATACCCTGGCTCTCATGTTGGCCTTGTTTGTTTTTGATCGTCAAAATGAGATCAAATCAGCAGTTTTTGGTGTCATGATCAAACTATTACTTGTTTTTTAATTCATATTTAGTGTCTTTTGTGTTGTTATTGTTTTGGCGCGAGGTAAAAGTTAATAAAACTATTTGTATAACGTTACTATTGCGTTCTCATTTATTCTTAACGTGATACGAGCACTCGATTATTATTATTAAACTTTGTTCTTGTCAGTACTATATAAAACTGTTTGTTCTTGCATGCTGCTTATAAATATATCAGTGGCGATATCTCATAACATGTTTTAATAGTCAGGTCACGATAAACTAAATGATCAATGTCCACATTTAAAAGCTGCGGTGCTTACCTGCAGTTCCACGGTGTTTTCGCGTTCTGATAAGAAATATAGCTCCAGAAAAAAAAACGAGTGTTTATATTCCTCTTTCCAAGTGTTAATCATCCACACGATGTGACAAGACATTACTCCCATTAACTGTAACGTAACATCCAAGAGCGCTGATCTTTGACGGAATAATACTTCTGATTGGATTTTCAGACTGATTTATGAGCCAACTAATGAGACAAACGGAGAGTGATTCAAACAGCGCGTCTGTGTTTTTCCATTCAGAGATGAGCCTGCTTAGGACCTCCATTCACTAGGTGGCGGAATAATACGAAAGGTGAAGAGGTTACAGTGCTGTTATCAGCACAATATCGTATGGCTCTTAGCCAATCAGATTCGAGAACCAGAAAGAACTGTTGTATAATATACTATAAACATTTACAGTAAAGAAGCATGTGGTATTTGGTGATCATTGGTAAATGTAGAGAGAATAATAAGGAATATAAATGTGTCCAAGACCAATTTTCTCATTCTCCGCAACAATTTTCAATCATTGTTTAGGCCCTCAAGGAACTAACATTTTTATTGACTGTGACACTCAAGATGGTTACCAGGTAAGCAGTTCTTATTTTTTCTCTCCAGATAAAAGTTAAAATTTAGTTTGTTATAATACCTAGACAACTTTTTAGTTCTCATTACCGAAACATGAGTTTGTAAATGCATATATTTAATGTAAAATCATGTTGCGGTAATGATTATTTTTGATAAAGATAATCTAAAAAATTTAAATAATTCTATAGGAAATATTTTTTTAAATCCTCTAAAATAATGGTTATAGTAAGTTCAGACCTTAATCTTATATGTGCAACAAAAAAATTGGCCTGCAGTTTTTGCTAGTTCCTGCAATTTCATCGCATAAAATTGCCGCAAGGTCAAGGACTTTTGCTCGCAACAATCAAAAAATCTCAAAAATAAAGTTAGATTACATTTTTTTATCATTTATATAATATTACTTACTTTTTTGTGAGGTTGTCGCCAAGCATTCTTGTTTTGCCCATGCTATGCCGTGTTAATATCTGGCACAAAGATGTCTGAAGCGTCATCTAAAGTCGTAAACATGTTACCTGGCTTGCTTTTAGAGCATCTTTGGCATTAGGAGTGCGCCTATGATGCATTAACCTGCTATCTAAAAGGCATCTCTGCAGGTTATGAAATATGCACATGCAGGAGTGGTTCCTTCTCTCCTGTTTTGTAGGGAAATTGAAGGTCTCATGTGTGCTGTCCTTCTGGGAGAGCAATATAACCTTTTATTGCCTCCCCTTGGTCGTGATTGTCCTTAAACCGTAGGTTAATGTATGTTCCAGACAGTACAGTATATCTACAGCATCATAAGCAGGAGAGTGGCTGCATTCTCTATTAAATTTAGCCTTCCTGGTTATTCGTCTGTTGCCTGCTGGACCGGAAGGCAGGAGACATCAGATAACATGATCTGTAATTATTTTAGTGTTTCAGCAACTAATGTAGATGCAACTTTTTATGAAATCATAAGCATGAAATTACACCTAGAGTGGCACGAATTTGGACTATTAGTGTTTTACATTTTAAGTTACTAAAATTGTAGTGTGGTTGTTTGCCATACATATAAGTTGCACGGTATTTGGGCATCAATAAATCTGCTTTCGGCTTGACCTATGAAACCAGAGCCAATCGGATGTTCTCCTCTTTTGTGATTTGGTACCAGTCGGAGCTGAAACATGTCTGGCAGCATGTGTTTTAATCCCACGGTTTCAGTCTGCCAAAAATGCCTCATCCAATCACGGCTTTGTCCTCCCTGGTGGTCTTGGAACGAAAATGAGTGACAGCATGCCTGGAGCATGTAATATTCAGGACAGGGAATATTTATTAGTACAGTGACCAACTTGTTGTGTCTCGATTTCTCACACACATCCATTATTACAGCTTTTCTGTTAGCTGACAGACATACCAAGATATCCGCTTAGCCATGATAGCCAATGTTAATAAGATGGTTACCTGGAATAGATATAAAAATATATGAAATGTGTAGTTTTGACTGCTTAGGTGCCTCATTACTGTAGTTTTATTTGTTATGACACACAAAATGTGTGAAGTCTGTCAAATATTCTTATTCTGGAGATGCAGATGACAGCATTGCATCTTTAAGACTTGATCTGTGTTATGACACCTGCATAGTGGGATTGTTGTGTCTCTGTGTCTCATTTTTAGTATTTTGGTCACACATACATTTGAAACTAAAAAAAACTCTTGCATGCTCTGCTCCCCAAATAGTGTTTGTTTTATTATTATTTTTTATATAACTCTTTATAGTATATCTTAAAATAACAAAAAAAATTAAAATATACTTATATAAAAGGTACACTGCAAAAAATGACTGACTGACTTAGTATTTTTGTCTTGTTTTTAGTAGAAATATCTAAAAATTCTTAAATTAAGATGCTTTTTCTTGATGAGCAGAAAAGTCTAGTTTATAGATAAAAATATACAATTTAAGTAAATTTACATTTAAAACAAGCAAAAATATCTGCCAATGGAGTGAGAAAAAAAACTAAAAATAAGTTTTCTTTTTCTCTTACACAATTTAAGCAAAAATTTCTCACCCCATTGGCAGATAATTTTGGTTGTTTTAAGCACAAAATAACTTAAATTGTATATTTTTAGACTTTATAAGGTCATTTTGCTAATCAAGAAAATTAGCAAATGTAATTTAGCAAGTGTACTGTTCACACTGCAAAAAAAAAATATTTTCAAGAAAAAAATTCTTAGTATTTTTGGCTTGTTTTCAGTAAAAATATCTAATATCTAAAAATTCTTAAATTAAGATGCTTTTTCTTGATGAGCAAAACGACCCAAGAAAATAAGTCTAGTTTTTAGACCAAAAATATCAAAATTAAGTGATTTTGTGCATAAAACAAGCAAAAAAAATCTGCCAATGGGGTAAGCAATTTTTTCTAGAATTTTTCTTGTATTTAGTGTTTAAGAAAAATTTTCAAGATTTTTTTTGCCTCCGCTATTGGCAGATTTTTTTGCTTGTTTTATGCACAAAATCACTTAAATTTTATATTTTTGATCTAAAAACTAGACTTATTTTTTTGGGTCGTTTTGCTCATCAAAAAACAGCATCTTAATTTAAGAATTTTTTGATATTTTTACTGAAAACAAGACAAAAATACTAAGAATTTATTTTCTTGATAATAATTTTTTGCAGTGTGTTTTTTAAGGTCATTTTGCGAATCAAGAAAATACAACTTGATTTAAGAATTTTTAGATATTTCTACTGAAAACAATACAAAAATACTAAGTAAGAAAGTAATTTTTTGCAGTGTACTGTTCACACTGCAAAAAAAGATTTTCAAGAAAAAACATTCTTAGTATTTTTGTCTTGTTTTTAGTAAAAATATCAAAAAATTCTTAAATTAAGATGCCTTTCCTTGATGAGCAAAATGACCCAAGAAAATAAGTCTAGTTTTTAGACCAAAAATATCACATTTAAGTGATTTTGTGCATAAAATGGGGTAAGCAATTGTTTCTTGAATTTTTCCTGAATTTAGTGTTTAAGAAAAATGTTAGATCTTTTTGCTTACCCCATTGGCTTGTTTTATGCACAAAACCACTCAAATCCGATACCTTTGGTCTAAAAACCAGACCTATTTTCTTGGGTTCTTGCTCATCAAGAGAAAGCATCATAATTTAAGAATTTTCAGATATTTTTACTGAAAACAATACTAAGATTTTTTTCTTGAAAATCATTTTTTGCAGTTCACCTAAAACATTTATTCAGCGTTTACTCACCCTATTTTTTTAAGCCTTTTTTTACACAAGTATGTCAATAAATGTGAGAAAGGTACATGAAATAGTGCAGTCTAGTCATACTTTAGGAAGCACTGGATAACCTGTCCCATTTGCAAAAGACCTTTCATTTTTGTGACCGTGAGGGGCACAATTTGACATGTTCAGCGTGAAATTCATTCAGTACTTCGCTTACTGTGCTCAGCACAGCAGGCATCTCAACGCACCTATGTTCCCAGGTGAGCAGGTAGAGCACATTTAAGCTTACAACCGATTCCTGTGGAGAGACAGTGGAAATATCATAGGGTCACGTGGAAAACACCAAGGGCTATGCTTTAGTTACAGTTCCTATCACACAGCTTTAAATGTGATCTTTTATGTTGTTTCGAACAAAAACCCTTTAGTGATGGCAGAATGGCCACGCTTTTACTGTACAGCGCTACTGTTTCACGCTCCTTTCAAAACCTCCATTGTTCCTATTGTGGGAGAACAATATTAAACCAATTGCCATGCAGATGAGCTGTTCTGTAACACTGGGATCAGTACAATACGATGATCGTGTCTTTTTTGTTAGAGATTTAACAATGTGTAAAATCACACTAAAAACTGCAATAAATCTTATTAAACCCGAAGTTTAGCAGGAGACCATGAAGGCGCTTATACAGTATGCCTTTTAAGAATTGAATTGAGAAGGACTTAAAATAAAAAAAAATAATATATATATAATATATTGCTGCCTTAAATTTTTTGTTAAATCAACTCAGATTTACAAGTCATGTTAACAGAGATGAGTTGTCACAACTTATAAAATATAGTTAAGGAAAGTCAAATTAATTTTATAAGTTATAACAACTCACCTGTAGTTATAACAACTCATCTCTAGTCAATATAAATAATAGTAAGTTGAAATGACTTGTAAATCCGATTTGATTCAACAATTTTTTTTAAGGCAGCACAGTATTTTTTCATTCATTTACAGTTTCCATAGGAAATTTAAAAACGTGAATCGGACAATAGGTGCTCTTTAATTATTAAACTTTCTTGACTAGGAGGAGTTGCTACAAATTATTAAAATAAAGTTGAATTTGCTTAAATTAATGCAACTTAATTTTTATATTTAATAGCAACTCCTCTGTAGTCAAGGAAGATTAATAATTAAAGAGCACCTATTGTCTGATTCACGTTTTTAAATTTCCTTTCGTGTGTAAGTGTGTATTAGTACATGTTAACGATACGGTACATAGCCCAAAGTAACCAATGACACGAGTTATCGTCTCCAACGTAAATCTCTTTTTTTGGACAACAAACACACGGATTGAAGGCAACAGTTTACTTCCTGAGCTTGTTGACGTAGACAAGTCCGACATTATCATAATTTCTCCCGCTTGGACTCACAGCCTGTAAGTTAAAGGAACAGTATGTAGGATTGTAGTCAAAACTGGTATTGCAATCACACAACGTGTGGCTAAAACTGGTACTGCAATCTCACAACTGGTGGCCAATACACAACATGACAACATAAACATCAGTTGAGGGCTGCAACTCCACTTTTTAAATGACAATATCCTGGCTGGACCACTGTTGTCGGTGATATAAGTATTTGAAATGAAAATGATTTCTTAATGTTTAGTGACATATGAGGGTCATTTTATGATTAATAGATATAAATTTCGTACATACTGTTCCTTTAACTCCTGTTAGCATTGCATTGTGCGCAAATTTTTCAAACAGGTAAGTAGCGTTTTATTTCTGGATGACATCAGCGGTATTCAGGCCAATCACAACATACAGATTAGCTGGGTAATCAGGGATACAGAACTTTTTTAATTCATGCGTTTCAGGAAGAAAATGAAATCTGGAGCTACAAAAATGTACGATATGTGGAAAATAATGTGTTTTTTTACCATAAACCACACGAACACATTGTATTATACCACATACACAAAATAACGTTGTTTTTTAGCAATGAAATAGGTGCTCTTTAATGTAACTTTGAAATTTTATGTATAAAAAGCAATAACTTGAAAATTTTAGTTGTTTTAGCCTATTTTTTTGCTTGTTTTGTCATACAAAATGGAAAATGTATATGACAACAACTGTGAAAGTGACTTAATGGCCAATCTATGGTAACCCGTACTTGAAATGTGTCTTCTGCATTTGGGGATTGTGGGGAAAGGTGACTTGCTTAAGGGCGCATTAGTTGTTGCCTGGCGGTCTTGGGAATCATACCGTCATCAGGTTACAAGCCTGACACTTTAACATAAATTAGAATATCATTATGTGAAACCAACCAAGTTTATTACATTTCTTTGACTTGCAGTTCTGTAAATTTTTCTTCATGTCATTCCAATTTTAATTCAAGGCCCTGTGTAGCACAATCAATTCAATTCAAATTCCAGCTCATAAATTGGCAGATGCTTTTATCCAATGCCGTTTCTTCAGTGTGCACATTTTCTCTGAGAGTTTTTTTCGAATTACACATGCTGTGTGACCTCTACATTGCTGGCATCACGCTTTACCAGAGCTATAAGAACACTCTAGTTTAAACAGTTTGTGTTAGCTTTAGTGCTGTGTAGTTCGGTCACCATTCAGAAGATAAAAACAAGTCGATAGCAAATACGGCTTGTTTACAAAAGCATTCTGTGCAAAAGCTAGACTGCTGCATGCACTCTATTCACATCAACTGAGAACATACAAATAAAAACACACACAGTACAGTATGGCCGCATGTACTGAATAGGTACCTGTTTTGTGGTTTTCTTGTGACATCGACATACGTTTGACGTAAATGCACTGGTTGTACTTTTGCTGTCAATGGGTAATTTTCAGGCTGTCAACATTATGACAAATGGCTGCAAATAAGAGTGTGGTCCTAAAGTGAGGCTTCTGTTAAGGGTTTGGGTGAAGGATGAAATACTAGAAAGGGTTTTGAACACTTATCTGAGAGGATGACAGCGGTGGCAGCAACTCAAAATTGCATTTTAAAATAAAATTCCAATTTGAAAAGTGATGTTGGTAAAATGTGTTTGAGCAATTTGAATATCATTGAAACAGTACACATTTGCTTTTAGACAAAAATGTGCACACTGTCAGGAAAAAAAGTGGTCAAAAATGCTTCCTATCACTGTCACTCGGCGGCATACATTTGCATCCTAAAAAGTTCAGATTATGTCCTCAGAGGTACATCTTGGTACCAAAGAGTGCATATACTGTATTAATACTTCAAAGATACATATTGCTACAAAATGTATACATAGTTGTGCCTAAATGGTACATTAGGATCTTTTGAAAGCCACAATATGTAAGATTTTCACCCATAGAGGCCGCTATTTCATCATAAACACAATAACAAAGGTGAAGCTTAATGAAGGAAAGTGGAACGATGTGAAAGGTTGTTTTTACCTTTCAGAGAATTTGCTAATCATGTTCATGAATAAGGTAATGAATAAATGTATTGACCTGTATGTTAAATCACATTATTTTATACCAGCGTATTGAATTAGCTGCAAGGCAAAACAGCTGCATGTTAGATGCTATATTACCTCCACTTCCGCATTTGTCCACTCGGGTTGCCATAGTTTCTACAACTGGAAACTGAGGAGTCACTAAAAAGGTGACAATTACAGGAAAGACAATGACCAAGGCATTATTTAAAACAGGAATTTCTTTGGACATACGAATCCTTGGGAATTTTTGGATAATAAGTAAATGACTTTATGAAATATATCACACTGTGCAATAGTTTTAAGGGACACTCCACTTTTTATTTTTTTTTAAATATGCACATTTTCCAGCTCCCCTAGAGTTAAACATTTCATTTTTACCGCTTTGGAATCCATTCAGCCGATCTCCGGGTCTGGCAAAACCACTTTTAGCATATTAGCATAATCCATTGAATCTGATTAGACCATTAGCATCGTGTGCAAAAATAACCAAAGAATTTCAATATTTTTCTGATTTAAAACTTGACTCTTCTGTAGTTACATCGTGTACTAAGATAGACAGAAAATTAAAAGTTGTGATTTTCTTGGCGATATGGCTAAGAACTATACCTTCATTCTGGCGTAATAATCAAGGACTTTGCTGATGTACCATGGTTGCATGAGCCGCAATGATATTACGCAGTGCCCGAAAATAGTCCCATGCTATTGAAAGTTACCAAGTAATATCATTGCACCTACTGTAGCCATGGTTGAGCGCAATGCTAATGGTCTAATCAGATTCAATGGATTATGCTAAGCTATGCTAAAAGTGGTACCGCCAGACCCGGAGATCAGCTGAATGGATTCCAAAACGGTAAAAATCAAATGTTTATTTCTAGGGGAGCTGGAAAATTAGCATATGTGGTGTCCCTTTAAGGGGTACTGCCCTATAGTGACAGCTTGGGACAATTTTTCGGACTATTTTCAGTTTAGAAAAATACATTTTAAATAAAATAGGATTGTTTTAAACATATTTGACAGTTTTTTTGTTGTAGGCAGTCACCATATATATATTTTTATTTTGTATGCAGAAAAACAAAAAACTATTTGCGTGAACGAGACAAAAATACAGACTAATGGAAATGATTTTTGCAGTACTAAAAGACTTTAGTTACTTGTCCATATGGACATTATAAGGTTCACTCCTTCATTATGTTATATACAAAACAACTGTAAATACAGTTATAAATCCCAAACAATGTCAGTTAGCCCATGCGTTTTATGACATTTCAACTAAATGCACTGAAGAAAGCCGTGTAGCACATTGATATCAATGCAGTCATACATAAGAATGCACGCTTTTACCTGAAACCTTGCGTTCCATGAGATGTTGATAGTTATCTAAGGTCACGATTTCATATTGAATGTCTGCCGAGCGTGAGTGTGCATATCTACTGTATCTACAGGTTGTGATTTAGGAGTGCTCTATATATAGCCACAGCTCGGTGGGACCCGGGGGATATCATGCCACTCTGCTGAAGTGAGCTGAATGAAGGTAGAGAGAAATCCAGGACTACCATGTGGAACGCGGCAGACGGCTTACATTGTTTACACTCTGTAGGGATCCTCTGCCCTGCTCACCACTACTGTTGTAGGTTGCAGCCGTCAGAAACCCCCACTGATTCAAATTGCATGCTTGCGCTTCCCCTAAGATCAAAATTGACAGAATATAGGTCAGGTATGTTTCTCATACAGGGTCAAAACTAACACATATACAGTAAGTATTGAATAAAATTGAGTTACTAGCTGGTAGGCTGGTAATTTCATGAGAATCTACAATGTAACGTTTAGATCATTGTTTTGGTAAATAACCAAAATTTATGAATTATTGATGATTATTTTAAAACGTTTCTTAGCATTCTTTTCTAATTATTTTTTTGTGATTTACCGTTTTCTACATAAAATTTTCCTAAATGATGTAAAGAACAGTAGGCCCTATGTGTAAATATAATCTTGATATCTTTAATATTGACTGAGTAAGTCAATATTTAATATCTAATAATATTAGTGCTGGGCAAAGATTAATTGCGATTTATCGCATACAAAATAAAAGTTAATTTTTGCATAATATATGTTTGTGTGCTGTGTATAATTATTATGTATATTTAAACATACACACATACATACATATATACATTTCAGAATTGTTTTATTTGTATATAATTTTTAGTGCTGGGCAAAGATTAATCGCGATTAATCGCATACAAAATAAAAGTTTTTTTTGCATAATATATGTGTGTGTACTGCGTTTAATAATTATGTATATTTAACCACACACACATACATATGAAGAGTTTGGTTCCAAAACGCGATAAACGCCATTTTTGAAAAAAAAATGAGTTACTGCCAAAATCAGTATTATATCAGGTCAGTAGTTAAAAGTAAATTCGCAAAATCCAATATCCGCCTTGTTATTCTGTCATCTTTTTTCCCTTTTTTTCCCAAAATGCGATAAACGCCACTCCTCCTTTTTTACAGAACACAATAAATCCGCTCCAGAAATTACAGCGCACCATTCACGCAATGTAAACAAACATGGCGGCGCGCTGAGTACACGGAGTCCTAGTTTTCCTCATCTACTTTGTACTTCGTGATCAACAAACAAAACAAAATAATACTTTAATTGCATTGATAAACATGTGATGGTTTTCTGTGACGGGAAAGAAACGCCATCAACATCTAATAATTTACTTGGGAGATGGTCGCTTGTTCTCCCGACAGCATCAAGCTTCTCATGCTAACACATTGACCCCAGGGGATCTTATGAAAAACTTTCCATTATTTTACTCAAAGTCAACGAAAATCAAGCAGGACTAAAACATTTTACAGCTGATTGGTGTGAAAAATGCTAAGCGACGACGTCAAGTATAACCGCAGAAATGACAGTGTTCTTAATATGACAAAGTAAGTGTTTTTATTAATGCCATTAATGTTTATTGTTTTAATCAGTGTGTACAACTAGTCAACTAAATGAATATAAAATGGCAAAGATGAATGCACATTTGATTGAAAAGATTTATAGCATTTTGAAAAAAAACTGTCATGGATTTATTGAATTTTGTGGAAAAAAGAATTTGTTTTTATAATAAATCTTTGAAAATCAAGTTATGGATTTGATTTTTTTATGTTTTTTAACCTAAAGATGCTATGTGAAAGTTTGTAACAGAAAATAGTGGTTTTCATCTTGTCACTTTCTTGGTATAGAAAACACGTTTTTACCAAAATTTGTCAAAATGGATTTATTGCGTTTTATAACTCTTCATATATTAATTTAATATTTTTTTATTTATATATAATTTTTTATTTATATAGCATATAGAATATATAAAAATATAAATAAATATATATACATACATACATGTAAATGTTTTTTAAATACATAAATTAATGTGTGTATTTATATATACATAATAATTACAGACTGCACACACTCATAAATTTAGCAAAAAAAAATTTCTTTTATTTTGTATGCAATTATTCACGATTAATTTTTGCCCAGCACTAATTATATTTTTTTTAAATGTATATTAAACATATAAAAATATAAATAAATATATATACACATGAAAATGTTTCTTAAATACATAAATGAATGTGTGTGTATTTATATATACATAATAATTACACACAGCACACACTTGTATATTATGTTAAAAAAAACTTTTATTTTGTATGTGATTAATCGCAATTAATCTTTGCTCAGCACTAAATATATTTTAGATAAAAAATATATAATGATATTTTAACCTGAATTTTACAAATAGGGTCACATATGAACTTATATTAGATTTTTTTGTTTTGATAAAGGGCTTGTCAATTTAACATCTTCATTCGTGACCCTGTCTGTAAAACCCAAGCTAAAGTCTCACAATCTTAAAGTCTCACAAAACTTATTTTGAATTTGCGCCCCTCAGAAGAGAAGTCACCAGCCGCCACTGTCATATAGCATGATTTTATGTAGAAAACAGTAAATTGTCAAAAAACCTTAAGCTGTGTCACATTCAGTAAAAAATGAATGCAGTTAATTGCTCCCGACTCTTCAGTACATTCAGCCGTTTTTCTACCATTAGAAAAATTTGTATTTGCAAGTCCAAAGTAAAGACATCTCAGCTGCCATTAAAGGCAACACGCCTCATCAAACCGCAGAAAACAAGTTGTTAACACTGGATGCATTTTTGCATTTATGAACATCTGGAGGGAGCTGCCAAATTCAAAAGAATGTTAGGATGTTGAAATACATTATACAAAGTTAAACTATATTTATCATCTATCTGAAACAGAAGAGAACTGCAATCCAAATGTAGCATAAATGTGACTGATCTGAAGTCAATTTAAGTACATTCACTATCTGTATATTAAAAAGATGAGATTTGGTATGATGTTTATTCATTTATTTACCACATGTTTTTTTTCTATTGATCTGATTTAGTTGCACAGTGACACCAAGCACCTTTAGTTTTCCATCATGCTCCTGACGTTCTCATTATGGTCCTCTTCTCTTGTCATCATGACAAAGCGAGTGACAGTGTCTATTTTTCTCAAAAGGCCCATTTCGCGGTTCTATTTATCATAGAGAATGTCAGGACCTTTACTCTGCCTCTCCCACTCATCACGTGCTTGCCAATTTTAGCATACGCTCGCTGTTTATCTAATAATTTCATACGTGCTTCAATAAACACAAGCATCCTCTCATTTTATAATCCATGTAAACAGAAGAAAACCCACGTTGTGTCTCTTGACAATTATGGAGTTGGATTTTTCGTTCTGGGAGTTTTCAATTACGAAACAAGCGTGTGTGTATTCTATTTTTCATGTGGTTCTGTAATACCGTACACTGTGATTTAAGAAATAGGATTTGGGCTTTTTCATACATATTGTTATATATGAAACAGCAGAATACAATTTTTTAAATTGTTGCCTCATTCCAGACAGGCAGCGAACCTGCTCACCGTCCATAACAATGGCGCAACAATTTGGAGTCAAAACCACCGAAGGATTTTGTATTATTCACCTTCTGCGAGCACTATCTATGTGTCCGCGTTTTGTCAGACAGAAAAGATCTCGCCTTTTCAAGCATTTTTGAAAGCATTATTGGAGTCAACTACAAAAGCAACCTGAGAGGGAAAGCACAACTTTCAAACACAGGTTTGCTTTTAGCGACTGACCTTTCAATGTCACCACTTCCCTGTAATCCTGTAGCCAAATGCAACAGTGCCCTAAAGCAGGCACATCCGCACATACTTACAAGACAGCCAGATGGCCAGAGCAATCTTCATGTTCGCAGTGAAATGGCAAAGTGTTCCTTGGATGGTTTTTAAGTGGTGTCACTTAAAAACGCCTCTGGTTGACTCAGCAGCAAAACGAGCGATTCACTGCCCTCTTTTTAAGACCTTTGCTTTTGGCTCTCGTGAGCGCTTGTTTACTGTGACATTTGCTAAACACCAAGTCATCCAAAAAGACACGTCAAAATGCAAAGATCATGCAGTAATGCATTTGTTTTCAGTTTAAATGCATTTTTACAAGTTGTAATATACACTCACCTTAAGAATTATTAGGAACACCTTATAATTTCTCATTAATGCAATTATCTAATCTACCAAGCACATGGCAATTGCTTCAATGCATTTAGGGGTGTGGTCCTGGTCAAAACAATCTCCTGAACTCCAAACTGAATGTCAGAATAGGAAAGAAAGTTGATTTAAGCAATTTTGAGCATGGCATGGTTGTTGGTGCCAGACGGGCCGGTCTGAGTATTTCACAATCTGCTCAGTTACTGGGATTTTCACGCACAACCATTTCTAGGGTTTACAAAGAATGGTGTGTAAAGGGAAAAACATCCAGTATGCGGCAGTCCTGTGGGCGAAAATGCCTTGTTGATGCTAGAGGTCAGAGGAGAATGGGCCGACTGACTCAAGTTAATAGAAGAGCAACTTCGACTGAAATAACCACTCGTTACAACCGAGGTATGCAGCAAAGCATTTGTGAAGCCACAACACGCACAACCTTGAGCCGGATGGGCTGCAACAGCAGAAGACCCCACCGGGTACCACTCATCTCCACTACAAAAAGGAAAAAAGAGGCTACAATTTGCACAAGCTCACCAAAATTGGACAGTTGAGGACTGGAAAAATGTTGCCTGGTCTGATGAGTCTTGATTTTTTGTTGAATTCAGATGGTAGAGTCAGAATTTGGCATAAACAGAATGAGAACATGGATCCATCATGCCTTGTTACCACTGTGCAGGCTGGTGTTGTAGTGGTGTAAGGAATGTTTTCTTGGCACACTTTAGGCCCCTTAGTCCCAATTGGGCATTGTTTAAATGCCGCAGCCTACCTGAGCATTGTTTCTGACCATGTCTATCCCTTTATGACCACCATGTACCCATCCTCTGATGGCTACTTTCAGCAGGATAATGCACCATGTCACAAAGCTTGAATCGTTTCAAATTGGTTTCTTGAACATGACAATGAGTTCACTGTATTAAAATGGCCCCCACAGTCACCAGATCTCAACCCAGTAGAGCATCTTTGGGATGTGGTGGAACGGGAGTTTCGTGCCCTGGATGTGCATCCCACAAATCTCCATCAACTGCAAGATGCTATCCTATCAATATGGGCCAACATTTATAAAGAATGCTTTCAGCAACTTGTTGAATCAAAGCCACGTAGAATTAAGGCAGTTCTGAAGGCGAAAGTGGGTCAAACACATGACTAGAATATGTCTGTTTCAGCTCAAAATACCCAACAGATCATTTTTTATAGCATATCCCTATTTGGGTGGGAGCAAAAAGCACTGCTTTGTATGTGTATGTGTGTACCGTTAAATGCAAATGAGCTACTGCTCCTTACTCCCTTACCAACAGACAGTGAGTGCTTTTGATTAAAATAAATCTGATTCTTGTGAATACATTTTGAGACTATATTTAGCCAAATTAGCATAACAACAAACACATTTAGAAAAGCTTTTGGGTAAAATTAGCCTACCTAGTCAGTCAGTGGTCATGGGCGGAGCTTTATCAGTGTGACATCACATTAACAAGAGAATCAGAATAGCATGTGCAATGAGACTGCTTCCGTTTATTGGGGAAAAAAGAGAGAGCGTGGGAGATGTGTGCTCTTTAATATGATTTTATTTCATAATTTTTCAATATACAGAATTATTGCATTAATTATGAACATGTATCTCTATTTTCACTTCAAACGGACACTTGTACTGTATTACAAAACACATGAAACAGTTACATAGAAGCACAGTAGAATGGACACAATAACGCAACTGGCAACAGTTGCCAAGCAAGGATTCGCCAGTAAAGCGAGGCTTACCGAAGGGTCAATAGCTCATTGTTATCGTCAGTCTGCAGACATGTATTATGTAAACATTTTTTATACTCTTCAGTTGTTTGCCTTTTATATTCATTGTTCCCATAATTCCTTTCTAAAAAGAATTTGAGCAATTATGAGTCATTGTGCCCACCATGTTCAACAGCAATTTAAGTGCGAGTCTCTGGAGGGCTTATTGAGGCCATCCCGCGCTCATTTGCGAGGGCAGCGTGGATTGTTTGTTGGAATCAAAGCAATTTAACATCGTCCCCGCGCCGTTGTTGTTTCCCACACAGAATAAAACCAGTCGAGAATCCGTGTAGAAACAGATTTACAGCGCCAGGGGACTAGAATGAGACGCAGCAGATAACATCTTAACCGTTCGTCGGAAGAAAGACACCTGTCCTACCAACAATTCCAGCACTTCAATACAAGCATTAACAGTTCTATTAAAATCTGTCACCCCCTTTCTCTCTTTTTTTCTTTCTCTCTCTGTGCGCTCTGAAGAGAAATCGCAGTCATTCATATGCTAAGGGACTCCTTTCCCCAGTGTATATTAACGCAAAAGAATCACGTTCCATCATTTGCCAGGAAAGTCAAGGAGGGAAAAAGATGCAAAATGAGCCAACGGGGCTTCAAATATCCCTCACCTCTGCAATATGCCTTCACATTTCATTACACATTTCGTGCCGCAGACCAACAAAATGGAGTAGAAATGTCAGTCGTGATTAGATAGAGCACTAAATTCCTAATGCCACATACGCAATCTTGATTTCATCATGTTTGGCAGCTAATTCGCATTTCTCTCTAAATAATATAACAATAATAACTCTATACAGATCACTAGCTTGAGCGCTAACTTTGCCTCTGGGTAGTGTCTCATCATTTATGCATATGGGTCTGTTGAATATCGACACTTTTCTCTTCATTAATGTTTTATTCGTATTTCTTAACAGGTTACAGACGGGGGAACTATTAAGCAGAAGATTTTTACATACGATGCTATGTTCAATACCAATTACTCCCATATGGAGGATTACCGCAGGCGGGAAGACCTGGTGTATCAATCAACAGTCCGGTAAGAGCTCTTCATTGTTAATTCATAATCGCAAAGTTTTGTGTAAATCTGACCATTTAGTAGAATATGTTATGACAGTAAATCTATAGAGGACTGGTTATTGTTGAAAAAGTTGCGGTGTGATGTCAAGATCCTGGCCTGGTTGTCAGTTGATATGCTGTGTGTGTGTGTTGCATACAAACGTGCTTTCCATTCATCTTTGTGGCACTCTTTGTGAAAGTTTTTAAACTCAAGAATGGACCCCATGAGAACGTCCCTAAACGGCTAAGGAAAGTTGATGCATTTGAATCAATAATTGATACACGCATGACGAGCAAAACATGAGCCGATTAGGAAACTATTTTTTGATATTTGCACCCATCAAAGCAATGCTTCTCCTTTAGGACCTTAGTTTAAATTTCCCTGCTCCCCAATCAGGAAGCATCAGCTTTAGCCTCCCTCTCCGAACATCTGCTTTGGTGTTTTACACGCCCCGCTGAGAAACAGACGTGTTTCCTAAGTCAATCTTGTTACCTGAGGCTCAGCTTCAAGCTAGAAAGCAAGGCAAGCCACGGAAATACCTTTTCACACGCTCCTCAACACAACATTTTCATTTGACAACTTTCTTGTCAGACCAAAAGCTGTTACAAAGTGCTAGATGAAGAGGAGATGAGAAAAGATTTTTATTATTAGTTTGACCTGCTTTAAGGGTACCCGTCCTTTTTCATTTTCGGATTGTCATATGTGCATTTACAGTGCTTTTAGATAACAGTTGGAACTTAATCAGACCAGCATTGCTTTGACTTGAAAGTGGGACACTAAATGGGGTTTCTAAAGTACACACACAGGAGCAAACAGTCTTACTCAGCAGGAAGTAAATTGACTGTCACACTATAAACAGCAGTAGGGATCACCTGTATTGACCTTTCAGTCTAACATAATTTTCAGGAGGTAAGACAGCAACTGTAAAGGGCTGTCGTAGATATTTTGCAGTCCCCCAAGTCGAAACATGCGCCCCACAGCGTGTGAGTTGCATGATTTTGGCTGGAATAAAAAAGCATATAAAACATGATGATGTGTGGATGTACAACCTAAATATACAGTATTGTGCAAGTATTAAGCTGGAACGATAGTCCTGTTTTTACACATACACGGGGGTCTGCATACAGTGTGCAGGTTTCCCACGGATCCTTGAAATTCTTGAAAGTTTGTGAATCTGGAGAAAAGAATTCAAGGCCCTGGAAAGTTTTTGAAAATATACATACATAGATACAGGTCATTGAAGGTGCTTGAATCTATTTTATGCAAGTTTTCTAAAAAAAACAAACAAAAAAAACATATTATTTCCTGTGTAGTTTAGGATAATATCATAAAAATTCTAGACTTTTTAAGCACATGTGCTAAACTGTTCGCTTTAAATGCTTATATCTTCTGTATGTGAATGTTGATTCATACCAAAATGCATTTTTGCATAGTTGTGTTTGAAAATGTCTCAGGTTACGTATGTAACTGTTGTATCCTGAGAAGGGAGCGAGACATTGCGTCTCCCTTTCCATACTTCCTGTGTCCCTGTAACGCCATCTTTGGCAATATTTCAGATAGCAATATACTTCCTGGCTCCCGTGTCACCCTGTCTTTGTTGTTAAGCCTCACCATTGGTTGAATTTGATATACACATTCAGACGCACTTACCACTGGAGGCGTCCCTAAAGTGTCACTGCAGTGGCACAGCGTGAGTTTCCTCTAAAGGGAACTGTAATAATGTATATTAAAAGGTTACACAATGTAATCTTGCTCTCACTTGAAATTTGTCTCCACATTTAGTCCTTGAATATGAGGGTATTGGACCTAGAAAGTCCTCGAAAGGTCCTTGAATTTGAAGTTAAATAAGGTGTGGGAAGACTGATTTGAGTTTAAGAGAGCCTTGCAGGTTCCTGTTATTGGTCCAGTATAAGGGGAGGTCACATTAAATACCTGATACTTTAGCTTATTTATTCTGTTTTTTTAATACTGTATATAAAAAGTAATACTGTATTTTCTGATTGTGTTCTAATAAAGAGACTGAGATATATTTATATGATCCTGTATCGCAAAACCGGTCATAAGGGTCAATTTTATGAAATTAAGATTTATATGTCATCCGAAAGATGAAAAATAGGCTTTTCATTGATTGTATGGTTAGGATAGGACAATATTTTGCCGATATACAACTAGTCTAATTGAATATTTTGAATCTGTGGGCGCAGAAAAATAAAAATATTGAGAAAATCACCTTTAAAGTTGTCCAAAATCGATTCTTTAGCCACACATTTTTATTACTAATACATACATATACGCACAACCGGCGCAACTTCATAGAATGTCTCTGAACAGGTTCACGCCCACTTTTGGGGGAAAACAAACTAGACCTTCCATTGACTTCCATTCAAAATAACGGAACAAAGCAACGTTCGTACACAGCTGACAGGCGTAAATAACTTATGAAATCACTCAGATTAAACATGTTGAGTAATTATCTGTCCACAATGGCTGCCATAGAGCGCGAAAGATACATTAACACATTTAATTTGGTCAATATAAAAACATGTCCCTTTCATTCTCCCAGCGTCAAATTTGTGTAACAACGCTCCCTATTGGCCAGAGGTGTCTTATCCGGACATTTACTCTTACCTCATTGAGTCAACAGGGGAGCCAGTGAATGATTTTACTTCGTATTTATATATTATGTCTTTATATTTAGCAGGGCTCAAAATTAACTTTTTTATTTGGTAGCACTGGTGCTCCCAACTTTAAAGAGTTAGGAGCACCAGCAAAAATTTAGGCGCATCCATCAAAAAATTTAAAAGCACCACAACTGCAATGTAAATGTTAATAGATTTATTTTATTAAAAATAAAACACCACCACCGGGCTTTACACATCCTATGGCCAGCATTTAAAAGATGGTCTTCTATTTTATTTTATTTTATTTTTTGCTGCATAAATTCCTAAATTAATACCCAAATGCTGTTGAAATAGTATTGCAGGAATAATAATTTAACAATTACAGGTAACATGATTAAGATTAGATAGAAAATCTAGCAAACACGTAAAACACTGATTAATTGTGACATTACAAAAGTGACCCTAATATAGAAGGCTAATATATATTGGTATTGATAACTGCATTACCAGGATGCTTTTACTACTAAATAGGCAATGTTTTAAAAAATACAACAAAAACATACCATCAGCATTGCCGTATTCCACAGCAACATGGACCACAAGGATGTTTGTCAAATGTCCATTCACTAGCGCATGCGCACATACACCATCAAACACACTTTGACAGACAGCTCGGTGTCTCCATCAATAATAAACACATTTGTCATGACACGTCTTGTGTTTTTGGCACTTTCGCCATGTTTAAGCAAGGTACGTCTGGCGCTTAAAATGTTTGATTCCGCCATTAACGCCGTTTTACAGGATTTACAGTAAACACAGTAGCCAAGTTACATTTTCATAGCAGAGACACTCGAAATCTTTAAGCCACTCTCTCTGAAATGTTTAACGTCAACTCGTATTTTCCGGTGGTGGAGTTACATTTGAATCCGGATCGTCGTCATAAAATACAGTAATAACCTTAGCTGTAATCGCTCGCTCTCTTCATGCTCGCGACGCATTCGTCTTTTCACATTTCCGCGCTTCACGGCAACAAGGAATGACTGACGCTCATATTAGCCAATCTGCGGTCTTCATTAAACGCAAGAACTTAAATGGTGAAATTTGATTGGTTATGTATTGTTGGAGAGAACACTGAACCTGGGACAGCGCCAGCACGCAGGATTACGATCAACTCGCGTCACAACAAAATGGGCAGTCGCACAAATGCTCCCAAATATATTTTAAGGTCGCACAGATTAAATTTCGGTCGCATATGCGACCAAAATGGTCGCAATTTCGAGCCCTGATTTAGAGTACTGAGTGCACTTTTCCGTCCAGCCATACAACTAGCCTTAGTGATTTTCCAGCAATCACTGGATGGCGTGGTTACACAAATTTGACACTGTGAGAATGAAAGGGACATGTTTTTATATTGACCAAATTAAATGTGTTAATGTATCTTTTGGCTCTATGGCAGGCAGGGTGGACAGATAATTACTCAACATGTTTAATCTGAGTGATTTCATAAGTTATTTACGCCCGTCGGCTGTGTACGAACGTTGCTTTGTTCCGCTATTTTTTAAGGAAGTCTATGAAAAGTCTGGTTTGTTTCCCCCAAAAAGGGGCGGTGACGAAATTTACAGTCAAGTTCCCGGATGTGCCGGTAGTCCGTATCGATATTTCTCAGATTAAAGGTGCAGTGTGTAATTTTTAGAAGGATCTCTTGACAGAAATGCAAAATAATATAAAACTATATTATCAGGGGTGTATGAAGACATTTCATAATGAACCGTTATGTGTTTATTACCTTAGAACGAGCCCTTTTTAATCTACATACACAGAGGGTCCCCTTACATGGAAGTCGCCATTTTGTGCCGATATTGTACCACAAAACCCCAATAAAATGTGATATAATTATTAGTAAGAGCAGCCATAAAAATGTCTATGCTTGGTTTTGTTTATACTAATTAATGGTGCTCAAATTTATTTGATTTATACATTTTTATATATGTTCAGTAGGAAATTTACAAAATATCTTCATGGAACATTATCTTTACTTAACCTGATAAGGAACACTGTGCCATACACGGTACACCCCCTCTCTTGCACGTGAGGCTGCATTACGTCATTGTAACTTTGAAGCATTAAATCTTCAAAATATACGGTCATGCGGCACATCGTTGTAAAGCTTAGACTTTCGGGTTTCCATTAAGCGCACACACAAAGCATAATATGATTTTTAGCAGTCATAAAACTGTAATCTAGTTGTTAGTTACCTGAACCGGGCGGCGCCGAATTTAGGATATTTACTTACCTTCAAAATCTTCCCTTTATCCGCTTCGGTGAAATTGTCCAAAACAAATTGTTCATAAATACCCAAAAGTCCAAGGAAATGGAATATCCAAGCCTTTTAATCCAAAACGATTTGTTCATCTCACAATCTTGACGAGCAGGGACAGAACGTTTTGTTTTTGTCATTCTGCTCACATGCTTTAATGCACATAAACACGCAGTCCATCTTTTTCTCAGACACATACAAAAGACACAGACACGCATGTCACAAATCCGTTTCCCTGTAGCCTCCATCACACATTCCTTGAGAGACCAAGCACTCAGACAGGATATTTCACAGGTATTATCTTTCATTTTCATTCCAGTGGCAAAAAGAAACAGCAGCAGGCACTGCCACTCTAATTCCGCCTTACGCCTGTAAATAAACAATCGTGAGGATCATTTTGAGAAGAGAAAGACAGACAGAGATAGCCGGAGATGTCTGCCTCTAGCTGGGCTGACTTGATTTTCACATCACACAGAGAAAGAGGCGAAGCTACTAGTCTAAGTCTGTCTACGTGCTGCTTATAAGCAAATACCTCACGTCTTATATTTGGGAATGGAGAAAGAGCTTTTGTTGTCTTTTCTTTTTAAACAACGTCTTCCTAGTGAATTGCCAAAGTTATTCTAGTCTTCCCCGAGATAACCTCAACACCCACATAAGGCGTCAAATAAAACATTACAACTTAAATTGAAATTCCATGTTTCTCCTAAATTCTCCCCACACCTCCCTTAAGGACCCTCCATTGTCGAAGACGTTTGAAAATGTGATTTTTTTCACTTTAAATATTTAATAAGAGTCATGGTGTTAGAAGAAGAGATTATTTTTCCTATTCGTCACTTCTCTTCACATCAGACTTCTTTTCCTGGCATGGACCTGTCAATGTAGTTAGCCAGAGTTCAGCGCTCGAGCTGTCAATCAAACAAGAAGGTCCACAGGACCCTCCCCCTGCACTCTGACCTGGCCCTTTATTCTCATTATTATGGAGAACTCATCTCTCCACCTGCTCCTTTGAGACAGAGCTGCTCTTGGCAAAACATTCAGCTTAAAGCTCAGAAACAAAAGCACTTACGCCCACTGGGACCCTCCAGGGCCCTTCAGGAGAAGCCCGTTGTTCAGTAAAAGCTCCTGATTATCACACACATCTATCAAGATTTTTTTATGACTTTCCAATGAAACGCAACAGCGGTGCGAAGAGGGAGAGATGAAATATGGTTTGTGTCAATGAGGCATGTGATGTTACTTTTTTAGTCTAGCAGTCAGAGTTGTGGAGCTTCTGTTATATACCTTGACGAAAAAGGTGAGTGAGATGGCTTTTACGAATGCCACCTCACTGATTCATGACGGTTTTATTTCCAACTGTGAGGCTTGTTAAAGAGTGACTTGACAATGTCTGAATGCTAAATTCTAGCATGTCTCAAAATGCTTTGTAAATTTAGTGCATCTAGTGTAAACAGTTACAGTAAACTAGTCTAACAGATATATTGTTTGTCTGTCTAAGTATCTGTCTGCCTGTCTGTACATCCATCTAACTATCTATCTGTCTGTCTGTCTGTCATCCACCCATACGTCCATAAATCTATCCATGTATGTCTGTCCGTCTGTCAAAGTATCTGTCTGTCTGTCTGTCTATCCATTCCTTCAGTCGCCTTCCATCTAAGTGTATTTCTGTCTGTCTGTCTGCCTGTCTGTCTGTCTGTCTGTCTGTCTGTCTGTTTATCCATTCATCCCCACTGCCTTCCAATTAAGTATATGTCTGTCTGTCTGTACATCCATCTAAGTATCTATCTGTCTGTCTGTCTATCATCCACCCATAAGTCCATACATAATGTATGTCTTTCTGTCTGTCTGTCTGTCTGTCTGTCTGTCTGTCTGTCTATCCATTCCTTCAGTTGCCTCCCATCTGACTATCTGTCTGTCTGTCTGTGTCCATTCCTCCCCACCACCTTCCATAAGTGTCTGTCTGTCTATCATCAACCCATCCATCCATCTATCTATGTATGTCTGTCCGTCTGTCTAAGTATCTGTATGTCTGTCTGCCAGTCTGTCTGTCTATTCATTCCTTCAGTCGCCTTCCATCTAAGTATCTGTCTGTCTGTCTGTCAGTCTGTATGTCTGTCTGTCCATTCCTCCCCACCACCTTCCATCTAAATGTCTGTCTGTCTGTCTATCCATTCATCCCCACTGCCTTCCATTTAAGTGTCTGTCTGTCTGTCTGTCTGTCTGTCTGTCTGTCTGTCTGTACATGCATCTTAGTATATATCTGTCCGTCCGTCCGTCTATCTGTCTGTCTGTCTATCATTCATGCATACATCATCCATCCATCCATCCATCCATCTATCCATGTCTGTCTGTCTGTCTGTCTGTCTGTCTATCCATTCCTCCCCTCTGCCTTCCATCTAAGTGTCTGTCTGTCTGTCTGTCTGTCTGTCCATCTATCCATCCCCACTGCCTTCCATTTAAGTATCTGTCTGTCTGTACATCCATCTATCTATCCATGTGTCTGTTCGTCTGTCTAATTATCTGTCTGTCTGTCCATTCTCCCCACTGCCTTCCATCTAAGTGTCTGTCTCTCTGTCTGTATGTCTGTCTGCCTGTCTATCTGTCTATCCATTCCTCCCCACCGCCTTCCATAAGTGTCTGTCTGTCTATCATCCACCTATCCATCCATCTATCCATGTTTGTCTCCGTCTCTCTAAGTATCTGTCTGTTTCTCTCATGCTGTCTGTCTATTCATTCATTAGTCGCCTTCCATCTAAGTATTTGTCTGACTGTCTGTCTATCCAATTATCCCCACTGCCTTCCATTTAAGTATCTGTCTGTCTGTCTATCCTTTCATCTAAGCATCTGTCTGTCTGTCTGTCTGTCTTTTTATCTAAGTGCCTGTCTGTCTGTCTGTCTGTCTATCCATTCCTCCCCACTGCCTTCCCTATAAGATAAACATTCAATTATATATTGCAAAATATGCTGGCCCTTAAGTGTAGTATTAGCTGTTCCTCATGTCTAATCCAAACAATCCAAAATCTACTTACAGCCTTGTCAATAAGTGCGTTTACATTTGTGACCTTGCATAGATTATGTTAACGAAGCCAGACAACAAGTAAGGTCATGTAAATGTCTTGTTTTTACTAGGGAAAGTTCATAAACGAGTTAAGAAATACCCAATCAATTTTACTTTGCATTGGCCTGTGGTAGTGTCAGCTGGATGAAGTGTCAACTGTACAAACATGAATAAAAATTTACATTTTTTGATTTATTTCATTATTGGGGGGCTACCCCCCATCCACCCCCTAAGAAATCCCAAAATGGGTACAGGACCTAAACAATGTATTAGTTGACAACCACTATCAACCACTATATACTGTAGGCCTGTTCTCAGCAATTTGCATTAAATTGCATTTGCAAACGATTTACAATGAAATCTGTTCCAGTCACATTTCATGAACGATGCCCTGCGAGTGAATTTATGCGTGAAAGAAAACCATCAACCTCAACTGACCCATGTGTTTGATGAATCATGAAAGTATGATGTATAGAGAATATTATAACACCATAAATTCATCCTCGAATGCATTCTAACGTCAGACGCCCACAGCACCTGTAAGAACAGTCCTGTGCTGAGAAATTCAAGGCACATTTATGTAATTACAAAATGTTATATTCCTGGCAGCAATCACTCCGTCCTTCTTAGCTTTCACACATACACACAAACCAGAGTGGCAGGACCTGGCTAGGCAAATCCCTTCTTGCATCGATATGATTTAGTGCTAATCGGCTTTTTATTACTCTCTGATTAACAATCCATCTACATTTTTAGGGCACAGTGGGAGAGAGATAGAGAGGGAGTGAGAATGAGATAGCGGAGTAGCTGGAGTTTTGGTCCCACTGAGGTTATTTTGAAGAACTGAATATCGAAGTGAGCCACACTATTGTGCAACATCGCAGATGTTTCGGCAATCCGAAAAAGAGGCTTGCAGAGGGTGTAGGCAATAAGGTGAATCAGAGACGGTGTTGAAAAGGAGATGTGGGGGTTTAAACCGATGCAAAGCTCAAAGGGTGAGCGAGACAGGAACTGTGAGAAATGTGCTGGCCAGGATTCAGAGACCTGGGCAGTAAAGCTCATCCAGTGAGAGGACACTTGCAGGGTTGAACGTGAGACCAATGCCAACATGCAGAGCCTGAGCCAAAACCCTCATCCAATCATCACGCTCCGTGCATGTCAAGCAGCCCTGAAAATTAGGACGAAATGAGCGAAAACAACAATAAAAACTCTTAAAACTCCCAATAGATGAGATTAAAATTACAGACATCTGCAAAGAGAAATAGCAGAGCGGTTTCATTTGCAGGCATTGCTTTGTTACCATTGTCATGATGTCGAATACGCTGCAATTAACACAGCCTGCATTTTTGCTCATCAAGTCTGCTCTCAAGTGAACTGCGTGAGATGCAGGAGGAAAAAAACAGCGACGGGGCGGGTGGAAGGCAGACATGAAGGGAATGTTGAGAACTCGCCCGCTGCCCTCATTCAATATAAATGAGCTTGGTTTCAGTCAGTCTAGCTGTTTGCTGCTTTTTTTTAAAGAGGTTAGCAGCAGGACGGTGTCGAACAGCACCGAACACACACAAACCTTGTTGGGATTGCTAAAGAATCGCTTGACAGAAGCTAAGACAGACGGAGGCCGGAATTGATTTTATTTTTCATAAGGCTTTGAGAAAGTTCTTAAATATATCTTGCACATGTCCACAGCAAAGGAGACCATAAATAAGTGTTGCATAGAAATGCAAAAAATATCAGCAATGTTAAATGACCACAATGATCACATTTTGCTCTGCTTTCCAAAAAAATTGAACATGCTTGAGTTTTCAAAAAGCACATGAAGAGTTTGGTTCCAAAACGCAATAAATCCATTTTGACAAATTTCGGTAAAAATGTGTTTTCTATACCAAGAAAGTGACAAGATGAAAACCACTATTTTCTGTTACAGACTTTCACATAGCATCTTTAGGTTATAATATCATTAAAAATTCAAATCCAGAATTAGATTTTCAAAGATTTATTATAAAAACTGATTATTTTTCCGCAAAATGCAATAAATCCATGATGCGTTTTTTTTTTTTCAAAATGATATGAATCTGTTGAATCAATATATAAATGTGCATTCATCTTTGCCATGTTATATTCATTTAGCTGACTAGTGATATACGCTGATTAAAAAACACTTACTTTGTCATATTACGAACACTTGTCATTGCTGCTGTCATCCTTGGGACATCGTCGCTGAACTTTTTAGACAGCGATCAACTGTAAAATGTTTTGGTCTTGCTCGATTTTCGTTGACTTCGAGTAAAATAATGGAAAGTTTTTCATAAGATCCCCTGGGCTCAATGTGTTAGCATGACAGAAGCTTGATGCTGTCGTGTGAGATCAAGCAACAGCCGGCATTTTTCCTTCGCTCAAATGCCTCTCGCGTAAATTATTAGATTTTGACGGCTTACGTTTCTTTTCTGCCACAGAAAACCACCACAGGTTTATCAATGCCATCAAAAGTATTATTTTGTTTTTGTTTGTTTGTTGATCACAAATTACAAAGTAGATGAGGAAAACTAGGATTCTGTGTGTATTTAACGCGCCGCCATTATTGTTTACAATTCATGGAATAGTGCACTGTGATTTGTTGAGCGGATTTATTGCATTCTGCAGAAAAGGTGGACTGCTGTTTGTCGCGGTTTGGAAAAAGGAAGAAAATATGACAAAAGAAGACGACGGATATCAGATTTTGTGTAAAATTAAGAATTTACTTTTTAATACTGACCTGACACAATACTGATTTTGGTGGTAATTATTTTTTTAATGCCATTTATTACGTTTTGGAACCAAACTCTTTACATGTTTACTTGTGAAAGCAAGACAAAGTTATTGTCTTGTGTTAAATAAAAAAATAAAAAGATTTATAGAAAGCAAGCCCAAAATACTGATAGCTTTGTGCTCAAAGTTGGACATCATTAAAAACATTTTGTGATCTGTTCTTATATAACTTACAGTGGTAACCTTTATCCATCAAAGAGTAAAGTTAGTAACAGCCTACAGCCTTATATTTGTTTTACTGGAGGGTCCTGAGAGACAGATTTGTAGAGAAAATGAGAGGAAAAGAATGAAAGGGATAAAATCTACAATAATGGACCACTGGCTATTTTTATACAAGACAAACATCTGAGTATCATTGTCAGCGGTTGAGCTCCAGAGACAACAGAGGTGGATGGTTGGAGAGATGCATTATGGGTATTTGACAAGTCTACTGTTTTCTTAGGGATTGGTAATCTCAGCAGGCTTCTCTCTCGGTCTCTCTCTCTTTCTCACTTTGACTGGCACAAAGGTACAGTATGACATGATTTTCTTTCCTCAGCGTCACTGCAGTCTTTCTTCTGCTACGGGAGGGCAGCAAGGACAATAGTTCTCGGTTTTGATGCTGAACTGCTAGTTTAACTGCAGCTGGAAGTGACTCACTTTTATTTGCATTGTTATTATAGCCTGTGTACAGAATACAAAATGAAGCTTGATCTGTTTGGAAAAGTGTGTTATCAAATAGTTTCTCTATATTGTGTGTCTGAGATATCAAAAACACTAAAGGAAGTATCACTTTTGCAATTGCTTTTACAGTTACGGGCTAATAAAGTTTTGTGATTAATGATTATTCTTATGATTGGGAACAATATGATTCATTTGAGCCTAAATATAAGAGCCTACACAAAATTATAATAACTTTCAGCTTATGAATAACTGAAAATGTGCTTAATGAATGAAGCTCATATTTTCTCATATTTTTCCCAGGCTCCCAGAGGTTCGGATCTCAGACAACGGACCTTACGAATGCCATGTAGGAATTTATGACAGAGCTACACGGGAGAAAGTTGTCCTGGCATCAGGGAACGTCTTGCTTACAGTGATGTGTAAGTATAAATGCACATTCTGCTTTTATTTCTACCCATCAGATATGCAGGACAGGGTGTGCTATTGTGGTTTAATTTACAAATGATTCATTGAAAAATCTACAGTACAATGGTCAGCAACTGTTTTGTATATTGTACTAGTGGATATGTTTAAGTGTCCATGGTAAAGTAGCTGAAACCCTTAAAATGAAGCTGGAGACGCTTTTCACAGGTCTTATGCTGCGTTCAGACCAGCCGCGGTAGAGGCATCAAGTGCGAGTGATTTCAATCTTCAAAAAGTCAATGTGAAGACGCGTTCAATCAGGATCTTGGTCTAGTAGTGATGTGATTACAGAAAGCGAGCGCAGTCGCAGAATCCCCTCCCATGAGCGAATTTCTGCATGAAAGTCTTGAAGACTAGAATTTAATGCACGGCTTTCACACGTGAATGAAGCAAGTAAACTCAAAATGTTCAAGAGGCAAACTAGACGCGGTAGACGCAATTTTGACGCCTCAAACGCAGCTGGTGTGAACACACGGTTATGCTGCGTTTAGTCCAGCCGCGGTAGAGGCGTCAAGCATGTGTGATTTTAATACTAAGTCAATGTGAAGACGCGTTGATGCGCGTTTGGAGGTCTTGCGGTGCGAATTATGCTTTTAGTGCAGCGCGGTAGATGTGATTCCACCTTAGACGCACGAATGCCGCTATTTCAGCGTTGCCACGTCAAACGCGCAACTTAAAAACATTTAAACTTTTTCGGAAAAACACGTTGTGTAAACCAATCAGGAGCTTTGTCTAGTAGTGACGTGATTACAGAAAGCGAGCGCAGACGCAGAATCCCCTCCCATGAGCGAATTTCTGCATAAAAGTTTTTCATGCACGGCTTTTACGCGCGAATGAAGCGAGTAAACTCAAAATGTTCAGGCGGCAAACTAGACGCGGTAGACGCAATTCTGACGCCTCAAACGCAGCTTGAGCGTTTAATTTGCAAGAATGGCGCGAATTGAGCGGTGCCATGGCAAACACGCGAGTTGAAAAATTTAAACTTTGGTGGAAAAACGCGTTGCGTAAAGCAATCAGGAGCTTGCTCTAGTAGTGACGTGTTTACAGGAAGCAAGCGGAGTTGCGGAAACCCCTCCCATGGCCAAATTTTCACGTCTCAATGACTAGAATTTCATGCGCGAATGAAGCAAGTAAACTCAAAATATTCAAGCGGCAAACTAGACGTGATTTTGGCGCCTCAAACGTGGCTGGTGTGAACCCACGGTTATGCTGCGTTTAGTCCAGCCGCGGCAGAGGCGTCAAGCGCGAGTGATTTCAATGTTAAGTCAAGGTAAAGACTCGTTGACATGTGTCTGGCGGTCTCGCGGAGTGAATGAGGCGTTTAGCGCGGTATATGTGATTCCGCCTCATTCGCACTTTTAGTTCACAAGAATGGCGCGAATTGAGCGTTGCCGCAGCAAACGCGCGAGTTGAAAATTTTTAACTTTGGTGGAAAAATGCGCTGCGTTAACCAATCAGGAGCTTGCTTTAGTAGTGACGTGATTACAGGAAGCCAGCGGAGTTGCAGAAGCCCCTCCCATGGCGCAAATCTCCGCGTCTCGATGAATAGAATTTCACGTGCGAATGAAGCGAGTAAATTCAAAATGTTCAAGCGGCAAACTAGGCACGGTAGACGCGAATTTGACGCCTCAAAAGCGGCTAGTGTGAACCCACGGTAAGAGTTAAGCCTGATGTTGACAAACATAAATTGAAGTAACAGACCTTTTGACATTAAATAGATGACAGAAAAGTTGACCAAAGGATGTTGTTGCATAGCTGATCTACAATCCTTTGCTTGGATCTGTACTTTGTCTTTACTTCATCTTCAACACTTGCAAAACAGTGAGGCTTGGAAAATACAATGATTTAAAGGAATAGTTCACCTAAAATGAAAATGAGCTCATATTTCCCTCAAGCCATCTTAGGTGTATGACTTTCTTTTTTCAATCGAAAACGAGTTATATTAAATAATATTATTTTTTTAGCTTTATATGGCATTGAATAGTGCCTCGTTTTTAAAGCTCCAAAAAGTGCAGTTATTACTAATTCATGCAGTTATTAAATGTCTTCTGAGGTGAAGCGATAGCTTTTTGTTTTATTGGCCAACTATGATTTCATTTTGCTTAAAATTACACTTAAAATTTCATTGCTTAAAGATTATATAATGCTCAACATATCTTTAGTTAATGTGCATTTGTGGAGTTACAGCAGAAATGTTAAATATTTCATTTTTGAATATATATCTGTTAAACTTAACATAATACTTTTAATACTGCAAGTTATTATAATGTATTGTTATTGACATATTCAATGTACATTCAGTATGATTTAATGTTGACCACATAGAGTTCATTAGCAAATCTCAATGTCAGTATAGCCACAGAGGATATGTTTATCTATGCATCACGATGATTGACGCTTAAAGGTGTTTCCTTTCATCTGCCACCATAACCACATCACTGTGCCTGTCTAAAGGGAGGAATCCAGACACTTACATGCACTCTACGCCTCTCAGCTACCTCCCTACAGCCATTAGCCTGGGACTCGCCTAATGACCGACGGCCTGTGTATGTCGCGCTTTTTCCATCAGTCAGACCGAGATAGTCTGCTGTTAATAAGGAGCCTCATCATTTCCTGCCCATTGTTAGAATAAATAAATAAATCTGGATGCGTGTTGTCCTCAGGCTGAGAGTTCTGGACAGCTGCTTAGCTGTCTGATAAGAGTGAATGGAAGTCTGTAAAAGCTCCAGAAGGGCTGATGTGAATAAAGGCGTCTCAGACTAAAGAAGGCCACTTCCATCGCCTTCAGCTAGAGATAGAGAGAACTCAACCTATTATGAACAAATGATACCGCCCAGTCAGAAGCCAGGTTGATGGTAGTGCTAATGCTAGATGTATGGCTTGTGACGCCTTGGAGGATGGGTAGAGGTGCAGGTGGAGCTGTGGAAAATTTCAAAATGCCTTTTATTTACTCTTTTTGGAGCTCTATCTATACTATCAGAAAAAAAGGTCCTAATATGTACTATTTAGGTACATATATGTACCCTTGAGGTACTAATATGCACCCCTACACTCTAAAAAAACAAACGGTGCTATATAGCACCAAAACTGTTGATTTGAATCGTAACCATAGAAGAACCATTTTTAGTGCCATATAGCACCACTATAGCACCACATTTGGTTCTACATAGCACTATATGGTTCTACACAGGTGCTTCACTGGTGCTTCACCGGTGCTATATGGCAGTGGTTCCCAACCTTTATAGCCCTAAGTACCCCCACAGCCCTATCAGTAAGGCTCAAGTACCCCTTCATCGAAACTAAACCAAAGTTGTGTTTCAAAGACAAATAATTCGTAATTTTAATTAATTAATTAATTTTAAATACTAAAGTAAAAAGCACTGACTGATGAAGCATGTTTATTTCAACAAACCACTACCATTGCAATCAGTGTTTGCATTTTATCAGCTCTTTAAAAGACATTTTGCTCAGGCCTACAAAATGGCAATTTTGACATGCTATAATTAATTATCTGTAGGGTGTTTTGAGATAAAACTTCACATATGGACTCTGGGAACGCCAAAGATTTATTTTACAAATTAAAAAAAATTCATCATATGACCCCTTTAAGGGCCAGATTTACTAACAGCTTGCGCAAACCATCATTTTGACGTTAAATAACGACTGAACTTACTAAAGACACGCAATAGATATTTAGCTCTGAAAAGCTGTTATTTTTGCGACCTTATTGCATGTGCATTTGTGGAAGTTTTCCTACGTTAACATTAATGCGAGGAGAGTATTACATTTTGCCAGAGGAACATACTTTAAAATAAATATATAGTTTGCCAAGCCATGCTATGTTTAATTTGCTGGAGAAAAGAGGAGGAGAAGTCACGATGAGAAGTAAAATCAGGTATTTCAAAACGTATTTTACCCTTCATCTTTCGTCCTCCGGTTCATAGTGTACTTTTACTTAGCTGGAATTTCACACTCCGCAGTCCGCATTTTCATTGCGATGTCCTGCCGTGGTCTCTTATTTGCGACCCTGTACTAATTTGCGCTGCTCTTAGTAGATTGCAGTGGTCATTAGAGAAATGTGCTTATGTCATTATTGTGCCTGTGTATTTTATTTGCGCCTTTGTACACTGAAAAAAATGGACTTAGTGGGTCTTTGAATTTAAATAAAATAAACATGTATATGCAACACAAAATATTTATATTCCTTGTGTAAACATAATTTAATTGATTAGGATTAAAATGTTTTGTTTGAATGTAAAATGAACACATTATTCTCACATTGATTAAAATTGATTGAATTGAATACTTAAAACAATAAAATTGGGTTTGGACACAAAACGGCACCTCCTGAGCAGCAGGGGCAGTATAGCTCAATGAAAAGGACGTCAACTGCCATAAAAGAAGAATAAAGATCGTTTGTTTTGGGCGCCAAAAAGAAGACTCAGCAGCAGTCAGTCAGTCAGTCAGAAGAACTCTCTCAGACGGACACCACGTTATTAAAGTAAGTTATATTATTTATTTATGTTCGCTTCATACGTGATATATCTTCACTAGATAGACTATTTTTTTGTTTACAATATGTAGCCATTGCAATGACTTGTAGTAAATATTAGTTTGGAGGAGGTTGGTGGAGTAAGTCAGTCAAGCTCATAAAGAAAAACACAGCGTTTTAAAAACGTCAGCTGTTTAATGTTATTTCACGTTTGGTAGTTTTATCTGAGTTGAAAACTGTCAGCTTTGAGTTGACTTTTGAGGCACTTTTTACTCAGTTGTTCTATGGAAACCTGTCAGGACAAATAAAACGCTAACCAAAAGTTATTCTGTCCAGAGTAACGTTATCCATGCAGGTAATTTACCAGATGATATCAATTAACTACATTAATAATGACATTGCGTATGAAACAAACGGTCTGCTTAATCAGATTATCAGACCCGCGTCAGTTATTCGTGACTTCGCTACGCCACGAGCAACACTTGATTCTATTAGAAAAAGCTTTTTTTAAATGTCTCGCGTGACGTCTGGTATATTCACTGAAAAAAATCGATTTGAAGTGCCACACCTTAAAGCTGACGTTTTCAGAAGAGAACCTTGTTGTTTTAAGATCTCATTTTGTCCAAAATTGCGTCCTATGACAGATATAATACTTATTTCATTATTGTTCTGTGTATGTGTGGTCTTAATCATTTGAGGTTGTGTGTTGATTTCACCTCTGAATACTTCCTCTTATAGGTCCATCATCCTTGCATGCGCTACACAGCATTGGTAAGTCATTTCTTTCACTTTTGTACTGCTGTTAGGAGCTATATCTTATTTTTGTAACTAATATACAATTATTATTCTTTGACTCGCAGTACTCAAATATACAATGGTTGGTTAATTTGTTTTCAGGTAAATGCTGAATTCGAAAGAATCACTACTGTCTTATGTTCCTGCGTGTCACCTGGAACTCCAATCCAAAAACCTGATGAAACTCTTCTATCAGAAAGGAGGACAGCTAGCAAAAAGGCTTCAAACAATCAATGATCAAATGACAGATGTAAGTAATATAGATTCATAGACATAAAATGTGTAAACCTTGTTGGAAGTACAGAACACTTAGTATGTTTTAGTTACAACATCTTTTGGCACACGGGTCATTAAAACACCTGGGAAGATTTAAAGGGGTAGTTCATCCAAAAATAAAAATTCTCATCACTTACTCCCTATCATGTTGTTACAAACCTTTATAAATGTCTTTGTTCTGATGAACACTAAGGAAGATATTTTGAGGAATGTTTGTAACCAAACCAATCATAAGCCCCATTCACTTCCATAGTGGGGAAAAATAATACTATTGAAGTGAATGGGGCTCATGAACAGTTTGGTTGCAAACATTTCTCAAAATAAATATCTTCCTTCATGTTAATCAGAACAAAGACATTTATACAGGTTTGTAACAACATGAGAGTGAGAAAATGAGAGAATTCACTTTTGCTGTGATTGTCAGGTATGGTAGCACACACTCGAAATGTGGCCTCTTTATTTAACTCATCCCAGTGTAGTGAACACACACACACCCACACACACACACCCAGAGCAGTGGACAGTGCAGCTGCCTTGCTTTGTAACCCATATATTTGTAACCAATTGTAACATGCTGTGGCAATGCACATGGGTCTGTATACTTACATTTATATTTGTTTGCATTGTACTAATTTCCAATGACACTTTTATTGTAACAGTAACCTTTTTTCTGTTTCTTTAACTACATTTGTTTGTTTTGTACAGGGCATGGATGAAGTCAGCATCAGTGAGGTCATTTGAAGACACCAATGTTGGGATTTGTGCTCTCAAACAACCTGCTTCTTGTGATGAAGAAGAGGATCTTTGTATAGTCCTGGAAGGCATGAAGGTGTTGCAACATCGTGCCATGTTGTTTGAGCTGATGTATGCCTTAAACCTGAGCTATCCTGATCTCCGCTTTATTTTTGAGGAAATCCAAAAGATTTTAATGGAACTGCATTGAGAGTAACTTTAACGAACAGTTTCTTTCAGTGAAAGGATCAGAAAGACTGTGCTGCTCATTTATGTTCTTTTTATTTATCTGTTTTAAGTGTTTTCTCTTATTAATACATTAACAGTTTGCTGCTCAGAGTTGATTTTGGAAATGGTTGTTGTATTTTGTTTTTGTTGAATCTTTGATTAACAGTTTATACAAATGCTGTAGCTCTGACTTTCTGAAGGATTGATATTTTCCAGTTTGTAAATCCATTTTAAAAATAATAGTACTTACTGTTTTGCATGTCTCTTTGGAATGCAGTGTTTGTGTTTTAGCACTTCTAAATCTACTGTGATAGTAACTATTTTAAACATTTGGGTCAGTTTCATCCTAATATAACTAGGGCCTAGTCATGAATTAATCTACAACCTGTTTGGGAAATTGCCCCTTTATGTATGTACTGCATGTGCTGATTGTTGTAATAGTTATTGACTGTTATTGAATTAATGTGTAGTGATTTAAATGAATTGATGATCTGAAAGCAGTGGTTTGCCTCAATATCACTAAACATTTGTACAAAACTCTTCACTTTTTATGCCAATGCAAATGTATTTTGTATTTAAAAAGAAATAAATAACATTTGGATAATTATGGGTGATTATTCTGGTGCCAGAGACATAATGAAATTGCTTTAGAGTTACATAATCCCATAATATAAGCATTAAAAAAGCATGTTGGAATTACAGATGAAAATCTAGTAGTCCCCTTACATAATAAAATTACTTAAACATTACAAAATAAATGTGTTATAGTAAAGAGAAATATCACTTTGAGTCAACATATTTGTATTAGACTACTTAAAATAATTAAAATGTTTTGGTCTGACACACAAAAATTATTTGAGGAAAATTATTTTGGTTTTAAACAATCGGATCATGTGGGACCGATGTACACATTAAAATTACGTAAATTGAAAGGATTTTTTTTTTCAGTGTAGTAAATCACACGCAAATTTTCAACTCCGGCGCTTATTTGGAATTGAGCTCTCACGTCCTTTTTAGTAAATGCCCTAAATTTACTAAAATCTCAATTTAAGTTACTAATAATTAAAATGTGCAAATAAGTTAAATTATTCTGTTCAAATATAAAGAGAAACAAAATGTGTTAAGGCATTCTCTATAAATACAAAAGACATCATACGGGACAATATGTTAGCCAAAAACAATGCAAAAGTTTTTTTTGCATAATTTGAAAATGCAACGGCAGCGGGAATTAATATTATAACATTATTTAAACATTAATTATAGTTAATAAACTTTGTGTCTTAAGAAACTATTCAGGTTCATTAAAAATAGTCAGATCGTTCTTGAGTTGGACATCGCTATTGCGTTTTGGATCATGCAGCGCATTTACTCTTGACGGCTAATTATATTAATGATAAGATTAAAATTACAAAGTTGTTCTTTTTACAATGCTTTCCTCACAAAAATCAATCGTAGGTCAACGACTGGACAAACGAAAGACATTTTTATTAAAAGTAAATGAGATCAAAGCAAAATGTAAATATTTTCGCGTACCCCCTGGAAACTCTTCACGTACC
Source organism: Misgurnus anguillicaudatus (assembly GCF_027580225.2). Taxonomy (NCBI): domain Eukaryota; kingdom Metazoa; phylum Chordata; class Actinopteri; order Cypriniformes; family Cobitidae; genus Misgurnus; species Misgurnus anguillicaudatus. The sequence continues at coordinate 24,233,841 of NC_073350.2, read as the reverse complement.
CCCTGGGGTACGCGTACCCCCGGTTGGGAATCACTGCTATATGGCACTAAAAACGGTTCTTCTATGATTACGAGCAAAGAACCACTTTTGGTGCTATATAGCACCGTTTGTTTTTAGAGTGTAGGTACAAAGGAGTATGGGAGAGCAGCACAACGCTTTTTTGGTTTGGCTCAATCATTCAAAAAATATTTGAAGTTTGTTTCTAGTACTTACCATTCTTGGACAATTACACCAAACGTGACAGAAGTGCAAACTTTACAACTTACCCCATAGGTGGGGTTAATTGTAACAGGCAAGGGGTTAGTTGTAACACTTGCTAAAAATTAAGTTTGCAGGCAAAAATGTTAATACTATTTTGTCTATATACTTGAAATGGATATTGTTTATATATCTGTCTGTAATAGACACACTGTATTCATTCATCCAGTCCTTTTCTAATAATAGTTCAACTATAAATGGATACAAATGTCTAAATATGTGAGAAAAAGCAGCACAATTATGACAACGTTTTCTGAGATAATGAGCATCAAAGTCTGATTTTAGCCATTAATTTCATTATGATTTCAATCTTTGACGTGACCTTATTCAATCAATATTAAAGATATGAACAAAAATAAATTTGACACACGATTTTTGATAAGACAGGCACATTTATTTTGATGGCAGCCAGCAATCATCCACCAGAACCCCTCCCGTCAGGTAAAAAAACTGCGTCATAGGTATTTTCGTTTGTGACGGTGAAAACAAAGATGAGCCAAGTTGAGGAGTGATTTAACTCAAACTGCATCAAAAGTCGCTGTTTATTTACTTCCATCATTGCTGGTCTTCTCAAAACATACACATCAAGTTGCTGTTTCTTCTTCGTTTGTGGGTTAACTTGCCCAGTTTCTTCTTCTCTGACGGTCGCGCTGCTACTGTGGTTACACGCGTGGATACTGCCCACCAGCGGTCGCGCGTGTGTTTGCACGTCGCCGCGGACGACGACGCAAAAGTATAAATGAAAACCGACGCGGAATTTACGCCGTCGCTGCTACGCCGTAGGACCTACGCACGACTTTAACGAGCCCTTAACCTCGCTAGGTCTAAATATTTTCAAGCCCACCAAAAAAGTTGCTAAGATCTGCAGACATTTTTCAAAACTATACTATGTTTTAGTCAACAAGACACTGATTAATTAGAAACCGAAAAAAACATATGATAAAAAATTTTACTTACATGCCAACAAAACACTCGTTCTTCAATAACTCTCTGGAAAAATATTATACATTTCCAATAATTTGCGTGAGATCGTCTTTTGGCAGCGTGAAAAAAATACCGGAAAAACAAAATGCTCAACCTTGTGCAACAATGTAAACAGTCCTACGGCGTAGCTGCGATGGCGTAGGTTCCACGTCGGTTTTCATTTATACGTTTGCGTCGTCGTCCGCCACGACGTGCAAACACGCGCGCAGACCGCTGGTAAGCAGTATCCACATGTGTAATCACAATAGTAGCAGCGCGACTGTCAAAGAAGAAGAAGCTTGGCAAGTTAACTCACAAACGAAGAAGAAACAGCAACTTGTTGTGTATGATTTGAGAAGACCAGCAATGATGGAAGGAAATAAACAGGGACTTTTGTTGCAGTTTGAGTTAAATCACTCCTCAACTCGGCCATTCTTTGTTTTCACCGTCGCAAACGGAAATACCTATGACGCAGTTTTTTTTACCTGATGGGAGGGGTTCTGTTGGACGAATCACAGCGCGGTCCGTGTAGAACTGACGAGCTGTTAAAAATTTTGTGAGGTGCGCGTCAGGCTACGCAGAGCTAAGCAAAGGTTACGGATAGCCTACGCCGTAGAACTAATGCACGACTATAAATCGGGCTTAACCCCGCGCACCCCTACTTTTTGAAAGGGTTGTTTGCATTGCATTTACTGTACGCATTTAGCAGACACTTTATCCAAAGTGCCTTCAAGCTATAGTTTTATTAGTATGTGTGTTCCCTGGGAATCGAAGCCAAAACCTTTTGCGCTGCTAGCGTACCAGTTACTCCGTTAGAAGCAAATGGAACCAAGAGGGGATTTTGAAACGTACAAAATAGGGTTCCAAACCCCAAAACAAGTGAGAACCCCTGGGCTAAACTTTATCAATAGGATGTGTTTTAGAAAATCTATCTTCTAATTACTTAGGAATCCCAGCAAACTGTGTGTCTGAGAGCGTTTGAGTATGTGTTCATCACAAATCCCCACACCTCTTCAGGAGAAGAAGGATCGCCTCTAGCATTGTGGCTAATTGCCATCTAAGCTGAAACAGAATTATTCATAACCTATTAGTGTCGCAAGTTTAGTTGCTATAGCAGAGAGAAAATGTGACGTGTGCGAGAAAGAAAATGAGTGAAAAATGTTAATTAACATGAAGCCTTGCACAGAGAGTTTTTTAATTCATTAAAACCCCATAAATAAGAATGACTATTTTAATGAATCTTTGCTGGAAATTTGAAGCATTTGCTTTTTAAGGCCACACATCAAATTACCTGAGCTTTTTTAACTGCCCTTCATACTATTCAAAAGTCATCATGTATATGTAACTTTAGAAATTGCTTATTTGTGAGCCAGTGAGAGTGCAGAAATTACAGGTTACTGTAAATCGGAATGTTTTATGACATCATAAGCAGTTTATCTGCACGTTGTCTGTTTAGTGTTCACGTAGATGGAAAACTTGTTGGTGATTAAAAAAATATGAATGATTGACCAATGAATTAGTTTGTGAGGGTTTAGTGAATAAGATGCAAGTTTTTATACTTAAAGGCGGGGTGCGTGATTTTTGAAAAACACTTTGGAAAAGGGAGTCGCGCTGACTACCAATAAACACTTTAGCAGTATGGGGCGTGCCTACTAACCAACATGGGACAGGTCTATCAAAAGAAGGTCCAGATTCTATTGGGGTAGGGGAGTGTTTGTTTAGGTGATTTCAAATGTCAACATTGGCTTTCAGAGATCATGCACCCCACCTTTAACACAGCCCATATAAAAAATATTACAGTGCAGTACAGTGGCGAGGCCAGTCATTTTAAACTGAGTGGACCTCAGTGAAACAGGGTAGATCTCAATGCTTACTCTCAAATTGCATCATTTTACAAAATAGTAGTGGTTAAACAGATTACATTATGTTTTTTGAGTCATGGATTAAATCATTTTCAGATTAGCAAAAAATGGAAATAAGAAAAATAAAATTAGAACAAATCAAGAAATTATCACCAAGGACAAGCAAGGACTTTGCTGTTGACCATGGCTGCAGGAGGCACAAGTCCCCGAAAATAGTCCCCTGCTATTGAAAGTTACCAAGGGCACTAGTTTCAGGTGCTGCGTAATATCATTGCACCTGCTGCAGTCATGTTACGACAGCAAAGTCCTTGATTATTACGCCAGAATGAGAGTATAGTTCCTAGCCATATCGGCATAGAAAATTGCAACTTTTAATTTTCTGTCGATCTTAGTACACGATGTAACTACAGAAGAGTCAAGTTTTAAATAGGAAAAATATATCAAAACTCTTTGGTTATTTGTTAGCGTGATGCTAATGGTCTAATCAGATTCAATGGATTATGCTAAGCTATGCTAAAAGTGGTACAGCCAGACCCGAAGATCGGCTAAATGGATTCAAAAATGGTAAAAATCAAATCTTTAACTCTAGGGGAGCTGGAAAATGAGCATATTTTGAAAAAAGTGTGGAGTGTCCCTTTAACAAAGTGTCAGTCCCTCCAGAAAAACGCGATTGTGCGATCGCACGATTTATTGCATAATCAGCCAAAGTCTGCATATTTATGCGGGGCTGCATTTTTCCAAATATGACGCACTTTCGCCGCTTTAATTACAGATTTCCGCGCACAAAATATGCGGGGCTTGCATGATTTCATAATCCCCGCATTTTCGTAGCAAAAAGTCACATATATATAAGCAGAAAGTTGAAAAATGTTGCATTTACTTCACACAAGCGCCGTGTCCTCTGTGGCCATGGGAACGTTATGAAGTGACGTGATTATGTGACGTGAACATCATTGCAGCTTTTGCAAGTTTCTGCAGTTTCTGCAATTTTCGCAAATTCCCGCAATTCCATCGCATAAATTGCTTAAATATCTCGCATATTCCATCGCATTTTTTAAGAAAACGTGCCGCAAAATTGAGGATTTTTGCCCGCAACAATCACAAAAAAACTCCGCGTTTTTCTGGAAGGACTGCACAGTATACTACAGCTTACTTCAGTAGATATGCAATCTAAATCTACTCTATATATAATACAGTATACTGCAGTATTTTAGCACGTTTAATGCCAGCTTTTTCTTTTACTTTTCTTTGATACCAAAGGGGAATTGATATCGAAGGAGTTCTGTCCTCTCGGAGTGAAACACTGTGTTGATGTTTGTTTAGTCAGTTGCTGCTGCGACTGTCTTATCATCCACAAACAGAGATGTTCTCATCTCATTATAATGATGATATTTATTCTCGCTCATTTCATTTGACTTCTGGTACACATCTCTCTAACTACATTTGCCCACACATTTCAGACCGACAGCCCACCTGTCAATGTTTACCCCACTGTTAGCCTTTTCTCTATTATTTTTACTTCTTTCCAATTATTTATCTGACAATTTGACATGCATCATTCCTCTCCTGGGGCTAAATGTCATGCCAAACCGCAACACGTGTGTTACAAAATGGCATTCAACACCAGATTAGATGACCTTGGACAAACCTGTGAAGTCAGCTAGGCAAGTAATTAGTTGAAATTAAACGCTATATTCAGGAGAAAAGGTATGGTGCCTGATACTGCCCATGGCTGTGAAGGTTTAGAATTTAAAAAGCTCTGCTGAATTAAACCTCATTAATTTCTTTTGTCTGCTAACACCTTTAAATTGACAGAAAATTTTGTGAATTAAAGAAGCGGAGAGGACCGTGAAGTTAGCCTTTGCTGTAAATGTGCAACTGTGAACTTGACAAACTGATCGTAACTGACATAACTGATAAAGCGATTCTGAGGAAAGTACAGCTAGTTTCCAAGAGTATACGGTTTAGTATCAAGTATTGCAAAAAAATAGCACAGCAATTACTGCAGGTGACTTGTAAAACGAATCAAATCACATAAACAGTAATACACTATAATAGAAGCAAAGCAGGCAAAACTACATCGGTGATGCCTAGCTACCTACAATAGCAATCCACCTTAAAGAGATGAATTAGACAACTTTACCGGTGAATAGCAAACATTTTTACTTAAGAACTCAAAGTGCTTTAATACAAATGAGCTTCACAATTCAGACCATTTGGCCTGCTAAGCTTCCATTATACTCTATGTGCATTACTGTAAAAGCAGTTGTGGTTTTATGTCAGTAAGCTCACTTTCTACTAGAAAATGATATTACATCATGACTAGGGCCGGTGGAGTTTGCACACAACATCACTAGAGTAAAGCACCATGCAATACAATAATAGTTTCTGTAAAGCATGGCTATTTAACTCCAATCCTAAAGAGCCAGTTCCCTGCAGAGTTAAGCTCCAACTCTGATCAAACACACCTGCCTGTAGATCAAGTAATCTTGATCACAGATGTAAATAGATGAAAGAGGCAACCTTGTGAAGTACGCAACGCATACTCGAAATGTGACCTCTGCATTTAACCCATCTCAGTGAGTAGTAAACACGCAGCTATCCCAGCACCCAGGGAGCAAGTAGGTGCTCAAGGAAACCACATTCGCAACCCGCCAGCCGTGATACTCGAACTGGCAACTCTCGGGTTACAAGCCTGACTTTCTAACCACTAGGCTACAAATGCTCCTATGATGCTGCTATGACTCATTGTTGGAATACCCCAACAAGTCGGCCATATTGGTAAGGGCAAAAATACCAAGACATCATGTACAAGTAAACATAGGGGCTGTGGGTTTTTTTCTGGTTGAAAAGCACAAAACTGTTTCAATGATCTAAATAAGACTTTTTCTACAGTTACTTTATCATTGTCAGAAATGTATTGTCATGAGGAATTGTTAAACTCACGCTTGTCAAGAATAAAAATTGGTTTGGAAATGTAAATGTTATTGTACTTTTTCACACGAAAATCCAATTTTCCTATCTTAGCCTCCCCAATTTGCAGACAACACGGACACCACACTGACTGCTGAATTGTATGTCAATAAATGTCTATGAAGAGGGTTTAGGCTAAATTCTGCAGGGGACTGGCCACCAATTCTTTACCCATAAGGTCACACTACCTAATTCTTTTTGTACATAAAAAGCTCAGATGCAAAACCCACTAAGTGGATCTGGCAGGATTTCTTGTTAACAAGCATTTTTTATCCGACTCTCAAAGGATTCTGCCTAAAAACCAGTGGCGGCCGGTGACTTCTTTTTTTAACTCATTTACCGCCAGCCTTTTTGAGAAAAGTTGCCCACCTGCATTTTTGTGATTTTAACAAAAGTTTCACAAAATTCCTTGCAGGAAAAGTTATCTTCTATAAATATATAAACATACAAATTATATCAAATTAAAGAACACACCCTCTGCTTTCAAACAAACAATAAACAAACAAACAAACAAACAAACAAAATGGGGAAAAAACTTTCATTATATAATTACTTTTTTCACTTAATTTAACCACTGAAATATGGATATTTATCTTCAAAAATACATTTTGAGCAAAAAGCTTAAAAAATTGCGTTTTTGTAAAGGAATTTATGTTAGAGATCAGACTCAGAATGACTATCAAACATAAAGGCAGTTAAAATAAATCATTAAATCTTTTTAACTTTCGTTTTTGATAAATTCGGTTTGACGCCATCTAGTGGATAAAAGCGGTGGATATTACACTTTCACTTTGAAATTCGTCCAGAAAGGCGTGTTTATTAGTTAAATATTAACCCATAATTGACGAGATAACTCGTCAATGGCGGTGAATGAGTTAACGGCGCGCGATGCAAATTTTGTCACAACATGTATGTAACCCGTCATGTGTGTGGCTCGTCATTTCAAAATATGTGTTCGGCGCGTCTTGTCAAAATAAGTGCCTCCTGAAGATGCGTCTAAAGGATTTATGATAAAAAAGATGTTCGCGTTTGCCAGATATTCGCATAATCTCATGCGTAATTAGAGTTTACTGTTAAGGGAGTGTCTTGCGTGTATGTTGTGAACGTGAGCGTCTCTTTTTCATAAACGGTTTTGATGCGTGTGCAACATATTTTGAATTTGCGCCCCTTTGAAGAGCAGTCACCTGTATTTCTGAATGGCCTGATGGAGGAATTAAGCAGATTTGATGCTAAAGTATTTGATAACGTATACTACGTGTCGAAAGCATTTGCTTACAATCATTATCTGTGTCATTTAGCAACGTTTGCATCTGAACTCTTTGCAACGACATCAGATGACTGTATAAATAATTTAGCAAAGGCACGCTTTGACAGACTTAAAGGCAGAGTATCTGATTTGATCCAGAAACATTTTTAGTTACGCTGGTTAAAAGTCTCTTCAAATCCTGATAGCATTCACCATTTTAAGTTGTTTAAATGTATTTGTAGAAATGTATGTCATCGGTGAAAGGCGTAGGACCAAAAAATGTTCAATCAATCATAGATCTCGGTCCGAACGGACGTTGCCTTTCTGTTCCTCATCTGTAAATGCAATTTGAATGCCACCGCGCAGCCTGTTCACGCAGACACCATATGTCATCAGCACGTTCACGTGCGGTCATTTCTCGTCTGTAAACAGAGGGTGAGAATGGCAAACTTTCCTGCTGAATTGACAACCTGCACAGGAGCTACAAAACGAAAGGCATCTTTATAACAACATTGACAAAAACTGCCTGGATCAGCAAAGAGCAAAAACCCAAATTAAAATCTGTAACTTTACTGCTTTACCACGAGATGCAAACAGCTGCAGGAGGCAAAGGGTCTGAAAGGGTCATTGCACTATTTATTTTAGTAAGGTAGATACGCAATATGTTTGTATTGAGATGGATTCAGATATTCTACTTTGATGAAACATTGTGTTGTCTACACATACTAAGTCTACACAACTGAAAGTCTGCAAAAGTTGGTTATTTTGGTAATGATATTCACTTTGTACTGCAAAGTTTTCTTACTGGTGAATGAGACATGAGGTGGATGTCTGATCTGTGCATGTTCATGTGTTTTGAAAAAGGCGTGACTTTGGAAGACGATTCGAATGGAGGTTGGGATCGTGATTACATTGCTAGTTGGCTACATTAGCATTTTTCAAAATTAGATACCCTACCTTTAACCAAGCTGTCGTCTACTTCACGCATGGTGTCATCGCAAGAGTTGAACCAGTTTAGCCCATCCTGCATTAAAAGATCCCAGTCGATTAACTGCATTCAAGTTCACATCACGTAAGCATGCAAATCCTTTGTTTTAACCTTTGCAAATTGCAAGAATGTAATTGAGAGGACATCCTCCACGAGGCAGGAGGGCCTGTATTTATATACACCTTCTAAAAAAGAAAGATCGAGGGAGAGCTAAAAGCAGAAAGATGAGCCGCGGGGTGCTTGGGGAGCAATTACATCTTCATCCCATAAACTGGTATTCACTTCAATTACGGTGCCCAACTTTAATCAAACAGTGTGTATATTTAGCCATGCAGCTTTTATAAATGGGGGAATTAATGACACCTCACTACAGCACAAACATGACGGAGGTTGGAGGCTGTGTGTGGTACAGGAGCAGCTGGGATGAAGATGGGGGAGGTTGATGGATAGTCGTGGAGCACTTGTGAGAGTTTGTGTGCGTGCATGTTGGTCCTGCAGGTTGTTTCAAGCCTTGGTTAGGTCAAATGTGGACATTTTCTAGGTTAATTTAAAACCAAACGTTAGGTTTGTCCAATCATGGCTTGAAAGAACCTAGCATTTATGTGTGACCTTTGATTGCGCCCAAAGAGGAGCTAAATGTAACTTTTTGATACTCCTCTGTCGATGTGGGTGAATCTTTTTATATCTGGCAACAACATTATTGAGCGATTTTTCTAGGGTATTGGTAAGACAATAAAAGGTCACTGAGTTCAACTCAAACTAATCTCCATCTTTAGTGACACTCCACACATAAATATTAAGATAACCCAATTGTATTTGTTTAGCCAAAGACACTTTATAGTCATAATTGGTGCTCGGTGAGCCTTAAGCTTGACCCCCAGGGCCCAACCTAGAGGGTTTGGGAAAAGATGTCAGCACCAAAGGATGGTAAGTGTCTCTTGAGGACAATGTATTCACCGGATTCATCAAATTCAGCTCAGAGTGGATGACTCCGGGCATAATGTGTGCGAGGTTAGCATGGGTCTTGAGCTTCGTCTCCTTTATCTTCATCTAACCTCTGAGAAAAACTCATTATTCAAAATCCATGTGCTTTATTGTTCCCCGTCTCCTCTAAGGGCCGCTGGGTCATCGTCCTATCATTACAAAGCCAACCTACCTGTTGTTTCAGACTTCTTTTCATCATGAAATCATTGGTTTGAAAAACATCTAAAAAAATCATGACTCAACATTCAAATAAAGCTTCGTTTCAGATATGGTGCCTGACCTCCTGCCATTCATTCTTTGATGGTGAAAGGATCATTTTTGCAGTGTTCTCAGCAGCTTTGTAGAGGTTTTATTGAAAAGAAAAGAGAGATGCGTTTGAAAAAACAGATGAATTATTAAACGCCTTTCTGAGGGAAAAAACCCAGGGGTTATAATTGAGGGGAAAATAAACAACCATTAGCTTCCCGAAGGATTTCCACACCAACACTTGCCTATCCGTCTGCGGTTTCAGTTAAACAAACTAGAGATATTTTTTGATGGTTCATTTCTCTTTTCAAGTTTGAGGTCTTCAGAGAGCCAGTGTTTGATGTCTGTCAGTTTAAAGAGGATACGAGTTTCAGTAATTTAGGCATTTGTTATACAGTGACTTGAACGTGTCAGTCTATGTAGATATTTTGTGTATCTAAGAGGATGTGGTGAACATGTGTAGTTTTAAACATCAGCTGTAACCCTGTGGTCCTGTCTTCAGAAGAGATGGTTGATAATGAGAGTCTATGTGCAGTAACAGGTTGAAACATCTTAAAAAGAAGTTTAAAAAGTGATTGTTGCTTTTACTTCATACCTTTTATGCTTATTCTTAAGACATCACATTCAGGGACCGCTCATGGGGTGAAGATGGGCCCCAAGGGTAGCACTGTAATTCGGTATTTATTATTTTAAGTGAATTGTCCTGTGTGGCTTACTTAAATCTTATTCTAATATTAAGTCTTGGTGGATCAGTGGAGACCACCAGAAATGTCTGTATTTCAAGAGATGAGGTGGAAAAGGCCAAAGCGGCCTGAAGTGAAGCTGGAATTTTGGGCAGATGTTCAGTTTCGGTTGGGAATAAAAACCTGTTGTGCCTCATACATCTTGAAAAGTGAAGCCTTTGGCTCTTTGATCGCCCCCTGGTGGCTGGCTGCAGTACAAGTCATAAACCCCGCCCTCTCTTTTCAAACGAATGGGATTCTGCTCTAAATTTAAAAAAATTAACACTTCCATTAAAATTTTTCTGAAAGATGCTTTTGGTCATTTAAGGTAATTGTTATCATGCTGATATATGTTCAATTATTCATTTTTTGATAAGTTTCAATTACTAAGCTAGTAATTTGATGCTGTAGAAACAGGGCTTGTCTTAATGATTGGCGTAGTTGAATTGGCAGAGTGAGCTTTTGGGCGGAAGTTTGATACCGTGGCTCCGCCTCTGGCTCCACGAACGATTCCTTCTGTGCATGCCTTAGCTCCAAACTGACGTTTTTACTTAACATGGTGGCGACCATGGTCAGACATTTTTAGCTTCAATTCATTACAATGGACTTAGGCGACATCCCGTTGTCCATCTTTTTTACAGTCTATGCCCTGTACGTCAGAACCCAACGTTGGAATGACGTCAAAACCCAATGTCGGCCTGACGTCAGAACCCAACATCGGATTGCCGTCAAATCTCAACGTCAGATTTATTGACTCACTCGGACTTCAAAACCAAGCGTCCTACTGACGTCAAAACCCAAGATTGACGTCTAAACTAGGGATAAATAATGATTAATCGCGATTAATCTATAGCAGAATAAAAGTTTTTGTTTACATCATATATGTGTGTTTACTGTGTATAATAATTATGTATATATAAATATGCACACATGCATATATATTTTTAAGGAAAAATATATATTTATATATTAAGTATTTATATTTATATATAATATAAATTAGACACAAATATACAAATGTATATACACATGTAAACACCTCCAAAATATATACATGCATGTGTGTGCATTTATCTATACAAAGTTATTATACACAGTTTACACACATATATGATGTAAACAAAAACTTTTATTCTGCTATAGATTAATCGCGATTAATCATTATCCATCCCTAAAACGTCAGCCCAACATCAGAACCTAAAGGGCGATTTATAGTCGTGCGTAGGTCCCACGGCGTAGCTACGGCGTAGGCTATCCGTAGCCTGTGCGTAGCTCTGCGTAGCCTGACGCGCACCTCACAAAATTTCTAACAGCGCGTCGGCTCTACGCGGACCGTAAGCGCTGTGATTGGTCCACCAGAACCCCTCCCGTCAGGTAAAAAAACTGCGTCATAGGTATTTCTGTTTGAGACGGTGAAAACAAAGATGAGCCAAGTTGAGGAGTGATTTAACTCAAACTGAAACATAAGTCGCTGTTTATTTACTTCCATCATTGCTGGTCTTCTCAAATTATACACAACAAGTTGCTATTTCTTCTTCGTTTGTGGGTTTACTTGCTTAGCTTCTTCTTCTGTGACGACTTCTGCTGCTACTGTGGTTACACGTGTGATTACTGCCCACCAGCGGTTTCGCATGTGTTTGCACGTCGACGCGGACGGCGACGCACAAGTATAAATGAAAACCGACGCGGAACCTACGCCGTCGCTGCTACGCCGTAGGACCTACGCACGACTACAAATCGCCCTTAACAGTGGACTGACGCCAAAACACAATGTCTGCCTGACGTCAAAACCAAACTTCAGACCAAACTTATGAACTTTTTTAATCCACAAATGTAAATCTATATTATGTTTATTTAAAAATGGCTGTATATAACAACAAAGTGTGCATTGTTTATTTTGACCTGCTTCTCTTTTGTTTGTGTTTATTTTAAACTGCAGGAAGCAAACTAAAGTTGCTTTCCTTATTTGTTTTTGCATACTAGTTATCCAGAATTATTATCTAACTTTGACCTCTGAGACCATCCATATCATCCATATGGGTATAATAAACTTAAACATTAAGAAGCTGTTTTCCACCTAATGGTCTGGGTATATGAATTGATGTCAAATTCTTTCCCTTTTAATTAGAAAATTATTAATTAGCCCGATTACAATACTACAGAGAATTGGATGCTCAATTTCTCTGTAAGGTATAATGTACAGCCAAGGCACCAACTGATGTAAAATAACCCCAGTGAGGCTCAGGGTTTTTAATTACCATGGGCTTTTTGAACTTGCGCACTTTAACCCTCTTGTATTATGAATGTGTGCCAAATGAATGCATTGTTCTTTCATAAAAACATTTTTTAATACTTTTTACTAATTAGTAATTGAAAAACTGAATATATTGCACAAAGCTGTATGCTGAATAATTAATTATAAAGCCATATAGAGGCTCTTATGTACATTGTGTACCATGATTTCAAGTGGACCATAAACACTGGGCATTATGCAGATAGTGAGCACTGATTAGACACTTAAAATAAACTATTCAATAAGGTCACAGTTGTTTAAAAGCATTAAGCTGCGACACTGGTTCCATACCATGCGTTTTATATAAACCAAAATACCCAACATACAAGAAAACCAACAGAATCAGAGCATGTGAGCGGAGCAGGGAGCGAGGAGCGCAAAGTACGAAATATAGTCGGAGCGCAGAGCGGGTTTTATCCAAAGGCCAGATTGATCGCTTTGTCTTGCTCCGGTTCCGCTCTATTACCCCTCACACCACGGGTACTTCTTAATTTTTTATTTGTGCATCCTCGTTTTCTTTCCTTGCTTTCTTTTTACAATGATTTAATGATTAATACCAACATTTTTGCATGTTTAAAGATGTGACAATGTGAAGGAGATTTACTGTATATGTGCGTCAACAAATAACAAAATTGTCACCCTGTGTCCCTGGCGTAAGGCTTCAGTTGAAACCGGCAAGTGTTGCATGCAGAGGAATTTTAAATTTGAGCGAGCGCAGAGCAGTTTCACCGGAGTGGGATAAAATTGTAGGTGAGAAGGGCGCGGAAAATGAGCGAAGCGGTCTGGTGCATCTTTGAGCAGTGGAGCGGGGTTAGCGAACACTCACGTGAGCGAGGAGCACTCTGCATGCTCGGACCAGAATCGAACATTCAGATTTAATGACGAACCACCACACACACAAACGGTTATCAGGCAAACACTGTGCTTGAACATAAGCCATGCTTTCATTATAAATAAATGGGCCAGCAGGCCCCAAAGTGCTTTTGATTGTCAGAACAACGTGCCACATTTCTGCCGGTGGTCCACACGTCATTCGTGCATGTATTCAAAGGGTTCTCTTGACATCTTATTTTAAGTGTAGAGGAGCCAAATGAATGACACACTGTGTTTGCTCTCCCGTGCTGCACTTTTGTTTAGCAGATTACATTAGAAGTGCAGTGCGCAATGCCTACAGAGGATCTGCTATTATTTTCCCTGCGTGAACCGATGGCTGTTTATTACAGCCTGTGTGAATGCTCCTGTGGAGGATCGTTTGTTGCTCAGAAAATCATGCCCAGCGTGGTCCGATAATGCGCACTTATAATGCACATGATCGAATATGACTTTGGAAGGGGTCACTGAATTATTGTTTAACAATTATTGTGAATCGCATGGGTGATATGTATGTTTTAAGAAAATTACAGCTCCTGCCATCAACAGCGGGATGGGAAATTGAGTTTTGTGTCGCAAAATATCTGAAGTGACTATTTTATGCATTGCGTTGCATTCACCCGAAAATGAACTTTGGGGCACGACAGGCATGCAAGCTTAACTCTATACTATCCCCGCCAGCGTTTAAAAAAAACGTGCGTTGCCAGTCAGCGCAAGCATTTTTTATGATTTTCACAAAAGTTTAATGCCTCCCGAAATATTTTCTTCTTTAAATATATAAACATACATATCAAATGATAACACTAAAAAAACAAACGTTTCATCCTACGTTTATTTGTTTTCTTTTAATCACCTCTCAAATATGGGAATATTTAATCACCTCTCCATTTTTTGTGAAGGACTTTTCATAGAGATCAGATTCAGAGCAATCCTCAAAACATACACGAGTTTGAACTGTTTGCAGGGTTCCCACGGGTCCTTGAAATCTTTGAAAGTTTGTGAATCTTTGGAAAAAATCAAGGCACTGGGAAGTTTTTGAAAATATACATACATAAATTCAGGTCATTGAAAGTGCTTGAATCTTTTTTTTATGCAAGAAGTTTTCTGAAAAAAAATCCATATTATTCCATGTGTAGTGTAGGATAATATCATAAAAATTCTCTGCTTTTTAAGCACCCGTGCTAAACTGTTCACTTTTAATGCTTATATCTTCTGTATGCGAATGTTGATTCATACCAAAATGCTTTTTTGCATAGTTGTGTTTGTCTCAGGTTACGTATGTAACTGTTGTTCCCTGAGAAGGGAACGAGACACTGTGTCTCCCTTGCCATACTTCCCGCATCCCTGTAAAGCCGTCTTTGGCAATATTTCAGATAGCGATATTCTTCCTGGCTCCAGCGTCACCCTGTTTTTGTCGTTAAGGCTCACCATTGGCTGAATTTGATAAACACATTCAGACGCACTTAATCCTGGAGGCATCCCCAAATTGTCACCACAGTGACGCAGCGCAAGTTCCCTCGAAAGGGAACTGTAACAATGTATCTTAAAAGGTAACACGATGTTACCTTGCTCTTACTTTAAATGTGTCCCCACATTTAGTCCTTGAATTTGAGGGTAGCGGACCTGGAAAGTCCTTAAAGGTCCTTGAATTCGAAGTTAACTAAGGTGTGGGAACCCTGTGTTCGCCCTAAGGCGGTGCTTCCCAATCTCCCTAACAAGCGGATGAGTTAAATCAAGTGTGTTAAATAAGGAGACATCTAAAACTTTCTGGGAGGGGGTGCTCGAGGACCAGGGTTGGGAAGCACTGCCCTTAGGGAATATTTCCGGGTTTTATAAGTTGGGTAAGAGCGCTACTTGGTGGATAATAACAGAAATAAGGATTGCCGTAAAAACTCGTCATTGGCAGGGAAGCTTTTTCTTTTAATTGATGAGTTAACTCGTCAATGGCGGGACAAGAGTTAAAGTAGCGTTTTGGTTTTAAAGTAAGTGATGCTAATTTGGCCTAGAAGAGCAAAATAAAAATGAACGAAATCAAATCTGCAAACTCATTAATGGAAATGTGGTTTACTGGAAGAAATAAATGACTGTGCTGGCTGCAAAGATGAAACTTGACAAGAGCTTGTTTTCCAGGCAAGCATTTGAGTTTAAACCAAACTTAGCTCAATGACATTGAACTTGAATTATAAGCATCCCTTTAAACCACACTTCTCGAGTTTGTCAAAAGAAGCACTTGTCTTGTGTTTTTGAAGTCTTTGGAATTAGTCAAGATCTCATAAGGTCCTTTGAAAAGGATGTTGTGTCGCAAACTCGCATTTAAAACTGTAAATTAAAGTTTATTATACTGTACCTGTTATCCTCCAGCACTGTTTAAATAAGAAAAGCTTGGTAAGGTGGCAATGTGCAATGCAAACATTGGTAAGAGCCAGTGACCTTCAGCAAATTGAGAGTTATTCATGAATGCTGTTTAATAATCTTGAAGGTTCCATCTTCAAACACAGAGAAACTTAAAAAAGAAATTCCCATTGACACATAACTTTGCAAGGGGGGATTGAGGGCACTTGTTAGCACCTGCATATGTTTCAGCTGGTTTCTTTATCCAAGATGGCCTGATAGTTAGATAGCCAGGCTTGTAACCCAAAGGTCACCGGTTTGAGTCTTGCAGGTAGGGACTGATTTACCCTTGAGCAAGACACCCAGTAATAGCTGCCCACTGCTCCAGGTGTGTGTGTTTGTTCACAACCTGCAGTGTGTATGTTCACTCTTCACTGGGATGCAGAGGTTAAATTTCAAATATGGGTTACCATACTTGGCAATCACATCACTTTCACTATACTTAGTGGCACACTTTGGCAATTTCCTATTTGGTTAGACAGTTGACCTCGTGGCTTCAACCTTTGTAAACCCTCCACTTCAAGCAGGCCATCATATCTCCACATTGGCCTTTGCTGATGGAGCGAGAATGTCACCTCCAAAGAGAGCTGCTGATTGAAGCAGATGATGAGGTGGAGAAATCCTTTTCCCTTCTCTCTCTGTGGTGACGCAAGATATTGAAAACATGAAGCCCACCTTGTTCAAAGCTCCCTCTTACTCTCAACTTCCAAGACATATATAATGCACAACACATAGAAAGTATGTCAAATTCTAATCTCAGTTTTGAGGGTGGGGAATGTATTATCTGCACGATTGCTTCAGCTAAGCTTTGTGTTTTCTTCGACTGCTCGCATGTGTGAAACCGACGCACGAAAAATCAGACCATGCCAAGTCTCTCGTCCCCAACGCTCTCGCCAAATCACATCACGGCTCGACAAAGTCCGGATTTGGTCTCTCAAAGGAACGTCACATGTCGTGTGCCAACCTTCAGAGGCCACGTTTTGAAATTAATATGTGAGGCGGACAGATTTTTGGAGTCGGTCCCGAAGAGCCTTTCATATGGGCAGCTGTTGCCTGGCGGTGACGCACACAAACATTCACACACACATGCAGCAATACAGGTTCAAGGACTCGTGGATGCCGCCCATAGGCGTGCAGCTAATGGATTTGTTTTCGCTCTGCCAGCTTTCCCAAAGTTTGAATACAAATTAGAGAAGAGGAGCTGGAATTCACACAGGATTTGGCTTACCTCCTCCCACAATTCCATCAGGTTTGCTCTAGCACGGCTCTCTCCCACCAGGCTGGGTTTTTTTTAATTGACTAAATGGAAAAGCCATGTACCGTCTGGATGCTGAGGTTGTGTCTGGCAGTGAGGAAAGACAGGTTTGTAATGAGCCTGCTTGAGAACATATTATATATCCACTTGTTTTTATACCTCTCTTGGAAGGTAATTTAATGTCACTCCATCCCAGAACGTCTGCTCATTGAACAGTTAGGAATGCAATGCATTACATACAAGACTTATTTCAGTAGAATGAATTTAAAACATCCAATAACCCGTACAGCAGATTTAATTCCAGATCACAGAAAATATGAATCGTATATTGGCTGACATTAATGAGTCAAATTTGCCATTTGCTAGATTTCACTGTTTCATTTATAGAATATAAAAAAGTATTTGTGATCCAGACTGAGAAAACCCAGCTAAAATCATTTTTACATAAAATCCTCCTCCTACTTACTGTAAAAAAAGAAATCTGTAAAAATATAACTTTGATATCTTTAACCTCATAAGACCTAGTGTGTCCATTTTTTTGTTGTTTGCACCATAATATTTAATTCTGTGTAACTGGAACCTGTTGTACACAAACGTGAACAATTACACTGCTTCATGTTCAAAGAAAAATATTTGGTTGTTTTGTTTATTGGTTCTTCCTAACCCCAAAATAGCTGGAAGAAATCTGGAAAAAAGACAAACCAAAGCTTGGGTCTTAGGTGGTTATTATTAGGAGTACACTAAAAAAATTACTTTCTTACGTTTTGTTTTCAGTACAAATATCTAAAAATTCTTAAATTAAGATGCACTCGATGAGCAAAATGATCGAAGAAAATAAGTCTTTGACAAAAAAAAAGAAAGAAGCAAAGAAATCTGCCAATGCCAAATTTAAAAATCTAGATTTTTTTCTTGAACACTTAATTCATATATTGTTTTGTCTAAAAACTAGACTTATTTTTTAGGAATTTTTATTCATTAAGAAAATAGATCTTAAAAAAATAGATATTTGCAGCCAAGTCTCACGAAATTTCGTTATATAGTCACATATATTTTTTATTCTTTTTTTGTGCTATTATCATGAATTTCTGTGTTTTTTCGTGATCGTATAACGAATTTCTGTTTTCGTGTGATTATCACGTATTGGTTACTCAACAGTTTTGTCCTATTTTCTTACTATTGTCACTTCAGTTTAGGGTTAGATTTACATAAAATGACATCCCTACCCAAACCCAACTCTAACCCCAATGCCAGGCGACATGTAAAAAAATAAATCAGAAAAAATAGTATAAAAGTATAAAAAATAGTATAGCACCAAATTTAAAAATAGGAAAAAGCAGTTGAGTAACCAATACGTGATAATCACACGAAAACAGAAATTCGTTATACGATCACGAAAAACTCGGAAATTTGTGATAATATTACGAAAAAAGAATCAAAAAAATATGTGACTATATTACGAAACTTTGTGAGACAAGACAAAAATACAACATATTCTCCAACCCATACGATTGCTTTGGTCGTTTTCCATTTCACAAAATACGACCAATAGATGCATTTACTAAATTAGCGCCTCTACCGGCAGCAGGTGAAACTTAATATATTAGGGTATAAAGTTATGTTTTGGGGTATAATTTTGCTATGATGACACGTACTGGGATAAAATTTTCAATTTAAACCTCCACACTGCAAAAAAATGATTCTTAGATCAAATAAAATTCTTAGTATTTTTGTCTTGTTTTCAGTAAAAATATCTAAAAATTCTTAAATTAAGTTGCTTTTTCTTGATTAGCATAACGACCCAAGAAAATATGTCTAGTTTTTAGACCAAACATATCAAATTTAAGTGATTTTGTGCATAAAACAATCCAAAAAAAATCTGCCAATGGGGTAAGCAAATTTTTTATGCACAAAATCACTTAAATTTGATATTTTTGGTCTAAAAACTAGACTTATGTTCTTGGGTCGTTTTGCTCATCAAGAAAAAGCATCTTAATTTAAGAATTTTTAGGTATTTTTACTGAAAACGAGACAAAAATACTAAGAATTTTTTTCTTGAAAATCATTTTTTGCAGTGCAGGATTAATTATATTTTTTACACATTACAATGTTCAGGCATTTAGGGCAAATAACGTACCCATTTATTTATTATATGATATAAACACAGCGTACAAAACAGTCACAACTTTTTAAAAATGTACTTAAAATATTCCAAGTGAACCGAGGTCAAATGATCGATTTTTTTGAAGAAAAGATGCAAAAGTGATGACAATCCGCTATAAATATCAGATCCGGTGTACTCGTTCAAAAACTGCCACCAGAAGAAGCGATGATACGTCATCTATGATTGTGAAAAGGCTCTCGTGTGTTTTGTGACCGATGCATCATTACATCAGCTAAGAATGTGAAGCGCTATTGGCTCTTGTGACTGACTACGTCATGCTGGTGTATGTTTGAATCAGATCTGACTGTGCGTTTGATCACAGAGTTTTTCATATACAGTAAAGTAATCGTATGGCTTCAGTTTGCAAGGTTTGCAACGTGAATGGTTTGTAGTACTTTTATACTGTATGCAATAAATACCAGGCTATTACTGTACTTTTACTTGCGTGTTGTGTTTTATATAGTTGAGAAGTGGTTGGGTTTAGGATAAGGGTAAGGGTGGGGTTAGATGCTCCAAAATATTTTTAAAACCATAAATGTTTATCAAACCATTTCTACATTTACAAATTCCTAAACTAAAATGTGTCCAATTGCAAAAACCTTAAAACGTAACAACAGGTTGTATAAGCTACTGCCGCTAGAGGACACTAATCCCTTAATACATCACTTTACATCGTAATAAGCTACCTGGCAGTCTCCAAAAATACTAAGAAAGAAAAGTTATTCTTTGCAGTGTAAGGCCACAACAAAGATAGAATTCAATATGAAATCAGTGAAGTCAAACTTTAATGCTCAAAATCACAAAATAAATTATGAGACTTTAGCACAAACAAATGACTATTCCCAAAAAAATTATGCATGAATTATTCATAATTCATTTTCCTTGAAAATGCAACAGTATTATAAGTAAAGTTATATATAAATACAAACACACAAAGCCAATAAAGCCTTTTTAAGAATCAACGCATAACACCGTGAAGTCAAGGACTCCAAACAATATCTGCCAATATTAATGTGTCTTTTAACATTTTATCAGATTTGACCCAGACAAAATTGACCCTTATAAATAACCCTTATCAAAATGCTAAAATGTAAAGTATTTGAGATATTGAAAGCACTCTCCACAACCTAAAATTCATGTTGGCTTTCAAGGTGGAATTGCATTGCACAGATTTAGTTTGGCACATTTGCATAATTCCTACGTGAATTGCGTGCAACAATGCCAACACTGCATTTATATTTAATTTATGTACATTCACTACATTCACCCCATAGAGTTCGGGAACAGTTCTCTGGCAAACATCTGGCAAATGTTTGCTACAATTTACCACAAATTAACAGTGATGTGTCTCTAATAAATCGTTTTTGCACGGGGACATTCTGCTTAAATGACACCTCGAACCCAATAACGTAAACTCACACGCTTTGTACGGCTGAATGTGACTTTGCCCGAGTCGCTTCTGTTAACCTACTGTGGCTTAGCGGTTGCAAAATGGAAACAAGGTCCGCACCTAAGTTACAATTATAGCAGGACTATTTCTGTTGGAACATGGGAGGTTATCTCTGGACAGTTTCTGTGGTCTGCTGAAGTGAAAAGACAAAGCACAGCGTCTGTGTTTCTTTCTTTGATTAATGCTCTGAAATGCTTGTCCTTATGGTGGAATTTGGATATGCATCTATGCGGTGCTGAGTTATTTTAAGTTCCTGTGCTGGCTGGTGGTGTTTTAAAAAGGTAGATGGTGATGCATTACCTCCTCGTTTTTTTTTACCTCTTGCAGGACTCAGGAAGTGCTTCATGAATTATTGTTGCCAAACCTGTTATCTATTCATGGCAGGTAATTACTCAACAGAAATATGGCTACCTTAAAAACCATCTGCACTGTGTCAGTTTCCTTCTCATATGTACTGCATGTTAACAGATAGATCGTTTGTTACATTGGCCAGGCTCAAAGAAGACACATCGTGATGATAACACACTTCAATTCAGGCAATTAATCAAATCTTTTTCAAGTTCTACGCTCGTAGTTTTTATGCAATACAGCATTTCATCATTACTATGACCTTCTATCCATGTGCTTTACCCCTATTTGTTATTTTGCAAAGCTGTGCCTAGGGGCAAACTCGGATGCCAAACTCAGCTGTGTTTGGCCGTAAACAAATAAACAAATGGCATAATGTGCCCATCATCACCCTTTTAAATCAGCAAAATGATACTTGGCACCTGCCAAAGTACATCTTTTAAGTGGCAAAAAGGATGCAATGAGTTGTGTCTGGAAAAGCTTGGTGCAATTAGAGCGTCAGCGTGCTTTTAGTTTTTTTTGGGTTCCTGTCAAAGCGTGTGTTTGTAGATGCAAATGCATGTATGATATACAGTACACATACATGAATGGCATTATCTGGGATGACAATAGAAATATCTTGGTCATTTTATAACCTGCTCAGCATAGAGCGTTGTACTGCTGTCATGATGATGTCGTGATGTAGGAACATCAAGGTACAGTCTCATTTAAATCAAGTGTTGGATGAAATGTTAATGCCTGTAAACGGTTTGATTGACAGCATTAAGTATCCCTCAAAGTGAAGCCCTCCAGCTAGTAGAAAGAAATAAACAAGTTGCCTGTATGGAGAATTACTGTAAATACTGGAGATGAATCACATGCTGTCTTTTAAAGGTGCAATATCACACTTTTTCAACCATTTTTCCACTTATAGCGTCTGCATTAGATTTGGATGGATCGCAGTGCAATCTATGAGAAAAATTGCAAAAGAAAATTGTGGAGCAAATTGGGAATCAGATTATGACTTCCCAATTTGAATCGAATTAAATGGTGCAGTACTTAAAGATTCCCACCCATAATCATATTAGTAAGTGAAGAGTTATTCAGCAGATGAAATCCAAATGTGATTTACAATACAGTATGGTTCCTGGTACTTACTATCCACCTCTTGCTGGGTTCAAACCTGCAATCTTTCGGTCACAAGCCAAGCTACAGTATTTAACAATACATTTCCTCACCAACCACTATATTATCCGAGTCTATAACTGTGTCAAATTACTGTTTACTTTCAGGTAATCTAGGAGAAATGAACTCTAACAGCATTGCATGGGTGGACCTGGTATAAAAGCTGGTAGACCTATAAGCACAATCTATTAGGGCTCTCACAGCCTCTTGAGGTTGTGTTTTTGCTTTTTGTGTTTTGTTATTAAAATATGAAAATAAGTCTTAATTATTCTTTTAATGTTGCATGCAAATAGGACATCACTGGAAGCGCATGACCTGCCTAAGAGTGTTTTCTTGCCATTTAATGAGTCACAAATAACCACACTTAGTAAATGTCATTGTTTCGGGATCTGTCTACTAAGTAGCAAGCTGGACAGTGTAATTATGGCTTATGTTAGCAGGCGTTAGCTGGACACACAAGAAACCTGGGCTGCTGATAGTCACACAGTCTCAGGAGGTTACTTCTGGAGGGACTAGACCGTATGCTTTTTATGCATTGTGAATGTTTGGTGTGCCTGTCAGGTATATTCATTTTGAGTAAATAAATACTATGTTTTATGTAGCATAACTTCTGTTCCTGTAGCTTAGATGGTAGAGCATTGGATTATTGCAATTTATTACATGGCTCATTGGAATGCTTGATTCTGCTTGGCTAGTTGTGACATTAGCAGGTTTGTTATTACCTGATAACAACCGCTTAAAACTATTAAAACACTGTAAACCGGATGATGCAAATCATTTTGCCAGGTACATTTTGATATTACACAAAAATTCAATATAAATGAAGAGTTTGGTTCCAAAACGCGATAAATGCCATTTTAAGTTTAGGTCAGTATTAACTCTTTCACCGCCAGCGTTTTTAAAAAAGTTGCCAGCCAGCGCCAGCGTTTTTCATGATTTTCATCAAAGTTTAATGCCTTCCAGAAAATGTTCTTCTTTAAATATATAAACATACAATATACCAAATGAAAGAACAGACCCTCTGCTTTCAAACAAAAAAAAACTCTGTTTCATTCTACCTTAAGTGGTTCTTTTGTAATCAGCTTTTGAATATGGGTAGGTTTCTGCAAAAACACCACATTTTGAGCAAAAAGCAGAGATAATTCCATTTTTGTGACGGACTTTTCATAGAGATCCCATTCAGAGGGATCTTTAAAACAGACACGGACATGCAGCCACTTGCCATAGGGCAATACTTCCGGGTTTAAAAAGTTGCGGAAGTATCCACCTGGTGGATAATAGCGGTATTGCGGAAAGACGGAAAATCTCGTCATTGGCGGGGAAGCGTTTTCTCTTAATTGACGAGATATCAATGGCGGTGAAAGATTTAAAAAGTAAATTCTTAATTTTACGCAAAATCTGATATCCGCCATGTTATTCTGTCATCTTTTCTACCTTTTTTCCAAAACGCGAGAGGCACTCGGGCGAAGGAAAAAATGCCGGCTGTTGCTTGTCCTCACACGACAGCATCAAGCTTCTGTCATGCTAACACATTGACCCCAGCGGATCTTATGAAAAACTTTCCATTATTTTACTCGAAGTCAACGAAAATTGAGAAGGACAAAAATATTTTACATCTGATCGCTGTCAAAAAAGTTCAGCGACGACGTCCCAAGGATGACAGCAGCAATGACAGTGTTCTTAATATGACAAATAAAGGGTTTTGATTAATGCTATTAATGTTTAATGATCGTATACCACTAGTCAACTAAATGAATATAACATGGCAAAGATGAATGCACATTTATATATTGATTCAATAGATTTATAGCATTTTGAAAAAAACAACATGTATTCATTGCATTTTGCAGAAAAAATTATCAGTTTTTATAATAAATCTTTGAAAATCAAATTATGAATTGATTTTTTTATGTTATTATAACCTAAAGATGCTATGTGAAAGTGTGTAACAGAAAATAGTGGTTTTCATCTTGTCACTTTCTTATAGAAAACACATTTTTACTGAAATTAGTCAAAATAGATTTATATCTCTTCAAATATGTATTTTAACAACATATTATAACATTATATTTACAAATGATTAAACCAAATAGTGTGTTTGTGACATTTGAATGTCTCGTCTTATCTTAAAATAAACATGTTTTTCTCGCGGAAGGTCTGCATTCGTTAGAATTCGTTTGAATCACTATTTAATGTTCCTTACCTTACTTATGAGGTAAATAGACGTAAAATAAGTGGGATAATGTACAGACAGCAGGTTGTTATTGTGAAATAAGCCACTTTGTGTTGGGTCCTGATCACACTGTCAGGGCTTATTTCTGCGATAACAGGCCCTCAATGCCCCCTTAAACACAATTTTGTTTGGGTTTGAAAAAGAACACACATACTGATTTAATGTATAGCTAGAATCTACTGTAAATCACAAACGTGCCTGCCAAATGCATAAATGTAAATGTTTCCAGAAGTATTCATTAAAGGTCACATTCTTTCTGATCCCATTTTTTAAACCCTAGTTAGTGTGTAATGTTGCTATAATAGCATGACTAATACCTGTAAAATGATAAAGCTCAAAGTTCACTGCCAGGCGATATATTTTCTTTAACAGAATTTACCTTTCAAAGCCAACAAATTGCCGGTTTGGACTAGCCCTCTACTTCCTGCTTTAATGACGTCAGTAGAACAGTTTTTTGACCAAACTCCGCCCACAGGAATATGCAGTCGCCAGCTAAGCTAACGGCAAGCTAAGCTGCTATCGAATCACAACACACTAAACAAACGACACAATCAGAACTCAATACCTATTTCTGAGGGAGGGACTTCATAGAACAAGGAAGACATCAGCCCATTTTGAGGACAGTGAAAACAGCGCTATACAGATAAGTAAATTGTGTGAAAAATACCTCAGTTTTTTTACACGTGAAACATGAACACATGTTATATTGCGCACTGTAAACACAATCAAAGCTTCAAATACACAGAAAGAACGGGACCTTTAAGTAATATTACATGCACATGAATGATGAAGCAAAGTTTTATTTACCATATTGTTCTCAGTCTTGCCCAAGTAGAAAGAGGCTTTTACAGGAAGTATAACAGAAAACAGATACAGTATGCAGTAGATGGCAGCTAGTGTTTTTTGAAGTTTGTTCATTATTGGTGCTGTAATGTATAACAATGTAATGCTTCCTCGCACCCCGAGCAAAAATATCGGCTTGCTCACTTCTCTGAAACCTTTCCGCATTAGGTCTGCATAGGAGAAAGTATTTTAAACAAAAAAAGACTCTACTTTAATAAAAGGGTAAATGTTGGACTATCATGCCTTTAGTAATGTACTGATGGCTGTTTCATTGCTGAGTAATGAAAGATGATCTTTAAAAAAATGACTCATGTCCAGAGGCAAACTTTTCAAATTTAATTTAGCCTATTCTGCAATCTGCTGCATTGAGAATATGCCATGTGGAAAATAGCCTATGCTATGGATAGGTCAAAGAGATGGTGACAGACTCCAGGGCTTTGTACTTAGATATTTTTAATACAATTCCTGTGCCGAAACAGTATGAAACAAATGAAAATATTTGAGGCTTTGGTGTTGTGGAGGTTCAAGTGGGCGTAAACAGTTGTTTTATGCATTGCTTGTTGCATAGAAAGCATGGAAACAACAATATTCCCTCATGAATACTTTGCAGATGCTATAGTAAAACTTTATTTTTTGAAAGAAGATTCCAAGTTGGCACAGAATTGGTTGTTTTAAACAAATGATGTTTGGAATTTCCATATTTTTTCATTAAAATTTTGGAGAGAGGAACAGGATGATGCCCTGCCCATCAGTGTATTTATTTAGATATTGGAATGAAAAGAAAGTTGCCTAGTTCCCTTGCTGATAGCTTATTTGCAACATAACACAGCAATCTGGTTGTTCCAAACACAAGCGATAACAACTGCATAATCAATGAGCTGTAAAAATGGGTGAAAAAAATTAGGAATACATTAGCATTGACTTGAATAAGGAAGAGTTATTGGAGGAATATCAGCACAGTTTGTTATCGCTGCATTGTCTATACTGCAGTGGTGTTTCAAGCAGGCTAGCAGTGTGATTATGGCCGGTACTGTCTCGCAGTGGTACCGCTTCTAAAAGAAACTAAAGCCCGTATTGCCAAAAACACCTGCCGGGACCCGAATCTGCACGATCAACCTCCCTCGCATTGTTTATAACTCAAGAACCGCATTCCTCACACCGAGCTGGACAAACCTCACTTTGTCTGTGTCTTTGGTGTGCCACTAGTAATTATGTCCCCCGCTATGTACTGTTTCTCGGTACGAGCCCTGGTTAACCTTTCTGTGAAATAAGGAACAATGAGGAAATAATGAGGTAAGGGGCCATGCAAATGCGTTCCTGATTCAGAAAAACTTATAAGGGATAATTAGTTTCAAAGGCATACTTTTGTTGCTTGAATAGCTTGCAACGTCTGTATAAAGCAAACTACACATCATTTAATGAATCATTGCGTTTCAAAAGACTCCAGGATTTGTTTCAGACAATAACATTGGGTGGCTGTGTGGTCGGGTCGCAGCGGTGCTTGCTTGCCACCGACTGTTTTCATCAAAGACCGCAACTTAAAGTTGCCAACCTTGTCTGATTTTCCCAAATACTGATTTATTTTTACAGGCTGCCAGAGGTCAAGTCTAGTTTCGCCTTCCTGATATACTGCAGGCCGATTTTACTTTTCTTTCTTTTAAATCAACATTAAGCTTGCTGAAATTATTTTTCCATATATTCAGCAAATACACATAACCCACAGATCCAGCTCTATTGGGAAAAGGAACTTCTTATTATGGGACATCTTGTCATCCTCAAGTTTTTAATAAAATGTGCCAAAATGGCAGCAAAGTTTGGACGACCATGTTTTATTTCAAATAGAGAAAAATATCTTAGCAGAAACAAAATAAAACCTTTTTCACGACTTGTAATGTATGCTGACATTTACTCTTTATTCTTTGATATGTGTGTCATTATTGTATTTCAGCATTTTAATACAGGCAGTGCAACAAATACCATTATGATCTAAAAATACTATGCTAGAGTCAAAAATATTGTTAATATGAAAAAAATTAGATGCCAGATTTATATAATAATAAATAATAATAGAGTGATACTTGCCATGGCAAAACTCGGGCTACAAAATATTACAGTGGTGCTAGGCATGATGTAAACATGATTTAGCCAAAGATATAGAGGGTTTGCACGTGACGTCACCTTCGGCAAAAGTGACTGCGGTTACGCCCACTGAGTGGCAAAAAGTCTGAGCGACAGCATTAGCATAGCATGACAACGCGTCTAAAATGGGAAAAGTAGTTGTGTGCTCGACTGTGCTAACAGATTCAACAAAAATTTGGAGCTGTCTTTTTCCAAACTGCAAAAAAAAAACACTCAAAGGAGAAGTAAATCATCAGCCGTATGTCAGGTATGTAAACTTTTTGGATAAACATTCATTATGATGAGCCTTGTTTTCTACAAAGGTGGGATGGTTTAATAGTGACAAACATATATGTCAGGAAAAGCAATGTCTGGCCATATGCCAATGTCCACAGACTACTGGTTGTTTGGCTGTTTGTTTTGGTCACTGTTAAGGCCAACTAAATTCAATTTAAGCTGATAATAGTCCGTTTTACTGGCGTTTTCGCAGAAGCCGCTATGAAAATCAGCCATTTGTTGAATGTTTTGCCACTCGACAGGGCAAGCTCCAGCATGGTCATGTGGAAAAGTGACGTCAATGCATACCCTCTATACAGTCTCCCATGAGGCGCATGCCAACCTGTGTGCCTGCTCAGAAGCTGAAATGACCTTGAAAAAAGGTGTTTTAAACACAATTTGAGTTAGCATCATTGAAATAACTGCCTGAAGGCATTGCAAATTTAGCCGCCCACTGCTGCGACTTCCCTAAAGGGACTTTGATTTTGCATGATGTTAGCATGTGTTAGCATGATGCTATCATTTATGGGTCAGTGACACAAAATGGTTTGGCAAGATGAGAAATGTAAAAATCTAAAAAACATGTTTTAAAAGCACGCATCAGGTTTATTTTTAATGCACATAGTGTATTTATGTAAATTTTATGCAATAAAAAATTACATTTGCACCATTTTTATGAAAGTTAAGACTGAATGGCAAGAAAATGTCAAATTGGGTAACCGCCTATTGTGCCAAAGAATGAAAAATATTAAATATTTTATCCCCCTTGATGTCATGTAAGCGTAATCACTGAAAAAAATGATTCATTGAATTTAATACATTTTTTTAAGGTAAGTGGTTGCAATCAATTTATTTGAGCTACATTTAAACAAAATATATTAGTTTTATATTTTATTTTACGTTACTGGTCTTTTTTGTTTAAATGTAGCTTGGATGGGTTGATTGCAACCACTTACCTTGGAAGGTTTGATTAAATTCAATGAATCATTTTTTTCAATGTATATATATGAAGAGTTTCGTTGCAAAACGAGATAACCACCGTTTTTTTTAACTGTTCAGAAATCTAGTTTTTTGGTTGTGCATTCCAATTAATTTCAATTCAACTGCAGTTGGTTTGTTTTGATTTAAACATTCATAACTTAAAAAACACATCTAAGTATAAACATAAAAAAATATAATTAGATGATAACATAATAATAAAAATTTTTTGAATATAATTTAAAAAAATGTATTTATCTCGTTTTGCAACGAAACTCTTCATATAATTCATATATATATATATATATATATATATATATATATATATATATATATATATATATATATATATATATATATATTTTTTTTTTTTTTATATATATAATTTTATTAGTTATATCTAAATGTAAATTTTAATGCGTTTTTGTAATATTTGTCCTCACATATGCTGAAAACAGCTCTTTTTTTAAATAATCCTTGACAAATGAAGTAAAAATTTATATAAAAAATCATATTACACTAAACTAGATGATTATATTTTATTCAAATTTTTTTATGAATATATTTACATTTTCATTTAAAAAGAGTTACACCAGTTGACACAGACTGGTTACACCACATTGACATTTTTGCAATTATCCCCCAAATATTCTTTCAAAATGAAATAAAACCATACATTTTAGACTTGGTCCTCAAAAAAAGATTTATTTTGAAATTTTAAACCTTTTACATTTAATTGAACCAAAACAAAAAAATGTACGTCACGTCATTGACCCTTTTGCATTTGACATACACTTTTATCCAAAGCAATTTACAATGCATTCAAGTTATAAATTATATCTGTATGCGTGTTCATTAGGAATCAAACGCATGACCTTTGAAGAGTTAATGCAAAACTCTGAACTACAGTATAGATACACTTTATAGTTTATAACTGACAAATCATTTTTTCGTATTATTCCTTATTCTGTTAAACTGAATACCTCTCTGATTACCAATGGCGAATCACAGCCATGCTGGTATTTCATGCGTCAGCCCAGTTGTGCGACATTACTTTAGTTGTGTTTCAGTCATGTATAATTAAGTATACGTTTAAAAAAAAATACTAAACCTGTTCCTACTTTCCAGCTGAACTCTGTTTAATCATGCTTTAGAAAAACAGCTCTTACAAATTGCTCACTGGGAACGGATCTGCTGGCAAAGCTTGTATTTGTTTGTCATGCTGGCCCTGGAGGGAAACGTCTACCCCTTATTCAACACTATGTCTCCCTTGCTCTCGACTATAGCGAACTGGGTCCGTGCTCAGGGGCAAGCAAATGGAGCTTTCTGGAGGTTGGAAGCTTTCAGAAAAGCAATGTTCTCCATCTGTCTAAATCCTGTGTGGGCTACACCGGGCTTCTTGGCTTCGCGTTCTAAAATATGGAAGTTCAGCTGTATCCCTAAAGCTTTGCTTATGTGCTGACAGGTTGGAGGCGTGGAAGCGTCTGTCATATGGTATGTGATGTCATTTCTCTGTATGTCCATGAGGGAGGGTTGCTCATATGGCATGTGTTACTACGGTACAGGACAGAGCTGAGAATTGAATGATGGATCCCAGTGATTCGGTCCAACTCTCCTTGGCCTCATATAAGTTTATGGCCCTATTTTTCCCTGGACAGTAAATTAGGTCTTATAAAAAAGGTGTCTGGACAAAGCCTTACAACCACGCTGATCAACCAATTTGTCTGGTTCTCCCGAGTCTCTAAGGGACCTTAAAGGAACTGGAGTGTAGGGGTTTTGTAAATTACCCAGCTGCCTATAAGTAAGGGTGGGTGAAATCGAAAAGCCAAATGAAAGCAGATTGTGATTGAGACCCCCCGTCCGATAATCGTCGACTTTAGGACTGTGAGTGCCAGCCATGGCATTACGGATGGCGATTGCAGTCACTGGGTGCCCATCTGCCACTCTCTGGTGCTTTTATTCTTTGTCCCTTTTTCCATTGCATTCCTTTCTCTCTCTCTCGTCCAACCCATCTCCATTAAATCTCCTGCATTCCAACTGCAAGGCTTCTTTTAGCGGCCAAGGGCTTCAAAGAAGGAAATTGACAGTAAGTCTGCATATACCCATGACACAATCTTATTTCCTATCGTGTGGGAACAGGCTCACAAGAATCGCTTTTGTGTGACCGAGTTTAAGTTGAACGAGCGCTTCCAAGTGAGGCAGAGAATGATTCGACCCACCTCGTCTCACTTCTCCTTTTGAATAGTGGAAACTTTTCGCAATGGAAAGTTTTAAAGGAGAATTATCTGTTTAGCGTGACATTTAAACAACAATAGCCCTGGGCCTTTACGTTCAGAGCTTTTTCGTTAGGTCCAAGTATCTATAGAAGCACAGCTTGAACAAAAGACACAACGCAGTTGACGGCTTTCACCACAGGGTGATGTGTGAATGAAAGCATACGGCGCTAAACGGTCGAAAGGGCCCGGGCGGGAGCGCGCACGTGTCCCCACGTGGCAACCAACGTCGGCTAATGCCGTGAGTGTGATTAATGAGCTCTGTAACCGGTGAACTTGTTCGAAGTGACACCGGCGTTTGGCACGGTCTGTCAGCCCTGTCTACCATCCAACAGACAAAGTGCATTTGGAGCTCTTGGCCGCCACAGAGCTCCGTTTTCGGCAGCAGGCTTCCCCCCACTCCAAAAGAAACCTCGATAAGGCCTGACAGCACAGTAATGACGAATGCAAATGGAAAGGGCGTGGGGCACATGCAAATGCTTGAAGCACAATGGGCAATGTGATTAAAAAGCGCTATAGAGCCTTTTATCTCGTGGCACCGCTCGTCTTGGGAACAATATTTCAAAGGGCTGACTCTAGTTTCAGAGCTGCTCGTCTGAGCCTTTTCTTCCCTATAGAGGGAATTGAGCTTTCATAGGTATTTGCAGGCCTGCTGTCTCTTCTATAGGCTTACTGGTCCAACCTGGAAATCTAGGAACTTGCTTAAGGTTTATGGTTATGCAGGTGCTGTATTATACTGAGAAAATGTGCTGGTTTCTTAGCTTAGATTAGTGATAACTAATCTAAAATAATAAACTATGCACTGTATATGTTTCATTTTTTTAGTTTCTATCCAATTTTTATGTTTTTTTTTATATTGGTAACAATTTACAAAAAGGTTGTATTTGTTAACATTAGTTAATCAGGAACTAACAATGAGCAGCATAGATTTTTTAAGTATTTATTAGTCAAACTTCCGATCTCTCTGATGAAGCCAATACGGAAGTGATTTAAACTGCAATTCATCGACTGGCCGCTAGAGGCAGGCTCAAAAAGGGAGTAAATTCCCATAGACCCCCATGTTAAAAGGCCAAACTTTACAGTAGAAAATAATATGTTTACAGCCTGGTACAAAAATTGTTTTGGTCTTTTGGTCCATGTAATTTTGCCTGTCATTACAACTGTAAGGAGGGGTGAATTTTTTTGTAATTTGTCCGTTTAAATGACATTTAGCCTTAAAGTTCTGCATAATTAAAGGAATAGTCAATTTTCTTTAAAAAAATCCAGATAATTTACTCACCACCATGTCATCCAAAATGTTGATGTGTTTCTTTGTTTAGTCGATAAGAAATTGTGTTTTTTTTAGGAAAACATTTCTAGGATTTTTCTCATTTTAATGGACTTTAATGGACCCCAATACTTAACCGTTTTAATGCAGTTTAAAATTGCAGTTTCAAAGGACTCTAAATGATCTCAAACGAGGCATAAGGGTCTTATCTAGCAAAACGATTGTCATTTTTGGCAAGAAAAATAAAAATATGGACTTTTAAACCACAACTTCTCGTCTTCCTCCGGTCGTGTGACGCGCCAACGCGACCTCCTGTAAAACTTCATCACGTCAAGAGGTCACGGATGACGTATGCTAAACTACGCCCCAGTGTTTACAAATGTGGAGAAAGAGGACCGTTCCGACGTTGTTGTATGGCGGATGATTCTAATTAATGTCTTTGTGTCAGTTTATTGTTTAAAATGGTCCGCAAATGTGTGTTTCATATATGTAACACGTGACCTTTCGATGTCATTGCGCAATTACGTGAGCAGAAGAAGAGAAGTTGTGGTTTAAAAGTGCATATTTTTTATTTTTCTTGCCAAAAATGACAATCGTTTCGCTAGATATGACCCTTATGCCCCGTTTGAGATCGTTTAGAGTCCTTTGAAACTGCAATTTTAAACTGCATTAAAACTGTTAAGTGTTGGGGTCCATTAAAGTCCATTAAAATTAGAAAAATCCTGGAATGTTTTTCTCAAAATACATAATTTCTTCTCGACTGAACAAAGAAAGACAACAACCGTTTGAATGACATGGTGGTGAGTAAATTATCTGGATTTTTTTTAAGAAAATTGACTAATCCTTTAAGGATGTCTTTACTCATTTTCGGATATGCGCGAGTAATGCATGGTGACGCGCGGGCAAGATGGCAACGTCAGGCACAGCCTACTTTAAGCTTCAAAAACGAACTTCAGAAATGTATGGGTGATGCATGGACCAAATGTACCTGTTGTGTTGAGTGTATCTTAAAAGGGTTTACGTCATTCGAATCACAAGAATCTCAGCTTTCTAAAGATGCGTGGCATGTTTAGCTTTTTGTTATTGAATTGTTGTATGTCATGAAGTTATTTGTCAAATAATGCAGTGTTCCTCCCATGGTACATTGGTACGCTAAGAGATTTAACTAATGTGACCAGTTTTTTTTTTTAAACATATTAGTGAATGCTAAGTTTAACATGTGTCATTCATGATCAATAAATCAAAATCAGTATTATTAAGTAGTCATTTACAAAAAATGTAACCTTTGCATTCCATAATGGTTTTAACAGAACAAATCTGAAATCCTCTTTGTGGGTTTGAGTGATATTGTGAACATGGCAGAGCTGTAAGGTGTCAGTCAGGGTGTCAGAAGATGAGCAGTACTCATACAACATTGTACATTGTTGGTTTCTTCAGATGGACTCTTAGATGCAGTGATAGACAGATGGCTGTAAACTGGATTTAAAGTCAGAGCAGTCTCACTTTCTGGGCGAGTTTCTGCATCTGGGTTCAAACTGAATGAAAATATATCTGTTCTTCCTCATTTCAAAGTATGAACAGTTATGTCATTCAAAACTGTGAATAATACATCGCTGCTCCGATGTTCTCGTGCTTTAGCCTGTGTTTACTTCACAGGGAGGATACATCAAATGAACTCTTGCGAATGAATCCTTTAAATTTGCCATGCCATGAAGGAGTGGAGAAAAGACCTTGAATAAGTAATCTGCTGTTACGAGAGCTGCATCTGTAAAAAGTAATGCAAGACACAGCTTGACATTTTCATTATTCAGAACATTATTCTACTGATATAGGCTACTGATCATCATAGACTAGCGTGATGTTTCATAATGGCTAGTTTGTGATAGTCAGTGCTGAAATACTAGTTGGTCTTTCAAATAATGCACGTTGACTATGATGGTTTCACTAGTCAGCAAGTTAAGAAGCATATAAGGTTCTCATGTTAGAGACTGACACTTAAAACACAACATACAGTATGATGATGATTCAACAAGTGCGAATCATTTCATTCTAAATTTCATTCTTTTAATCCATGATTGAGTAAAATGTCCCCAACTGTTTGTTTAAAATAACCAAGAACATGTCCATATTTGAGTTTACCATGAGTTGAAACAACCTGCTGTAGCATAGATTAATTTAAACCCAACATTTGAGTGTATCTGTATTTTACCCAACCAGGTTGAAATCCCAAGAAGCTCCTTTTATTGAAAAGGGAGATTTTTTTTAATACAAAAATATTTTTATGATGTGTTTAGTAGAAACTTTCAAATTAAACTTAAAATATTAGAGCTGTAATTGCACACAGCAGGAAAAACTGTTCAGAATGGAAAAGGTAAAATGCTAATAATCATGCCTAATTAGATTATCAAAAACCAGAAAGTCTTATCTGCTTATAAAAGCTCAACTGCTTTTTTGTGATTCCAGCTCTACAATATTTTTTTGTTATCTGGAAATTGGTTTTACCTCTGAAAATAAGTCAGATGCCTTCATACCGTGTGCAGGTTAGAAAATAAACACAACATTAGATACTACAGTTGAATTGAGGATAAACATGGTCTGTGCCAACCATAATGTATTCTGTGTTGTGCTTATTGGCTGCCAAGAGCACAAAATCATCAACATTCAAGAGACATAGAAATCAATGACTCTGACTAGAAACATGCCTATTTATTAAATTTTCAAAAGTTTTTCAAGGCATAATTCATAAAAGTGACCTTGCTGTGAAAGCCCAGCTAAAGTATTGTTTGGGATTTACTGTTGTCTGCATAAAATCATTTTACATAATGTAAAGAACATTTTGTTAAAGGGGACATATCATGAAAATCAGACTTTTTCCATGTTTAAGTGCAATAATTTGGTCTCCAGTGCTTATATCAACCTAGTAAATGTGAAAAAGATCAACCCAGTAACTTAGTTTTGGTAAACCATTCTCTGCAAGCATGTGAAAAAATAGGTCATTGAAATTTGGCTCCCCCTGTGATGTCAGAAGCGGATAATACCGCCTCTTAATCTGCACTATCCAAACATGGCACTGCTATTAAGTGCAAAGATAAGCTCATTTGCATTTAAAATGACACCCAAGAATGGCATATTTTTGCTCACACATACAAAGTGACAATTTTAACATGCTATAATAAAGCAATAAGCCCCAAGAAGCGGGTTACCAGTGCATTTTATAACAGCTAAGGGGCGTTGTTATAAAATGCACTGTAACCCCACTGCTTTGCGGGGCTTATTGCGTTTATAAAACGGTTATATGCATAGCAGGATTTCATAAAATAAAACACAAATAAGTTGTAATTTATATTATATTATGTAATATTAGTACAAATAGTACTCTTCCGCCAAACAAAGTAGTTCGTCAGAATCAAGTGTGGCTGCAACAGAGCGCAGTTCTCAACCAACACAGACGCAGCAAAGACACAATTAAAATATTATTTAAGACTGTGGTGGGGTTTATTTTCATAAATCAACATTTATCTAATTTATACATTAACATTTATATCGTGCAACTCTTGAAGTGATGATCAATTATGCGTGGAAGCATGCTTAACTCTTTCCCCGTCAGCCTTTTTTTTAAGTCGCCACCCAGTTTTAGTTAAAATTATCTTTTTTAAATAAACATTAAATATATCAAATGAAAGAACAGACACTCTGCTTTAAAAAATAACATTTCATCATACCTTCATTTGTATATCATCTCTCAAATTTTCATCTAAAAGCGAAGATAATTCCCTTTTTGTGAAGAACTTTTGTAAGAGATCAGATTCAAAGCCATCAAAACTTACACACAGTGTTTTTAGTGTTGAGTCAGTGAATGCGTTAGTGTTCGCCACCCAGTGGATAATATCGGGAATACGGATTTGATTTATAAACTCCTCAGGGAACGTTTTCTCTTTATTGACGAGATGACTCAACAGTTTTTATTGACATTTATCTGGATATTGCCATTAGTTGTGCAATTGTAGACAAATTAAAAATATGACTGTGGTGTTTAGTTTCATAAATCAGTACGCAGCAACAGTGGCGCAGTGATACTTGTAATGCGGTCTGAACCGTGGGGTTACCGGGGTATTTTATCACGTCTTAGAACGCGTTTCAACCAATCAGAATGAAGAACCAGAACAGGCCGTTTTATAATAAATTATTTAAATATGATATTTTGAGCTAGAACTTCACATATGTACTCTGGGGACACCAAATATTTATTTTACATTTTAAAAAGTTTTGTAAGATGTCCCCTTTAAAATATAACCTTGATATCTAGTAAGGTCATTTAAAGCAACACTATGTAGTTTCCATGTAAAAATGACTTACAGCTCCCCCATGTGGTTGAAAAGCGCAACAGTGCCTGGTATCAGACACTCTTCTGCAGGCAGGGGGAGGCTGTGTGCTCTACCCTCCACCGCCACTTTCAGAGTGTGCTTGTAGCAGCTAGGAGGCTGCTCAGGTGGCAGCAACAGTACAATTTGTCCAGTTAAAAGTTGTTCTACCACTGAAATAATTTTAGGGACATTATTTAAAGGTAAAAAACTACATAGTGTTGCTTTAAATGAAATCAAACTTACTTTAGCCTGGATTTCACAGATAGTGTCACAAAGTACCATAAATAAAGTAATATATTTTAAATGTAGATTTTATGTAACAGCGTGTTTATGAATAACAGCGAACACACATGCGGATTAAATGAAATGTACATTGAATGCACAGTACTCTGTTAAAAAGAAATGGTCTAGCTGTCACTGGGGCGGTATAAAAGTGTCTGGCAAATGCATAAATGTAAATACATTTTGAAAAAAATATGAAAACAATCTGTGTGTTGAAGATATTGTAGATTGTAGACATGGGTACACAAGTGTCTGCTACAGTAAATGGCATGTGAACCGAGTGTATTAGCCTTGCATATTGTAAGCACCTCATAATGCATTCATTTTTAGAGAGCCTCCTTGGTGTAACCTGGGGTTAAGTGCCTCGCTCGCAGTGCACAGTGGTGAAACAGCAGGAATGTATTTGTACTGTATATATTTCCCTTTCCAATTACATTTACTCTTGTTTTGAGCTGAACCAATAAACACAAGCTTGAATATTTTCACTATTTAACTATTAACAACTTCAACCTTAAGACTTTTTACAGAATGTGCGATATGATTAGCGCTATCATAAATTACAGTCGAAGTAAGATAATGTGTTTGCTCCTTAAGACAGTTCACTGAATTAATCAGGAAGGTTTTTAATCAAATGCATCGGTGGTTTTGTGTGATTATCTGTCATTACATTCATTCTGCTCTTATTAAAACTGTTGATAAACAGTTTGATGAAATAAATGTCTGAAGACTTATGCAAACGTTGATTAATTAGTCTCAGTTGGACTTACTATGCACCTAATTGTTTCATTAGGAAAGTAAAAAAACGAACAGCTTTGACCTCTGTCTCTTGTGTTTTGACTGAAGACCTATTACATCTCAGTAACAGATGTCAGAGGATGGTGAGGGGAGGTATTGAAGCCCCCACCTCCCTTTCCCCTGTCTCAAAGGACCACTAAATCCTTTAATTACCAGGCCAATGAGATCTATCTGCAGGGGACGCTCGGCTAAATTCCTCGAATGAAGAAAAACCTATTTGCTGTTATTTTGTAAAGAGAGGAATGGTGCTCCAGGCTATCGCGCTGCAAAAGGAATCCGGCTGGCCCTATTAGAATGAATGGCTCTGCGGCGTGGATTATGTGAGGGGGAGATGGTTGACACACTTTTTTAAAGAGGAGAAAAGGGTGAAAACATGGCGATGGAGTGGTGAAACATTTATTGCATGCTCTTTTAGAAGGAGGCATGAAATTCAAAGAAGCACTTAAGGGGAGCGTGGCCCGGTGACAGGGTCAAGTGCCTTAGGAGGGTTTGCAGGCTTTTCCTTCCTATTGGAGTATATTTTGCTGTACTTATTTATTAAATCTCAGGGTGGTAAAGTTTTTTTTATGACTGCTGTAAAAATACCGTAACATCCTTGAAACGTGGTTTCAGCGAAGAAAATAATGACTGGTTTCCTGACCACTTCCCCATCTGCCAGAGGCACAGGCTTGTGTTGTGCCATTCATGTACAGTATAATAATAATTCATCTTGTAAGACATCGTAAAACACCAGTATGCCAAACAATCAATCAGATTTATTGAGGATTTTTTAAGACTTCATCTCGGTTTTGTGGGCAGGACGCAATGATTTACCTCAGGGCCAGTCAGAACTGAAATGAACTTGTGACAAAAAAAATAGAAAAGGTCAAAGTATATACCTCATAAAGGTTACATACATTAAAATGAAGTTATGTTTGTATTGAGTCCAATTTTGTGTTTTTTCCATGCAGATTAAATGCCATTTTTTTTGCTAAGAACCATTGTTTACTCTGGAAATAAAAGTGCACAGTCAGAGAAGCAATGATTATTTTTCAACTTGATCATTTTGGGACTGAAAATGACTCCCTGGATACACATCCAATCTTGCATTTGCTTTTTGAATGCTTTGTGTGATCATGATGGCATATTTTGACAAATTTTTACAACGTACGTTCATTCGAGGGAGACAAAATGGCCACTTCTCACCAGATGTGTTTTCTTTCTCATTGCACCAAATTTCACAAAGCATTCAAGAAACCTTGCAAGTGTAATCAAATTGAGTGTGAAAAGGCAGTAATGCCACCACATCGAACAACATTTCTAATCCGGCAAAGGATTAAACAAGGTATTGTTGTGTGCTAAGCATGGCAGCCGCAGTCTTTAATCGTTTCAAACATCCCATTATTATAATATAGACTGCCTTTGTAGTTTATTATGAGTCTGTCTTGAAGCAAAACATCTTGATGTTATCTCATGTTGAAAAGCATGAACCTGTATCTGTGTTTATGAAGTGTACTTTAAAGGAAAACACCACTGTTTTTCAATATTTTACTATGTTCTTACCTCAACTTAGACAAATTAATACATACCTATCTTTTTTCAATGCATGAACTTCATCTTTGCACAGTGCGTTATGAATGTGTTAGCATTTAGCCTAGCCCCATTCATTCTTTAGGATAACAAAAGGGATGAATTTAGAAGCCACCAAACACTTCCATGTTTGTGCTCACCATACAATATAGTTCTCATCTTAATCTGCGTAAAAAAAATCGCCACATTTTATTTTGTGCCACCATACTTACTCGTGTAACTACTCGTGTAACAGTATTTAAATAGGGAGAACATGGAAGTGTTTGGTGGCTTCTAAATTCATCCCTGTTTGAATCCTAAGAAATGAATGGGGCTAGGCTAAATGCTAACACATTCACGACACGCTGTACAAAGATTAAGTGCACGCATTGAAAAAAGATAGGTATGTATTAATTTGACTAAGTTGAGGTAAGAATATAGTAAAATATTGAAAAACGGTGATGTTTTCCTTTAAATGAATTTGGTTTTACACTGTGTGAGTTTGAGCAAGTTTGACTGACTGCTATAGCATCCTGGATTGTAAAGTAAATACCATAGACAGTAAAAGAAAGGTAAATATGTGAACACGTGAATGCAGGATCTGAATACAGGGAACTATATGCAAGATAATCGCCATCATTTATAAAGAAGATCGCATTTATGTATGAATCAAGATCGTGAGCTTATATAAAAAATTGCTTTAAAGGGGAATAGGTCCATGACACTAACACGGTGCCACAGAATCACATAATAGAAGTTGCTCTCTACACTCCTTAAGTAGCCTCCAGCAAAATTCACGTAAAAAAATTGTGTTGAGGAAGTGGAGGAAGTGATGTATGGCGTAAAGCAGTCGAATTTTGTCGTTTTTTTGTGCTCTGGTTGCTACCCGAAACCCTAAGTTTTTTTAACGTACGAGTAAAAGCGATACAGACCCCGTCAGGCTATGGTAGACATGTCATTCAACCTTTTTAAAGTCGATGTACTATCACAAGGGTCTTGAAAATTTATTATGAAGGTTGAAAAATTACATGGTGTTGCTTTAATAATCTGATATGTAGGCTATGTATAGCCAATAGTTTTCAGCCAATAGAGCTTCATGCAGGAATTCCTGTTAATTTGAACAGTGGCACATGGGGACAGTGTGGAAGTATCTGGATAACCAATTTTCGCGTCGCCCGCAAGGGGAGAACATGAACAATAAACGCCACTTTTCACTGACCCTGTGTACTGTAGGTAGTATCTAGAGGTCTTCACGGGTCCACTTAGATCCAAAAACAAGTCTTCCGACCCGTGATCTGAGCGGGTTTGGGTCTAAAAGTTTCACATGTACCTCGGACACAGGTCAGGTATAATATTAGCAACCTGAGGTCTCAGGTGTTTTTGGCAAATGGACCCAAGAAGATCCGAGCTAAATCTCGCATGTGTGCATCGAATTATTTTCCCTCTCCGCGCCTCCTTTGATTGCTAAGAGAGCTTGCACCATTGTATGGCTGGCTGTAGGTTAATTATCGTCGAGCCAGTCAATCAATTTTGAATACACACTGTAAGCGTTTACCTTGGTGTCGTCGTCACATAACAAATGGAAATAAATGGAGCAGCAGGCCAAATTGGTTGCGAGGCCACCGAGGTTTCTTTACGTCTGACTGGTGCGGGGCTGCACACACGTCGGTGTGGTTTATATTCGGGTCCAGTCAGGATAAAAAATGTGTACAACAACCTGACAGCTAAGTTTTACAGGTTTCCTGTTTGCCATATATGGGCATTCCTGTGAAGGTGCAGAATGACTGACTGGATTTATATGGATCTGACAGCTGTTCATGTCACATATTTGTTTTGTTCTGTTGTGACAGGGACAGGCAAAATACGTAAGCACACCTGCTTCATAGATCTGTCAGATAACAGAATTTATTTTTATTCCGTTCTTAAAGCTGACATAACACAAGACGTTTTTGCCAATCTAATGTTAATCTTGCTTATATATAGAGTAGCATTTCATCATTCATATGTCCAAAGAGTCTTTTGTTTAGTCAGATTTATAAAAGAAAAAACAGCCTTTCCGATTTTTGGCGTAAAAGGTCGAACACTTGAAGACGTGTGGTAGGCAAAGCTGAAGAGTTACGAGTACGCGCAGCTTCGGATACTAGTTTTGGATTTACAGCCGACACAGATGGAAATCAAACTTTAAAAAAACTTTTTTTTATGAATAACAAGCCTTACATTATACATATGATCCAGAATCGGATACTTTGTCAGTAATGGACGAACAGGAACAATAGCAGCAACGATTACAGCAAGACGTCTCTATCAGGTAATTAATCCTTGTTTGTTTATCCGCTATTTTAATTAAAAAAGTAACATAATCCAGTTTTTAACTGCATTTGCCCGTTTTCAAAGGTGTAAATGTTGTAAATGCAGTACAA
The DNA here is from genome assembly GCF_027580225.2 of Misgurnus anguillicaudatus. Classification (NCBI taxonomy): domain Eukaryota; kingdom Metazoa; phylum Chordata; class Actinopteri; order Cypriniformes; family Cobitidae; genus Misgurnus; species Misgurnus anguillicaudatus. Next base: position 24,192,270 of record NC_073350.2, on the reverse strand, counting down.
AGTGATGTTGTCGGTGTTGTTTACATTACATGCACGTATGCGCGATTGCAAACAAAACACGTGAAATTTTGAATTACTTACACCTGTGGTTGTGACTCCTAAACGGGGTCTTTTAAAGTTTTGACCGCTCCAATAGTTGTAAAAATGTGGAAAATCCGGCATCAAACTGAACCTTGTTTGTAAAGCAGTACTCTCCGAAATGCAGCCAGGGAGCAAACACTCATTCCCAATTACGTTGCTGTCCGGTAAAGACAAACTGCATCCACTGTTGTCTCACGACAGGGAAAGCTAACTTCTTGTCGAACTATCTTGCTAAAACAAAGTTGTCGCGTGCTGTGCAATGATACCGGTGACTTCTACTCGACGGAGCAATGCTAATGTGCGTTCTCGCTCTCATTTGACGTGCAGGGCAGGCGTGCTTTTCTGGGGGTAAAGGCCCATAAAAGGAATATGGGGTCAATCAGTCGTAACGGATACCCCCATTTGAAAAAATTTTTCCGAAACTTGTAGGAAAAAGGAGGCGTGAGTTTGGCTCAGAAGTACTCTGTTACAAGCTCAACTGCTTTTTTGACACTTTGCTTATGTTTAGCATGAGGACTACAACTCTTAAACTGTGTTAATAAGTCAGAATGCATGAAATAGCATAAAACCTCCCCTTTAAACTAAATGCTATTGGCTATTTTAAAAGGGAGGAGCTACTTAATATATCCCGCCCTAACTTCCAATTTCAGTGGAAATTACATCAGTGCATTGACAGAGCTGGGCATTTCCAGGTTTTATAACTACCCTATGTGACATCATGGGTACTCGTCTGCAGATACACCAATAGAGAAAAGACTTTGCTGGAAGCTTACCATCACAGCAAGAAAAAATCTATGAGTGTTACTTTGCACAGTAGACTACACACCTTCATAATCGATTTATAATCAATTGCTGTACAGTCATTTTGTTGCCAAATCTTTGAATAATTGAGGTACAATTTAGTAGTGGCATGAATGCATTAAACTGAAATCAAATCTTGCTAATTCCAAGGATGCGGCCTTTAGATTTCACTGGCGGCCTTTGGTCTGTATTGGTATGCTTGGCTCATTTCGTGAAGCAGTTGTGAGAGCACACGGTTAATTAGCCTTGAATAGCCGCTGCTATAAACAGACACCATGGGGTCTCATCCATCAAAACCACTGTGAGCATTTAGCAAACAGAACATTAAACATGTTTTTTATGGCTCTGGGATGCTATCAATTTAGGGACAGTACTTCTTGGATGTGCGTGCAGGTGCGTATTATAGTCCCATCCGCAGAATCATGTGACAGCATATCATTTTCCAATTTAGGATAAGCCACTTTCTCCACAAGAACTAATAGTGTGAGCTGAGGTTAATTTTATTTTATATGTCTGCCATCAATAAGAAATTAAATCGAATTTCTCAGACCATCTCCGTCACTTTCATTTTTTAATCAATTAATTTGTATTGGACGCTTATTGGAGAGTGGCAAAGAGATTTCGACCTAAAGTGACACTTGTATTACCCATGCTGCTCTCCTAATACAGCATCCTTTTCTTCCTTCGCCTTTTTAGTATGCAAGCGTTATTGATCAAGAGCTTCACAGCAGATGTCTTGCCGGGTTCACTTTTAACCCTCTGTGCTGATAGCGCATGCTTTTTCTCAAGCTTTCAAGATGCGAAAAATGCAAGACGGCTCTAAAGTGACTAGCGGCATCATCCATTTCTCTCAGCAGGGAATTTGCAGGAAGTGTTTTATATGATCACGCAGCTGCCGGAATAGTCAATGCCCACCTACGTTGGCACGTTGACAGAGGATCATAAATCGCTCGGTGCTAGTAAAAAACGCAGATGTGATACACACCTCCTTTTCATACCTGGACAGCTAAAAAAAGTGTGATTTTTCTCACTGACACGTCGGCTCTAAGGAATAATTTATCGGTAAATTAAAATGCTGTTGTAAGTTACTCTCATTATGACTTTCGCTTTTCTATTGGACTCAAATGTGACTGCATATCCTGGCTATTTTTCCACAATGAATGTGAATAGAGACTGAAGCTGTGAATTAAATTCCAAGCCTTTTGAAGTCAGATGACTTTTTGTGACAGACTTAAATTCGGGTTTGTATTCAAAAAGTCATTTTAATTTTAAAGTTGTACTATTCCTTTAAATACAACTGTTGAAAGTGGAGAAAAGAGACTTTCAAAATGTATCTTTTCTGTGTTAAATAGATGTCAATACTACCAAGTCTTCATCTTTCCCATGCATCCCTACAGGGAGTAGTATACACGCTTGCTTTTCTGAAGTCATGACACACTCATTGGGCTCCCGAAAGAGCTTAATAAGAGTCAGTTGATATTATATGCATAAAGCAATACGCTTCTCTCACAAACAGCCTTTACAAATGATGTTTTTTATAGTTTAGATAGTAGTAACACTGGACTTCAGTCTTATAATAGCTCCCACAGGACCACACATCATACTGTATGTAGGTGGTTGTATCTCATTTTATTTTGGGGTCAGGGTCTTTGCAGACCAACTAACGCATTGCTGGAGCTCCCTGCGGCCCAGCCACGATTTCTCATCTTTCAGACGTCTACTTCCTTCCTTTTGCCTAAACAGTTTTCAGTATAATGTTTCTTCTTTGCTGTAAAAAGCAAGGCGTTCATTGACAGAATAAAGCTAGGCTGACATGCTCCAAAACCCCCAGCCATGCAACACTCAACATCGCATCTGCACATGAAAGGGCATTGGATATACACACGATTTCAGAGTCTGTTTCAAAAACCAAAGCGTGTTATAGAGGGTTGATAGGAAATAGCTATTCCCATCATTCTGAGGATAGATCTTTTAAATTGCAGCTGTGCATGTCTCATTTTTCGTCTTTACCCCACAGCTCCACCCAACAACATCTCAGTTGTGGCTGAGAACACCCCAGCACCGTTCAGCCGGTACCAGGCACAGAATCTCACCCTGATCTGCACTGCCAAAGGAGGCAAACCAGCCCCAGTGGTGAGTTCCTACTTTGCAGACATACACATGTGGTTAACACTCTTGAACTTAGGGCAGAGTTCAAAGTCTCTATAACTGTCTATATAAAGTGAGTCTTTTTATTAAAGTCAGAAGAATTTCTGCAGCCCACACACGTTAACCTCATGCCCACCAACCATGCCACTCCACTCGAGTTCAGCCAGCGGTTTGCAAAAGTCCCACCAGCCCATTAATCATACTCTGTGGGCGAACGGTAATGTATTCCGGATCTATCTTGCCCCCATCTCCAGCAATTATTAGCTCAGCGTGAGAGGCGTACGGTGTAAAAATGATTTTCACCACTCCACCTGGAGAGCCACATTGCCGAGCACCAGGCTGACCGGCTTTGGGGTCCATCAGCACTGATCCCGTGAGTGCAGGTCTGGTACCCGTGGAGAGCTACGCCTTCATTAACACCCAATCCGCTGCCATTCACTAACACCATACAGAGCGTGCGCTTCATCAGCATAGGCTGTTCGCTTTTCATCCGACAGGAGGACCTGCTAATGCAGACAAGCGGCGGGAGAAGAGAAACAGCAGCTAAATTAGTCCGGAAAGACTGGAGGATCTCTAAATGATTCCGGAAAGCTGATGAGGGCCTGTGATAATATTTTTCAAATGGATCATAACAGATCTGGGATGGTGGTTAAATGTGGTTTGATTTTGTGTCATCCTTAAAGGGGACATTTCACAAGACTTTTTAAGATGTCAAATAAATCGTTTGTGTCCCCAGAGTACATATGTGAAGTTCTAGCTCAAAATACCATAAAGATAATTTATTATAACATGTTAAAATTGCTATTTTGTAGGTGTGAGCAAAATGTGCCGTTTCGGGAGTGGCCTTTAAAATGCAAATGAGTTGATCTGTGCACAAAATGGCTGAGTCGTGGTTTTATGGTTCAGATTAAGGGGCGGTATTATCCCCTTATGACATCACAAGGGGAGCCAAATTTCAATGACGTATTTTTCTCATGCTTGCAAAGAATGATTTACCAAAACTAAGTTAAAGGCTCTCTAAGCGAATAATGTGCGACGTCACTTCCTGTTGATGTTTGAACTGTTCTCAAACAAACGGAGCGTAGCTAACGCCTCCCCCTCCTTCTCCCGTCCGTGCTTTAATAAACGAGCCCAACCCCCACCCCCAAATCCTTCATGTCGTTTATTGGCTGGAACACTTTGTTATGTTTTGTTGTGCTAGGTTTGGCCACTATGTTGACATTGCCGTTTGTCGAGCCTGAGCTGTCTACAGAGATCACGTTTTTTAACAGTTTGATCAGTGGACAGGCAGCAAGCAGATAGTGAGGAGATGTTTGCTGTATGTAACAAAAAATGTTTTATGGTCTATAACGCGTCAATTCGCTTAGAGCGCCTTTAATGGGTTGATCTTTTTCACATTTTCTAGGTTGATACAAGCAATGTAGTCCCAATTATAGCACTTAAACATGGAAAAAGTCAGATTTTCATGATAAGTCCCCTTTAATAGTGAAAAAAGCATTTTATTTTGGTTGGGTCTGCTTTTATAATCATTTGCATATTTTTTTATATTTTTCATCATTTAAGGTGTTAGGTCATTCAAAAGTTTTGGGACGCAGCCCTTCTTATAAATATGTTTATCTATATCAGTAATTCCAATCACAAAAAATATTAATGTTATACCTTAAAATACACTGTCAGAAAAAGGGTCTCTAGCTGTCATTGGGGCGGTACCCTTACAAAAAGTACACCTTCGCACCTAATTCATATTAGTACCTCACACTGATACAAGAGAGTGGATTTTAGTACCTGAATTGGTACATAATGTATGCATATATCTGTACCCAAATGGTACATATAAGGAACTTTTTAAAGGGTACTGCTTCCACAGTGACAGTTTGGGACAATTTTTTATTTTGATTATTGATTTTGCATGAGGGCATTGTCATGTTGGAATAGAAAGGGGCCTTGCCCAAACCACTGCTGTAAAATTTGAAGCACGCAGTTTTCTAGAATATAATTATATGATGTAGCATTAACATTTGTGCTCATGGAAATAACTAAAGTAGTCAAACCTATTCATTAAAAGGGGGCGTCACAATACTTTTGTCCCTATAGTATACTTAGGAATTAATGGGTCATGGCAGATACTTTATCCAAATTGCATTACAAAGTATACATTATTTCAATGTGCAGCCTGATCTCATTATCACTTGGGTTTGGGGTTAGAACGTCTTTCTGTTACAAAAAATGACATTCTAACCCAAACCTACTCTAACCCTAACGTCAGGCGACAATTTAAAAATCTGGATAAAATAGTATAAACCAATAGTTAAAGTGACATTCTAACCCAAACCCCAAATTTAACCCTAAACCCAAGCGACAATGGTTTAAAATAGGAAAAACAATGGAGTTACCAATATGTGAAACTGACACTGTACGGACATGGAAAAATGCGGAGATCCGTCACAATGACACGGATAAGTGAGCAAAATATTCTGTGACTATACCACAGAGATTTGTGAGATCAGGTTACAATATGTGTGTTCCCTGGGATCAAACCCACAACCACTTGCACTGTTAACGCCATGCTGTACCACTGCAATTCAGTGCCAAATCGTAAAAGTTTCTATGTAAGTCGAGCCTAGATTTTTGCAGAAGTTTATATTCTGATCAAAACAACAAAAGAACTTGAAGGTTTTCGCATAAAAAAACACTCAATTAAGTTAATGAAGTACATTGGACTATAAGGTAATTAAGGATGTGGTGAAGAAAAGGGTGGAGCAGTTTTCTGCATTTTGATAAGACTCAAATTCATTCAGGACATGGGTCTCCATGGGGCCAAAGTAGGATGGGGATTTTTTTGCCAAATTATATATATATATTGTAGGCTATCTCATGTGATTCGTTGGCTCTTTTCCGCGTTCAAACCTCAGAAGCTCCGCTGAACAATGTTTTAAAATTAATTGTCTTCAGGAAATAATTTTTTATCTCTGGACCTGAAACAAACCCATTGAGGGATAACAATAACGTCAAAGTCACCTTGTGCTCCACTGTGCAGTGAAATAAATGAGTAAACAAGTAAACACATAACACTTGGGGCATCATTTGGATATTATTATCTACTAAGGAAGTCTCCAGATACCTATAGACCTAGATAGAACTGTGGATCTGATGTTGTTGAGATCCACGTACGATCTGAATTAAAAGTCCTTCTTCCTGAAATAAGGAATTGCAAACTGTTTAGTTGGAGTAAAAAAAGCATACAGTTCTGCTTGCATTGATCAATTAAATGGGCATCTCAAATAATTTAAAACACTAAAATAACCTATGTTGCCTGGAGGCAACACCATGCCCTAGGGTAAAACAGTCATACCTAGACAAAACCTTCAGCAGTCGGGTTTAAAACTGTGCCAACACTTATTTTTACAATTATTTATTTGTAGTTCCAGCAGGATGCACATTCACTTATTTGCCTCTCGGTTCACTAAACATGCAAATAAAATAACGTTATTCTCAGCTGTGCTCGAGGGGCGCAGAATTTGAGTGAATTTCTTTTCTTCGCCTGTATCCTATACAATTTTATGATGCATCTCATTTCGACATTATCAGCATTGCTGCCTCATGGCTTATTTCTAAACCATCTGGTACATTCTCTCTTCTTCCACACCCTTTCACTCTCGTCTTTCAATAGTAGGTCAAATCAATGCCACGGCTTTTCAGTTTAACACCCTCTTAAAATCAATTTAACAGCCGATGTGCATAGCTTGGGGTTCAAAACATTGTATCATTCACACAGCGTGCAGAGCGTAAGACATCTTATCTTTGCTCTTTTATGGAATAAAACTGCCTTCATATCATCAACATCTTTAATCTCGAATTTTAGAAACATACACAGATTTAAAGGTGCACAAAATATTTTATTTATCCATGTTTTTCTGGTTGATACCACAGTGGTTTGGGGATTTTATACTGACACCTGTTGGTGTGGATGTAGCATCTTGCAGTTTTGGTAACAGATCCAGATTTGGTGAAGTGGGTTAGTGGGATTTTGCAGTTAAAAAAAGTATAGTTAAAACATTGTAATATCCATGGTTCCCCTTTGAGGGAACTTGCACTGCATCGCCGAAGTGAGGGTGCTTCCCAAAGTGACACAGCGTCTCTTTCCCTTCTCAGGGAACGATTGTTACAAGTGTAGCCTGAGAAGTTCTCTAGGTGTAATTTTTTTTGTAAATAAAAGTCCCCCCACATGGCCAATGAACCTTAATGGGTGTTTCTTATTTTAAACACCACGAGGGGCAGCTTTTAAAAACACAGCGGTCCCTCATCTGACAGGACAATCTGGCGTGTCCTCTCCACAATCTGCCGCTGATTGAGTGAGAGCTAGATAATGACAGATAATACATGGGATGATTAAGTCCGTTCAGCTCTCACTCTTGCATTGTAACTACAGAAGTGACGCCATCGTCTCTCTGACACTCCAGTGATTAAATACGACAACGTTGGGAAGGAGAAAGAGAGGCCAAATGAACAGCCACTATTGTCAAGTCTCTAAATGAGCTTGCCACTCGAAATAGGGCCATTGGCAATAGGCTGCATGCAGGTGCCTTCATTAGCGTCCATTCACGGGCAAACCGCTCTGTTGGCGGCATGAAGCATTGTGCCGTACGTGGTGAGCGAATGCTAGTACAAAGCTGTTTGTTTGCTGTGCTCATTCAAATCCGCAGAGGTGCGCACATTTTGTATGCTTTCATTGTGTGAAGCGTGTTGGAACACTGATTCATTCAAGAACTGAAATAGGGGCTTTTTTTCCTTTTCATTGTAATGTGTGCATCTAAGAACTGCCAAAAATACTTCACGGGCAATGCAGTATATTACAGCTTGTTTCAGTACTTCATATACTGTATTATTGTGCATAATATAGTATATGTTTGGATAGACTCTCAATTGAGCTGTATATAAATACTCTTTTTAAGACACTAGGAGTCACATTCGTTTGACAGCCTAGCATCTCTCTAACAGATTAGATCCTTAAAAGGGACTTCAAAAAGTTATGCTCTAGCAATGCCATAGAACAGCCATCTTTGGTCATTTTAGGTCTGAGGTTTTTAAAGGAACCATTTCTTTTCAAACTTTTATAGCCTTTTTCCACTATAAATACGTTTTTGTGCAACATAAAGTGCCTTATTTTAACGATCTAAGTGCATGGTCTAAAGCGCACAGTCTAAACGTGTGTTCAAATTCACTTTTGCTAATTTAATGACGGGAAAATGGTTTGTGCGCCTAGCACACAGTCTAAAAGGGTTGTTCCTATTCTTGTAATGAATAATGGGTTTGTTTTGGGCGTAACGTGCAATAAACCAATAAAAGTCTCATCTCTCATTCTCTTTAAAAGCCAGTTGTGTTTGCGCCATGCCGATTCCCTTTAAGATGGCAGAATTTGTAAACTGAAAAATTTAGCAGAGGAAGAAGACCACCAGTTTAAGATGTATTTTAAAAAATGTGTTGTTTTTATTTGTATTGAATTTTGTTTTTTTATTAAAACCTTTGGTTTCTTTTTAAAAGTCGATTTCTTTCAGTCATGGAAGTAAAATTGGCAGGCTTTTAATTGCTGTAAATGTATGGATAGCCTACATGATCAGTGTAGTTTCAAAGAATAATTTACAAATATGCAAGATAAGGTATGTACTCCTTAAATACTTTACTTGTAACAAACAGAAGATAAAGAATTTACAAATGTGCAGAGAGCTGAAACGTGTTTTGAAAAGCATTACTTAAAAAAAGGTTCTCATCTCACCATATGCAGAGGTACAAATTCATCAAATACAATAAATCCGTGGGATAGCATAAAAAAAAATCCAATATTTGCATTTGTTTAAAGCAAAACATGCAATTACTTTCCTGGCTACATGGCGAAGCAGCTCTTTACACTTTCTAACATCTTGTAATCGGTCCCCACTTATGTCCAAGAGACTCAATAATAATCTTTAAAATTTTAATCCTTTAATTTTTCTTATGTAAAAACGTTTGTGTGCTGCTGCGCATCCATGTGTGTAATAGGCACAAGCGTGTTGTCGTCTTGTTTATAGGTGCATATTACTAATGCGCTCTTTAAATAACAAAAACAATATTGCGCCAATGATTTTAGACCAGGTTTTAGTTGGTCAATGGCATAGTCTATTTTAGTTGCCTCAAAATAGCAATGCGCCAACAATGCGCATGAATTTTTTTCTTCAAGACTGATCATAACTGTTTTAAGTATGATACATAGAGAGGTAGATTGGTCTAATTTAAATCCAAATAATAAGACGCAGTCTTAACGTCACGGCTATGTTTATGCAGCTGGCCACAGGTTTTAGTTGGTCAATGGCTTAGTCCAATGGTTCCCAAACTTTTTCAGTGTGCGGCCCCCCTTGTGTACGATGCATTCCTTCGTGGCCCCCAAAGAAAATTTGTGACAAAAAAACTGTTCTAAAACTCAACATTTTAATAAAAAAAACATTAAATTATACAAAAAAGTAGTACTTTTGGTTAGTAGCCTTATTTTTTTAGGTTTAATTACACAAACTTCATGATAAATTAAAGTATTTCATAATATGTCATAAAACTTGTGCCCCCCTGGCACCATGTTGCGGCCCCCCTGGGGGCCCGGCCCCCAGTTTGAAAACCACTGGCTTAGTCTATTTTAGTTGCCTCAAAATAGCAATGCGCCAACAATGCGCCTGAACACACCTCGTTTTTAGAACAGAACGCCGATGGGCGCACAAATGGGCGAAATGCATTTGCTATTTAAACAACATGACGCTGGACGTAAAAATGATATCTGTGCCGGGATTAAACTAGCAAAAAAAAAACGCTGCATTGCGCTGGGTGTATGATAGGGCCCAAAGGCTCTGTGGATGTTATAGTTTTTTTATGGATCCATATGGATCTAAAAATAGTTCTTCTACACCGTTATTTTTAAAAGTGTAAATCATGTCTTCACCCAGCAAACAGCCAATCAAAAGGCAGCCAAATAATCATCACTGCATCCGACACGTCTGATGTCTAATTTGTTTTGGCAGGAGCGTTGTGACTGCGCCTTTAGAAACAAGGCAATTATTGAAGCATGTTAGAGGAAAATTCAATTCAAGCCCTTATTTGTTTGGACAATCGATTACCCTCTTTTAAAGGAAACAATGGGTCTTTTCCTGCACATAGCGTGATAAGACTTTCCCAGAAATGAACAGTGCTCCGCAGAAATGATTAATGCAGCAATCCATAGTGTACAGTTCGTATTATAAGAAGGTAATATAGCTGCAGCTCTATGGTATTGCATTGCATTCGCAACTCAAACTCTATGGGTTGAATTCCATGAAACGCACAGATAAAACAAGTACATGGATAAAAAGTATGACCTCACAAACATCTCTGATTGTGCTTTTTTTGCAACAACAAATCCATGCTCAAAGCACATCAATATTGTGAGCAGAAATGTCTCTCTATATTTCAGATTATGTTCAAAAGAGGTTTCTGCTGTCTGAACCACTCTACTATGTTATCTGAAACACAAAGTGTGTTCACGTCAGAGAGCAGTATTACAGTATGAATAATTGAAGAGACCTTGTTTGCAAAGAAGGGAGCTTGGAATGAGTTGAGCATGTTGTGTGACCGTTACCTTGGTGATTAGCATGAATGACTATGAATAGGAGTTCTGTGCACTATATTCAGAGACAGCCAACTTCTCTCTCCCTTAGATTGTGGCAGAGGCTTTATAGCTCCACCTGCTGGATAAATGTAGTTGCTGCAGGAGATCTGCAGTACATATATAGTCCACCCACGATTGCTAAAGAAAACTTGCACTTTGCATTTGGGATGGAATCTGATCACTCTTTATATGTATATTTATAAGTATAAGTTGCAAGTCCATGCATGCATTATTAATCAGTGTGATCGTTCAAAAAAGTAGCTAATAGTTTTTGTAGATTAGGCCAGTGCTTTCCAATCCTGGTCCTTGAGTACCCCCTCCCAGAAAGTTTTAGATGTCTTTAATTTAAAACACCTATAAATTAACCCATCAGTCTTCTTCCAGAATGGTTAACATGTCTCCCTAACAAGCTGATGTGTTAAATAATAACAGTGGCGGCTAGTGACTGCTCATCCGAGGGGCGCAAATTCAAAATATGTGTTCGGAGTGTCATGTGTGTTGCTCGTGTTTTCAAAATATGTGTTTGTTGCGTCATGTGAACCATGTGCATCACGTGTTTTGTCCAAATTAATGCCTGTTGCACACGCGTCAAAACCGTGTATGATAAAGGAGACGCTCACGTTCACAAAATGCACGCAAGATACTCCTTTAACAGTAAACTCTGATTACGCATGAGATTATGTGAGTATCTGTTAAACACGAGCGTCTCTTTTATCATAAACCCTTTAGATGCGTCTGCAGCAGGCACTTATTTTGACAAGACACGTGATGCACACAGGTTCACTCGACGCACAGAACACATATTTTGAAATTACGAACCACACACATGATGGGCTACATACATGTTGTGACAAACTTTGCATCGTGCCCCCTCGAAAAAAGAAGTCACTGGCCCTCACTGAATAAGGAGTAATCTAAAACATTCTGGAAGGGGGTACTCGAGGACCAGGATTGAGAAACACTGGATTAGGCTACTTATTACCATTAAGTAAAGGCTTTTATTAGTAGGAGTATCTGCTCAGAACAAAGTTTTTACAATGATGGCACTCAAAAATAAATATCTGTCATAGACTTTCACACAAAAATATTATACTATACTGTTCGATATTATATACAGTATATGCAAGGGAACACATACTGATTAAAAAATGTATGTTAAGTAATTAGTTAAGTTAATTACTTTTCCCTTGAAAAGTAAAGTAAGAGATTACTCTTATTTTTCCAGTAATTTAATTACAGTTACTTCTGATGTAATGAAACTAAATACTGTGTATGGACTGTAAAACAATTATTTATAATACAATAGTGGATTTAAAGCTCCCGTTCTTTCTGTGTTTTTGAAGCTTTGATTGTGTTTACAGTGCGCAATATAACATGTGTTCATGTTTCACGTGTAAAAAACTTATCTCAATAGCGCTGTTTTCACTGTCCTCAAAACTTGTTCTATGAAGTCCCTCCTTCAGAAATACGTAACGAGTTCTGATTATGTAGTTTGTTTAGTTTGTTGTGATTCGATAGCAGCTTAGCTTGCCGTTAGCTTAGCTAGCGACTGACGCATTCCTGTGGGCGGAGTTCTGTTCTAGTGACGTCATTAAAGCAGGAAGTAGAGGGCTGTAGTCCAAACCAGCCGTTCACTGTAGGCTGGTTTAGTTCGGCCAAAAATTATATTAAACACATGATTTACTCAACCCCAAGCTGTCCGAGTTGCATATGTCCATCGTTTTTCAGACAAACACATTTTTGGATAGTTTAGAAAATGTTTTTGATCTTTCAGTTAATGAAATGTGAAGTTACGGGGTCCACGACCTTCAAGTCCAAAAAAAGTGCGTCCATCCTTCACAAAATCAATCCAAAAGGCTCCAGGATGATAAACAAAGGTCTTTTGAGGGTAATCCGCGCAGTGTTGTTGTAGAAATATCCATATTTAAAACTTTATTAACGAAAATAATTACCTTTCGGTAATTACCTTCCCCAAAGTAAACGATGATGCAAGTTAACGTCTCCAACGTAAATCTCTTTTCTTGGACTACAACAAACAGACGGATTGTAGGCAACAGTTTACTTCCAGGGATTGGTGATCATAATTATCATAATATAGGCTTCAGGCTCAGCCTATACAACCCATTCTCACTCCCCAAGGCGTCAAAATCTGAAGCATGTTCAAACGCCTTCAGCGTCAGAATGAAGATGCGAAGGGTGCCCCTATGCGTCACTATATCGATGAAATGGGAACTCCGTTGCTTTCGTGCTAATCCCTCAGCGTCGGATATAGACGAAAGGGAATCCCGGAGGGTGGTGCCGTCGCGTTGTGCGACGATCGGCAGGATCGTGCCGCTTCTGGATGGTAACTACTCAATTTTTGTTCCAAATTTTTTACCATTGTCGCTTGGGGTTGGGGTTAGAACGACTTTCTGTTACATAAAATTACATCCTAACCCAAACCAAACTCTAACCCTAACCCCAAGGGACAATGGTTTAAAAATCAGAAGACAAAAAGTATAAACCAATACAGACATCCTAACCAAACCCGAACTCTAACCCCAAGCAACAGTGGCTTAAAAATCAGAAGACAAAAAGTATAAACCAACTGACATCCAAACCCCAAGTCTACCCCCAACCCCAAGTTACAATGTTTTAAAATTTGGAAAGAGGTTGAGTGGTTGCCGTCCAGGGGGGGCGTGATCCTGCCGATCGTCGCATAACGTGACGCCATCACCTTCCGGGATTCCCTTTCGTCTATATCCGACGCTGAGGGCACGAAATCAACGGAGTTCCCATTTCGTCGATATAGTGACGCATAGGGGCACGCTTCACGTCTTCATACTGACGCTGAACGCGTTTGAACATGCTTCAGATTTTGACGCCTTGGGGAGTGAGAATGTGTTGGCCTATAAGTTAACTCCTGTTAGCATTGCATTGTGCGTGATTCTTACAAACATGGTAAGGAGTGTCACATTTCCAATACGTCAGAGGTATTCAGGTCAATCACAACGCACAGATTAGGTGGCCAATCAGGGACACAGCGCTTTTCAAATCGATGAGTTTTGTACAAAATTTGTGCGTTTCAGGAGGACAGGGATATCTTGAGCTACAAAAATTTGGAAAATAATGTGTTTTTAGTCATAAACCACGCAAACACATTGTATTATACCAAATACACGAAATAACTTAATTTTTAGAAATGAAATAGGTGACCTTTAAATGTTACTTTCAAGAGCCATTAAAAATATATACATTTAAAAAACTTATTTTGCATTTATGCATTTGGCAGATATTTTTAAAGCAACTTACATTGCATTACTAGCTATACATTTTAACAGAATGTGTGTTTCTTGGAATTGAACTTATGACCTTTGCGCTGCAAAAGCAATGCTCTACCAGTTAAGCTAAAGGAACATTTTTACAGATTCTACAAAAAAGAAATAATGTATATAAAGTAGTGTGTTTCCACAGTTATATGATAACCTATACGATTTTGTTGAAGGGTGCTTACTCAAGAAAATCTCATGTGTGCATATAAACCCAGGACTTTAGTTCCTCCACACAGTGCTGTTGACTAGTATTCAGCACGTTGGTGAATTATTACACTGTCCTCTCCAAAGGACTCCATAGTCAAGTCATTGTTTTGTTATCTCACCCAGCCCACTTCTATTAGGCATTGGCTGTTGTCTGTAGTTTCAGCTATTAGCATGAGGTTTGCACTACGCATCTGCTTTGTCTGTTCTTCCCTGTGGCTGCAGACGCAAATAGTCAGATAATGCAAGTAAAAGCCACGGTGTGGTATACGCTGTTAACCTCTTTCGGCAGCCGAGATAAAGTGTGTACTTTAGAGCACATTAGCTGCCAAAACACTCCCTGCATGAAGCAAAATAACATTGTCCCTTAGAAGACCCTTTCTTTTTCTGAATTCTTGTTAAGATGCAAGCAAGAAACTAGACTTCTCAAGGACGTGAGCTTAATGCACACATGCTATACTGTTTCATTTCCTTACCAGCAGTGCGCAGTGGTGTAAGAAATCCCAAATCACACAAACTATACAGTATGTATCACAAATGAAAGGGCAGAAGAAGGCTAAGGTCCAGAGAAATGTATCGTGTAATGCACTGACACTTTAATCTTGTGCAAATGGGATTTAAAGTATATACTATACTGCATATAACACGCTGCTTGCACCTGTCTTAAATCGAATCCCTCTCTTTCCGTCTTGCAGAGCTGTGGAGGAACCAAAAGGCAGGGATTGGTAGTAAACGGGGAACAAGCAGAGCGCTGTGCAAACATTAATGCGAAAGGCATTAGGCCTGCTGAATTTAATACACATATCTAGAGGATGTGTGTTGAAGTGGGGACTTAATTCCCTGTCAAGTGATTTACCAGTCGGGAATCTTAATACCCAGATGCACTGTAGTGGGAAAAGGCTGTTACAGCCACGTGCTTGTGGAACATAAATGCAAGAAACTGCGTCATGTACATTTTCCTTTCACAGGTGCTGAAGCTTAGCATCATCCCTGATGCTATTGTTTAGACCTGTCAATCAAAGGGTGTGTAATTTCAGTATTTAGTTTGACTGCTGCAAGTCACTTTTTAAAAATGCATTGTGTAACATTTGGAAGGATCTTTTGACAGGAGTGCAATGTAATACACATGAAAACACCTGTTCAATGTTTCATTAATGCAATAATAATCTAATAAACCAATCACATGGCAGTTGCTTCAATGCATTTAGGGGTGTGGTCCTGGTCAAGACAATCTCCTGAACTCCAAACTGAATGTCAGAATGGGAAAGAAAGGTGATTTAAGCAATTTGGAGCGTGGCATGGTTGTTTGTGCCAGACAGGCCGGTTTAAGTATTTCACAATCTGCTCAGTTACTGGGATTTTCACACACAACCATTTCTAAGGATTACAAAGAATGGTGTAAAAAAGGGAAAAACATCCAGTATGCGGCAGTCCTGATGGGAAAAATGTCTTGTTGATGCTAGAGGTCAGAGGAGAATGGGCTGACTGATTCAAGCTGATAGAAGAGCAACTTTGACTGAAATAACCACTTGTTACAACCGAGGTATGCAGCAAAGCATTTGTGAAGCCACAACACGCACAACCTTGAGACAGATGGGCTACAACAGCAGGAGACCTCTACTACAAATAGGAAAAAGAGGCTACAATTTGCATGAGCTCACCAAAATTGGACAGTTGGAGACTGGAAAATGTTGCCTGGTCTGATGAGTCTCGATTTCTGTTGAGACATTCAGATGGTAGAGTCAGAATTTGGCGTAAACAGAATGAGTACATGGATCCATCATGCCTTGTTACCACTGTACAGGCTGGTGGTGGTGGTGTAATGGTGTGGGGGATGATTTCTTGGCACATGTTAGGCCCCTTAGTGCCAATTGGGCATCGTTTAAATGCCACGGCCTACCTGAGCATTGTTTCTGACCATGTCTATCCCTTTATGACCACCATGTACCCATCCTCTGATGGCTACTTCCAGCAGGATAATGCACCATGTCACAAAGCTCGAATCATTTCAAATTAGCTTCTTGAACATGACAATGAGTTCACTGTACTAAAATGGCCCCCACAGTCACCCAATAGCGCATCTTTGGGATGTGGTGGAACGGGAGCTTCGTGCACTAGATGTGCATCCCACAAATCTCCATCAACTGCAAGATGCTATCCTATCAACATGGGCCAACATTTCTAAAGAATGCTTTCAGCACCTTCGCCATTTCGTGCCGCCATCTACAGAGCGCGTTTTGTCAATACGTTGTCCCAGATGATGACATGTCTGTCCTGTGGTGGCTACCTTATGCATTTTGAAAGGGAGGGGTAAGCTGTTGACTGAACCGTTGGTTGCAATTCTCACTGCTAGATGCCGCAAAAATCTACACAGTGGACCTTTAAAAGGATAGTTCACCAAATAGTTAAAATTCTGATACTAAAGATATTAAAATAAATGTTTGTTACCTCTCAGTTGACTGCACCCCTTTGATTCCATTGTATTTTCCTCCTATGGAAGTCAATGGGTGCCGTCAACTGGTTACCATCATTTATCAATTATCTTCTTTTGTAATCAACAGAATAAAGAAATGCATATAGGTTTAGAACAAAAAGAGGGTGAGAAAGAGGGTTTTCAATTATCCCTTTAAAACTCTAATGCACCTTTTCCAACATAATCGAGAATATATTTTAAGAAACTAAGTAATTCGATGAACTGCTTTTGATGCATTTATTTTGAACTAATAAAAGCAATCATTTCACACATACAGTATTCAAAATGAAATGATATTATTTAGAAAAATAAAATAAAGTTTCTGGAGTCATTGTGCAGTGTGACATTTGGGAACATGTACATCAACTAAACATGCATTGCATTTCGGCATTGTCCATTTTCCGCGTCGGCCGCTTTGTTGATTTTAACGAAATGATCTAGTTTTGTTTTTTGTTTTTAGGCTGTTGTTGTTTCAAAAGCTTTATTTAGTCCAGACATTACTTGAATGTCTTGAATGTCAAAGCCCCTCAGGCTGTAATTCCTCCAGTTAATTTGCTTTGTTTTTCTCCAGGTACAATTTAAGCGGGATGGGGAGCTGATAGAGGTGATCTCCTACGTTTCCCCTACCGTGGGGTACGAGGGTGGTGGATCTGCAGGTGTTCGTGGAGCCAGACCTCTGATCAGCAGGGATCTGGATGACACCAAGCTGCGGAAATCCCTTTCCTTGCTGGGTCCGGATGGCAGGCCCGGACGTCTCAATACAGAGAGCCCCGGGCGGAGCTACATGGCCAAGCAGCCTGGTCAAGATCCCAGCCCGGCCACAGAGACCATCCCAGAGACGGTGGTCAGCCGGGAGTTCCCACGCTGGGTTCAGAGCACAGACCCCCTGTACTACTACAGCAGCACGCACATCCCTCAAAGCGATGGGTCTGTGCTGGTCCAGGCGAGACTTACGTGGACCCTGAACCCGCAGTTGGACAACGATGCACTGTTTAGCTGCGAGGTCACGCACCCCGCTCTATCCATGCCTATGCAGACTGAGGTCATATTGGGTGAGTCTTGCTTATCAGTTTTGTTGAAATAGATCTAACATGATACAGAGTCATAGGACGACCTTAAAGCTTCACGTTTTTAACCTTGAGCCTAAATGCACCCAGCCACAGCTTCTCCTCACCCCGTTGTGGCCGAATCGCTTTACATCTCCACTGACAGATGCAGTGAGACCGACACTGGTTTCTATTTGTTGCTTAATTGCATTACAGGCAAGCAGATTGCAGCTGCTAATGCAGAATGCAAAATCTCTCGATGACTGACAGGCCAATTCATTGAACTGTCTGCGCGGTAGATTGAGTTAACGTTACCACGTTATTGAAAAAGTCAACCCGAATTAAAGAAATCAAGCATAAAAGGAATCTCACCGTACCCTCAAAAACAGCATTGTTGCAGAACTCTCTGACATTGCAGTTCATTTCTAAATGTAATATAGGTGTACATATCCCACTAATGGAGATACAGAGGCTAGGATACGCAAACATTTCATTTATGTTTCAGATTTGAATATGTGAAATTGGCTTTTTGCGGTCACTTGTTTAAAAGTAATGAAAAGATGCATTGCAATAGTCATGATGAATGAGATACCTACATACATACCTCTGTATATTCATGCATAGCAGGCCTATTTTTTTGCTTTTAAAGCTACAACAAAGATGGCCTAAAGATCCCATTATCACTTCAAAGGCAGTGTTCACTTGTAGTCTCTGCTATCAGCCCTCAGAAAGAGGCAAGTGATGAGACACCAGACAAGATAAACAGAGACATTTCTCTCACTTAGTGGTGCAGGAGCACAGAAACAGAGATGAAGGGGAAGAAACGAGAGATAAAGAGGAGAAAGCAAGGATGGTTTAGAGGTTGATGCGGTTTTCAGGGAGTATTTCTACTCCTTACGTGTTTTTATGCAGTCAGTCTAGTCTTGTTTCAGAAGGATGTCCTTGTATGTGTTACACAAATAGGTTTAAGGTAAGAGACTTGTGACTGATCACTATAATGCCTGCTTCATTTAAAATTCTCAAACATGCATGAAATTATTAAAGCCTCAGACAGATTGACAGCAATGTAAACTTTGAGCACATAGCCAGAATATGAAGAGCTCAAATGCAAAAGCCATGCCATGCCACACCACATGCCACGTTCATCAAAATTGGGTGATATTAACTGAATGCTGTTGAATACTTTACTTCAAATTTGCTTTATTCCATCCTCAGGCCGTTCACAAATACCAGTTTGTTGACAGAATCCTTAAAACGCAATGTCAATTTTTTTCAACAAAATTCTCAAGAGGCACTGAAGACGAATGTGAAACAACTGTGGATCACATTTAAAATTGGGTCCTTTGTGAGTACTTTTAGTGAACTTCACTGAATTATGAAACCTCAAATAAGAGTCTGATAAAAATGCTCATTTACAAAAAGCATGTCAGACACACTTAGAGGATTTTGCATTTGAGCTCGTATGTAAGGAATGATTGATGACCGGCCGTTGATTTATTGGAAATAGTGCATTGCAAAAAATGATTTTCAAGACAAACAAATTCTTAGTATTTTTGTCTTGTTTTCAGTAAAAATATCTAAAAATTCTTAAATTAAAATGCTTTTTCTTGATGAGCAAAAAGACGACGAAAATAAATCTAGTTTTTAGACCAAAAATATCAAATTTAAGTGATTTTGTGCATAAAGCAAGCAAAAAGATCTGCCAATGGGGCAAGCAAAAAAAATTGAACATTTTTCTTAAACACTAAATTCAAGAAAATTTAGCTTACTACATTGGCAGATTTTTTTTGCTTGTTTTATGCTCAAAATCACTTAAATTTGATATTTTTGGTCTAAAAACTAGACTCATTTTCTTGGGTCATTTTGCTCATCAAGAAAAAGCATCTTAATTTAAGAATTTTTAGATATTTTTACTGAAAACAAGAAAAAAATACTACGGAATTTTTTTCTTAAATCATTTTTTGCAGTGCGCACACCCAAGTTGGTAATGCGACATGAAGCGAAGCCATGTTACACCGTGGGTGTGCATTATTTTCAAATAATTCAAAGGACTGGAGTCAATTATTCTGCTTATACCACGGTTTAGAGGTCTTCATGGGTCCACTTAGATGCGAAAACCCGAGGTCCGACCCAAGACCCAAGTGGGTTTGGGTCTAGAAGTGTCACACGTGCCTCAGACACGGGTCGGGTATAATAGCAGCACCAGGTCTCGGGTAATTTAAAATCATTGTGTTTTGCGAACGGACCAGAGACGACCCAAACTATCTCGCAGCGCACTGCAAAAAAATGACTTTCTTACATAGTATTCTTGTTTTCAGTTCAAAAATCTAAAAATTCTTAAATTAAGATTTATTTCCTTGATAAGCAAAATGACATAAGAAAATATGTCTTTTTAGACAACCAATATACAATTTAAACACTTAATTCAAGAAAAATTTTCTCACCACATTGGCAGATATTTTTGCTTGTTTTAAGCACAATTTCACCTAAATTGTATATTTTTGGTCTAACACTAGAATTTTTTTTAGCTCATTTTGCTCATCAAGAAAGTAAGAATTTTTAAATATTTCTGCTGAAAACAAGACAAAAATACTAAGAATTTTTTTCTTCAAAATCATTTTTTGCAGTTCATAGATACACTGTAAAGAAATATTTTTAGGAAAAAAAATCTTAGTATTTTTGTCTTGTTTTCAGTAAAAATATCTAAAAATTCTTAAATTAGATGCTTTTTCTTGATGAGTAAAATGACCCAAGAAAATAAGTCTAGTTTTTAGACCAAAAATATCACATTTAAGTGATTTTGTGCATAAAACAAGCAAAAAAATCTGCCAATGGTGTAAGTAAAAAAATCTTTAAAATTTTTCTTAAACACTAAACACTTAAAAATTAGCTTACCCCATTAGCAGATTTTTTTGCTTGTTTTATGCACAAAATCACTTAAATTTGATATTTTTGGTCTAAAAACTAGACATTTTGCTCATCAATAAAAAGCATCTTAATTTAAGAACTTTTAGATATTTTTACTGAAAACAAGACAAAAATACTAAGAATTTTTTTTCTTGAAAATAATTTTTGCAGTGTGTCCTTACCAACCCCTCCTCTGTTTGCCAAGAGCGCTTGTGACATTGTGTGGCTGGCGGAAAATTGGTTGCAAAGCCACCAGGGTTTCTTTTTGTCTGACTGTTGCGTGCAGGGCTGCAGACTGCACACATGTCGGTGCTGTTTACATTCAGGTCCAGTTGGGTTAAAAATTTGGCTTAGACTGAGGTATAATTTTGTCAGGTTTGTCTCGGGTCGGGTCTTTCTTAAAATAAACAAAAAGATTTATGCACGTTGGGTTTGAGTAAAAAGTGATTCGGGTCATTTCAGGTCGGGTACATTTGTTTGGATGAGAAGACCTCTACCACGGTTACCACAAACATTGCTCTGGTGTTATTTTAAGACATTTGACAGGTTAGGTGTGAATTTTACAGAAAAATAATCAACACCCTTGAAACATTTCTTAACCAATCAGAATAAATCATTCCCGTGGTATAAGTAAAAAATATAGCATTTATCTCTCCACAGCACTGCCTCAACCACATGCAAGGAGATCCTTGCTTTATAATGATAAAAGATTCCTATAAAAAGGTTTACTATATATAGCTCGACATAACCATAGAGCTGTTTTGTGTATTTTTAGGCTTTTTCTAGCATTTATTTACAGAACAGTAGAGGCGGAAAGAGAAATGGAAGAGAAAGAAAGAATAAGATTAAAACTCCTCTTGGCTGGATTCAAACATGAGCTCCCATGAGCTAACAGCACTTACATGAAAAATTGCACTGCCTTATGCACCACTATAAAACTTTCCAACATGAATTGCCAGCTTTTGCTTAAGGTTTTAAAGCACGTATTATACGTGAACGTTGGCTGCATCAAAGCGAGAATGCATTGAATCTGTCTCGAGTGCAGGGGCATCTCAAGTTGCACAGGAAAGCTTGCATGGTAGTAAGGGAGATAAGTGAATTCACTGGAGTGGAGGCCTAGAAAAAAGGCACGCTTTCATATTCTGACAAGACCTTTTCTATGCATCGGTTCAAGTCGTAAATTCAACAGCAGCTATGTTCCTTTAAAAAACAAAGAGAACTGTCTGAGCTTCTCTTTGTTCTCAAGAGAAGCAGAAGTATGCATTTGTTGATTTTAATTGGATCTCGTTCAGAATTCCAAGCAAACTTTGCTGGAGCTCGGCACAATCCCAAATAACATTGGAAAATTCAATGTGAAGAATTATGAGTCTGTGTGTGCATGTATTTGGGTTTGTTATTGAAATAGTTTATTCTTCATGCTATTTAGTATTAAGTTGCATTCTAGTTAATACAGACCAGGCGTGGAGTGACCATTAAGATTCAGTGCAAAGTTTTATTAATTCATCTGAACAGCTGACACTTCCAGTTCAGGTGATTCACTAACCTAAACGCAAAGTCACAGCAGTATTCACAAGTCATAAATCTTTCACAGGTTTTAATATTTCCGCATGAGACAGAAACATCTTGACAGGGATTCAAATTTGTATTACACCCACTGAATATTCATGAGCCGAGACTCGCTCTGCGCTCTAAATGGATGTGGTAGGTCCGTGGAGGCGGTTTTCTCGGAACGCTGTCCTCACCTCGCCGCTTCACGTCTGGGCTTATTGCCCTGACTTGGTCTGTCAGTCATTTCCAAATATGCACTGATTCAGTCACTGCCTTAATAATTAAAGCTGGGGCAGGCTCAGCGGTGAAGGATTTGCATGGGTGAAGGTGCTACTGATTCAGCAAAAAATACTGACGGGGAATGAGTTATTTTCTCACATCCAGAGGCAAGAGATGATCTATGCCTGCGCGCCAGGTTCTTCCACCCAATAGACTGATAATAAGGACGCAGATGTTTGCTGTGGGTTGTTTGTGGGAGTGTGAATGAATTTGTGTGTGCAAGCACCTTATTTTCTTCATTAAGTGATTCGAGCTCTAGCAGCTTAGAGATTCAGTGGACCGTAGAAGTGGGAGACAAGCTGACATGAAGGTTTGGTCAGACAAGATAAAGTGAGAGCTGTAGGAATCACCATGTGAATCGGCTTGTGTAAGATCTATCTACACTGTAAAAAAATTCCTTGTTGCACTTAAATTTTTAAGTTTAATCAACTAATTAAAATTTTATTAATTTAATAAATAATTAATTAAAAGTTTCTTGACTAGTGAGGAGTTGGTATAAATTATAAAAAATAATTTAAAAATAGCATTTTATAAATAATTTATTATAATTATTTTATAAATTGTTTTTTATAAATAATCATTATTTCAACCTTGTTTTGGGTCCTGAAAATGTAAACATTCGAGAAAAAAAAGGGATTTAAGGTGCAAGTTTTTAAAATGACGACATTCAGTGTTAATAACAAAAATGCTAATCCATGAAAACAGTGATGTTATGCACATGCGTATACTTGTTTAGTCTAAAGGCATGCGCAATTACTTCACAACCTTAACAACAATGGCAAATCGAGTGTTTGTGCTACTCAAGATACTAATTTTATTAAAGTGCACCTATTTCATTGCTAAAAACAACTTTTTTTGTGTATTTGGTATAATCAGGCATGAAAATCCCTCACCTTTCGGCGAAATTCGCCGTTTTGAATCCAAAAAAGGTGACCCACGTGAATCATGTAGATTCGATGAGAAAACATTTTTTGGGGGGAGGGGGGGTATGCGCGCGTTGTTTGAAGACGCGCCCTTCGCCGTCATCCAAACATGTATCCCAGACATAGATTTGTTTGAGTTCATGCTGCGCTGCAAAAACCGACAGGCAGGCAGGTGACATCAAAGTATCACGAGAGTGAATCGAGAAGCCATAAGGAAGTCTGCTTACGAACGGCTCTCGCGCTACTGTGATGTCATCCGCATTTCTGTGTTCTTCGTCATACAAGCTTGTTGAAGATGGGTAGAGCGACTGCCTTCGGGACGTAAAGTCAACACAAAACGCTGTAAAACTATCATTGTAGAATTCTAATGCGTCAATCAATTAAAACAACACATCTACATAGACTGACACTGCAAAGTGACCTAAAAGATTTTTGTTGGAGTGGATTGGAACGAATTATGGACGTACTCCTCGCTTTTAAGACACATTGGTCTACTAGTCTACGGCTGTAAGTACTTAAATGTAAATATGGTGAAACTGCAAAATATTGCATGAAATGCTGTAATAAGAACATACTGTTACTAATACAGTTAATAAGAAAGTTTACCGTTTACAGTAACATTTTAGCGATTTTAGACTATTTGAGCGACAAAGATGCTAAAGTGAACTGTTTTCAGTGCGCATACGCGCACAAACTCAAAAATCACGCAAACGCATATTTTTTGGGCTTGACAGGAGATATACGCACAAACTATATTGTAATACCACAGTCTCTGCAAGTATTCTCATAAAAACAGCCGTTTATTATAAGTGAGAAGTTGATCATGTGTCAGTGTATAGATCGCTTCTCCGTTGTTAAAGGGACAGTTCGTCTCATAAGAAATGCATATGTTTGAGTCATAATGTTAATCAAACTACAAAAGATAAAAGGAAATCACTTTTATAGCTTTAAAAAGATTAATTATATTTAATTTATAGTATGAAAACAGTGTTATGTTAATTTGATACTGTTTTTCTACCTAATCAATAATGTTAGATCTTACTTTATTTGTAACTTTGTTCTTTTCTATTTTATATGCTTGTAATGTCTTGATTTGTTCTTATTTTATTTTCCCACATCACTTTTTTGCTTATCTGAAAATTATTCAACCCATGACTCAAAAACCATAATGTAATTCATTTAACCAGTACTATATTGTAAAATTAAGTCATTTTAAATTAGATGTAGGCCTTCAGGTCCACCCTATTGCAAAACCAACTTAAAATTGTATGGCCTTGTGACTGATGGTCTGATTATGGCAAAATAAAATGATTGCAGATGTAAAATAGTAAGGGAATTCTACTTGTTACAGCTTTCCACATTTATCAACCCATTTAATTAGATATGGTTTCTGTTGCTAGTCAAATGTTTACATTTTAAATCTAAATTGTCCGTCAGAATTAAATAATTGAAATAATAGTCATGTATGTTATGGTGGGAATTTTGTTTCTGCGCACGTGGAGGGATGTTGAGTTCCTTCCTACTTTTTTGTCCTTGGCCATTCACATGCCTGAAGAATAAATAAGTTAAGTTACAGCATGTTCCCTAATGAGGCCATAATATTTATTCAGGGGGGTCCTCCCACCTCGCGGCCCCATCAGAGGCCACATCGCCCCTTGAGCGCCCTTCTCACCTTTTTCACCCCTGACCCGTTTTCATGCCTGTATAATACAATGTGTTCTCGTTGTTTATGGTTCACTTTTTTTTCACATACCGCACATTTTTGTAGCGCCACATATACTGTCTTTCCGGAGCACACTGATTTTGTACAAAACTCATTGATTTGGGAAGCGCTGTGTCCCTGATTGGCCGGCTAATATGTATATTGTGATTGGCCTGAATAACTCTGATGTCAGCCGGAAATGTGACACTCCTTACCATGTTTGAAAGACTCGCTCACAATGCAATGCTAACAGGAGTTAGCTTACAGGAGTCCAAAGCGAGAGGAATTATGATAATGTCGGTCTTGTCGTAAACTGTTGCCTACAATCTGTGTGTTTGTTGTAGTCAGGGCCGCCTTAACCTAATGTGAGGCCCCGGGGCTAAGAGGTTTTGTAGGCCCCCCTTCCCCTCGATTTATGGTCAAATTTTTTTTTAAGTGTAATATCTAGGTAATCTAAATATTAAAATGCATTAGTTTCTTTCGAGACATACAACAGTGAGTTTTCCCTCTTTGAGCCAGAAAACACCATAATATTGTTATTAACATATCACTGAGCCCACTTGAGCATAAACACAAAACACTTTATTTAGCAACCACACACAGCAACATGTGGTGATAATAAAACCAAAATGTGTAAAAGTATATATGTTTATAAGCTTTATATTTATATAGTTTTTGGAATATACAAATTTGCAGAAAATTGCCACTCACTAACTAAATGCTCACCACAGTTTTAAAAATATAATAAGTTAAAGTTAGTTTTAAAGTGAAAATGCATTAATGATAACAAAAGATAAGTCTTTATAGACAGAATCTTGTTAAATGCATTAATGATAACAAAAGATAAGAATCTTGTTTTTTAATCATTTATTTATTTTGTAGGCTACTGAAGATATAGTATGCATTGTATTTAGTATTTATGCATACATAAGCATGTAAAACGACCAAGTATGAATATGCACAAGACAGACAGGGAACATACCTGTATATAAGATCTTTAGATAATGAGATTATAATGGTGCTATCAGGGGATGATCATTTGAGATGGTCTTGTCGTCGCTCTTTACTTTCTTAGACTTGCACCTTTACTGTTGCGTCTCTTTCTCGTCTTTCTAAACCAACAGATGTGTGTACTGTGAGCTAACGTCGCGTCAAACTACATCGCTCCAGCTGCGCACGCGTCACTGATATAAACGCGAGTAAACTTAAACTTTATAACAACTAACAGCATTATGTGCGGGAACGCCTTTCTAAATTTAGCGGCACAGTTTTTTTGCGCACGTTTGGAGAGACTTCTGCATGCCAGAGACTCAGACAGCTGCAGGAGCACAGAGAGAGCGAACGAGCGAGCGCGCGCACGAAAGAGAGAGAGACCTGCACCTCACTAATGCTTATTATGAAATTTCAGAAATTACTCTTTCATTTGTTGGTGGATTATTTCCCGTTTCTCTGTCACACTCAGTCTAACGTGCAGGAATGTCAAGTTGACAACGCGCACTTAATTACATTACGCGGAATAAAAAATATGTTACGTCTAACATTTTATTTCACGTTAAGTTACAACGGACCAATCAGCAGCCATGGAACGTGCAATTAGAGTGATTGCCAGAAAACCTGACAAGTTACAAAACAATATGACCTTTTCAGCTCATCATGAACGCAAACTTGGGAGGCCCTTGAACTTGGGAGGCCCCTGGGCTTCAGCCCAGGTAAGCCCGTGCATTAAGGCGGCCTTGGTTGTAGTCCAAGAAAAGAGATTTATGATGGAGACGATAAATCGCGTCATCATTTACTTTGGGAAATGTACCTTTTGCATATTGTTAACATGTACTAATACACACTTACACACCAAAGAAAATGTAAAAACGTGAAACGGACCATATGAGCTCATTTTATATATATATAGAATAGTAATATTACTTTACACTATGTAGTTCATACTATATAGTAATGAACCTACCTCATTGTTTGCTTAAGCAAAATTGCTTGATGCTTTTCGTGTCTTGATTGTTTGTATTTATTGCTGTGTAGAAGTATGAGTATGTGCGAAAGTGCATAGCTTTTCTTCATAAAGTAACACCGCCAATAATTGATTATTGGATCATTTTGACAATTTGGAAAAGCCTTTCCATTTTTTACCATGTCCTTGTTGTGTAAAGTAGCCTCAGTCAGTTACGGTGCTAATTTGAAGATGTTGTGTCAAGTAGCCCCGCCCACTTTGAAATTATACTCTGTATAAATACATTAAGCATCAAATATGTTCTGAGGGACTGTTGTGCAACATTTTCAAAATGGTACTTTCATTTTTCTTTTTTATTTCTTATGGACACCAATGACTGTACAGACATGTGATGAGTTGGAAAATATCACAGCTCAGTGACTTTTGTCACCTCCTGTGGTTGAGGCTTATGTTGGGCAATCCACCATATTGATCCCTTAATTCGTCCACTTGGTCTGATAAAAAGCAGGGTCAGGCCTTTGAGTGCCCACTGCTCTGTCGGAACACAAACCCTATCAATGGCCTCCTTTGTTTTTCAACTGTTTTCTAAGGGAAAATCAATGAAGTCATTGAGTCATGATTCATGCCTTGACAAGCTCTTAATCTCTCCCGCGTATTGCATTTCACATCTTTTTCTCCACTCTACAGAGACGGGCTGCTAATATCCCGAATCATTTTTATAATAGCGAGGGAGATGAAAGAGGATCTCTGTGTATTCAGTACAGCGTCCTGCTATAACTTGATTTATGTGTGAAATATACATTCAGATGATCCATTACAGATGTAAGAGCGGAAATGATAATCCATTAAGCGGCACTAGGGGGGTAATCATTAAACCGACTAAGACCGGCCTGATGCCTCATTAGTTTTTGCTGGACACTGTGTGACTTTATTGATGGCTAAAAGCACGATTAGCTATTGTTTAAAATAGTTCTCGGTAGTTGGATTATCCAAATGTGTAGTCGAAGCCAAAGAGTAGCATTAGCCGTAATGATGGTTGAAAAGTGGCACAGCGGGATGTATTTCTGTACAATTTCGACTCTAATCTACATTTTCCAAGCCTAGCACTGAAATTATGTATTAGCACAAACATATGGCTCACAAAACTTGTTTTATGGTTCTCAAAGCTATGCAGAGTGGATGCTGGTAATGAGAGTAAACGATGCAGAACCACTTAACACAAGGCCGGTCTTACTCGGGTGCCATAAAGTGCCGATAGATGAAGTTTCACTCGTTGTCTCGCTTTCCAGACATGTACAGAATCACTTCCTTATCTTTCCCTTGAGTACACAAGACAATCCTTGGTGTCTGAGAAGGTCAGAATATGATGTTTTAACCTTCCTTTCCTTCATCACATCCAAGTCGTTCTCTCCGACCAAATTAAACCCATCCGGAGATTCAGTCCAGGCAAGACAAGGGAATTAGTTCTCTAAGTGTCTCTTATCTTACTTTCTCCACAGCTTGCCTTGCACGCTCTGTTTCTTCTTCAGTAATGAGTGCCTAGCCAATTTAGTTCTTGTCCCTCTTGGGGAATAAATACTCTTCAGCCATTTCAATGAAGGAAACATATAGATTCCCTAGGGTCTCAACCAGTGACCTCCAAGTCAAACGCCATGACCTTAAACCCAAGTATACTTTTTTAAAGAGAAGTATGCTCAGGCTGTACACTATTTTGTGAGCATATTTCATTGTGGTCATTTAATTATCATATGATACCCAGTCAAAGCCATGTCAAATATTAAAATTACTTATAGAAATGAATTTCATATTTAGATTTTGAGACCTCGTAATTTACACCACTTGCTTTGTATTCTTACACAAAAAAAAGATCAATTAATTTTGATATGTAAAACAAGTGTGATTGGCTTAAAATTATGCAACATTTTTCTTGTTTTTCTCCATAGCGGCTCCCAAAGGCCCCAAGCTCGTGATAACCCCTGCCAAGGCAAAGGTAGGGGATACAGTGCGCATCACCGTCCAAGGTTTCCAGGTAGGATCTCCAGGGGTAAGTGCATGGGGTTTACGAAACCAGGGTTGGGTCCAGTTCTGGATACAAGGAGGTGGTCCTACATGTGCAGTTAAGCCTGTGTATTGAACAACTATAGTGACCATTCCCACTAAGTGTACAATACAACACATGTATCTGTCAGCTCCTGACCTGCTGTTCTAACTCATGTGCAATCAATCTAAATGATTTAGCCTGTCCAAAGAGAGGTTGTGTTTCATCTAGAAAAATCACATCGTTCAATCATGAACGTGGTGAGGAAATCAAAACAGAGGCTTTCAAAGTCTTTAAAAGGTCACGAGAACAAGAAGTCTGGAAATGATATATTGATAGAGACCCTCTGGGTTTCAACTCAGAAATTAAAGGAGACTCGAGACTTTTAGGAAGTTCGGAATTAATGGCAGCTGTGAAATATGAAAAACAGTTTGATGTAGAATCTGCAGACATTATAGATAGACAAAAGTGACAACATGTTGTTTTGATGAAATGCCTTGATTATCCTTGTTTTAACATTAAACTTTGCTTTTGGCAAACACTTTAAAGCGATTTGATAAGTATGTTTGTTCCCTAGGATTGAACCCATGACATTTTCAATGCTGACATTTTCAAATGTTCTGTTGATGCTTATGTTCTTGTGTGACTCTATATGTTGATGTCTTCTCTAAGGACAAAGCAAAATGGAACCAAAATAATGTGGTGTTGCTTTTAAAGATCATTTGTGAAAAGTTAAATTACATTCTTGTATCTCAGTCGGTAGAAGATGCCGCACGCAACCCCAAAGACAAAACATGCATGAAGCATAGCCTGTAAAAACAAGATGGACGTAGTGTCTGTGACGTCACCCATAGGTTTTTGAAGATTGCCAATAGTAGGCTGTGCCTGCCGCCGCCATCTTGGCCACGTGTTACTGCGCATCATTCGCAGATATCCGTAAATGAGTAAAGACGCGGGACGTGGGTGAAGCCGAGGTGGCTGGTTGCTGAAACCACGCCCGCTTAGCTCGACTTTAGTGACAGCAGTGGCGTTCAACTGTCACTTAAGTGGCCACGCCCTTAATTATGCAGAATTTTAAGGCTTAATATAAATTAAACGAATCAGTTACAAAAAAATCACCCCCAGTTGTCATGAAGGGCAAAATTAGCTATACAGGCCAAAAATTTATTTTATTATTTACTACTCTAAAGTTGGACATTTTAACATGAGGGTCAATGGGAATTGACTCCCTTTTGGAGCCAGCCTCTAGTGGCCAGTCAATGAATTGCAGTTTAAAGGAGGTTGCACACCGGCCACGAGGCTCAGCGTCGCGTCACATCGAGTCGCATCTAGGACAACTCGGAGGTATCGTAAACCGGAAGTGCACATAAAATAGCGCGAGCTTCGTTAGATAGCGTCTACTTCAAAAAGCAAAATATACGTTAGCAGCCAATGGTAATCGTTAATGATTTGGGACAAATATGATGTTATTTAATGTTATAAAACGTTAGTTCCAATCCTTGATTCTGATTGGTCAATAGGTGTGCTTTATTCACGATAAAACACTATGACCGCTTCACCCAACGGTTCTATTTAATATCACTGCGCCCTTAGCAACACCCTTAGCAACACATAAACATGTAATGAGACAAAGTCTGAGAACAGTTTGTTGTTTTTATTTGAGCTTTCATGTTGTTGTTCGCAGTCAGGGACTATTTTTTCTAGCGGAAGGAATGCTTTTATTGATTTAACTTCATGAAAGTTGCAGTAATATTTTTTTTTACTTTAATATTGTGTGGTAACCGTTTTATAAAAGCAATAAGGTACTCGAGGCAAGTGCTGTATCATGAATAAGTAACGGCTGAAGGGGTTGCAGGCACTCCGCTTCGCGTCGTGCCTAACAACGCCTTTCAGCCGTTACTTATTCACGATACGGCACAGCCTCTCGTACCTTATTGCTTACTTAAACTATGTGAGTGGCGCTGTGTGGCGTGACAGAGATTTGAGCAACTTCGTGAGTCAAAGCTTGGCGGCGTGGACAGGTGCCACCTGGCGGCACCGGTGTGCGTATACTCATGTAAAACAATGTGTTCGTTTTTTTTTTTAGAACGGCGCGGCGCTGAGCTGCCCGTCCGGTGTGTGATCCCCTTATGTCACTTCCGTATTGGCTTCATTAGAGAGATCGGAAGGTTGCCCCTCACTTTAAAGTCCCTTTAACAGTGTTTGCCAAATGGCTAAATGATTATACAAGTCATATTTGTTCCATTTAGACATTTATAGCCATCATTTTGTGGTTAGATCTTAAAGAAAAGAATAAGCTGCACTAAGGACTTTGCTTGATAAGAGCTGGCATCAGAAATAAGGTCATCTATTATGCTTAAGTTTCTTAAGTGGGCTTCTTTTTGCTCATTCAACTCTTCTAATTTGTGCTCCTTTGCTATTTGGATTTTTTACCAGAAGGCAATGGAGCACCTGATTAAAAACGAATCACTTGTTTGTCGGTCTACATCACAACAGCTTTCAAGGATTTTTCTTATTTTGCTTTGTGCTTGTCAGTCTTGCTAGAAAAACAGGTGCGTGCACAGAGCTAGCCAGAAGCGCTTTTCTGTCAACAGCGCCAAATTATACTTGCTTCAATACTCCGTCAGTTCCATAGACCTAGTCAGACAGGGAAATTTTCTCGGTGTAACTATCATCGTCTGCCAAGAGCTAAAAAACATTTTGCCTAGCAGATGAAAACAGCAGTTTTGGTGATGATCCTCCCAATCTTTGTGACAGCTCTGACTCAGATTGTCTGACTTTCTGCATTCAGGTGAAATGGTATTAGATTTGATATGCTATCATCACTGAATCTGCTTTTTGCGATGTCCTTTTCTGTGTGTCATGAGTTTCAGGGAACATTGCAGTAGATTTGTTTGACCCCCGCTTTTTGGGTTTTAAATGATTTCACTTAAAATGGTGATCCGGCATAGTGAATTGCATTGAATTGATCCTAATCATAGTGTCAATCAGATTCAAACTAAATCTAATTGATTTAAAAAAATTGATTATGTAATAATTCATTTCATATAAAACACAACACAAAAGTAAAAGTACAGTCACAGGTATATATTGCATAAAACAGTATAAAATTATTCAACCAT
This sequence comes from Misgurnus anguillicaudatus, assembly GCF_027580225.2. Lineage (NCBI taxonomy): Eukaryota > Metazoa > Chordata > Actinopteri > Cypriniformes > Cobitidae > Misgurnus > Misgurnus anguillicaudatus. The sequence goes on along the minus strand of NC_073350.2, from coordinate 24,160,064 downwards.
TCGCGTTGCAAACCTTGCGACCTGAAGCAATACGATTACTTTATATGAAGAACTCTGTGATCAAAACTCACAATCAGATCACATTCAAACATAAACCAGCATGACGTAGTCGGTCAAGAGCCAATAGCGCTTCACATTCTTAGCTAACGAAATGATGCAATCGATCACGAGACACACAAGAGCCTTTTCACAATCATAGAAGATGTATCATCGCCTTTTCTGGCGGCAGTTTTTGAACACCGGATCTGATATTTACAGCCGATTGTGATCACTTTCGCATCTTTTCTTCAAATAAATCGATCGTTTGATCTCGGTACACTTAAAAATATTTTAAGTACATTTTTAAAGAGTTGTGACTGTTTGTATACTGCTTTTTATATCATATAGTAAATAAATAGGTACATTATTTGCCCTAAAGCCTGAAGAGTGTAATGTGTAATAAAATACAATTAATCCTGGCGGTTTAAATTGAAAATCATATCCCAGTACATACCATCATTGCAAAATTATACCTCAATATATATAATTTCATACCCTAATATATTAAGTTTGATATATTATATGAATCTATTGGTCGTATTTGGACAAATGGACAAATGACCAAAGCAATCGTATGGGTTGGAGAATAGGTGGAGACCTTTTACTAATTATTAGAATAATTATTATATGAAAGTGTATCACTTCTGAGATGGAGCTAAATCAGCGGGTTGTTTCTGCACACCGTCACGGGCAGTTTGTTTGGCAGATCTATGTGTTAATTTTTACCCAACATTTATGTATTTGATGTACACCTTTAAATAAAAGAAAGAATGGTCACCATAAACAGGCTTGACTGGGACTCAGTTTGGATTTTTATTTGTGCACATGAGATTTCAGAAGATTTTGAAACCCAATGAGATTTATTCAGAAGAACATCTCCTTTATCCTCAGCTGCTCCAATGCCCTGGGTTTCACATGTAGATAAATGTTAACACAGAAAAATAAATCCTCCCCTGCAAATCAAATGGCAACGAAAAAGACTCAATATCCCCTTTGGTGTAGCCATATACTCGTAAAACCGCCAACAGATGGGGTCACCTCGGTGTGTCCGTCCTTCTTGCTAATTTGCTAATGAATTTTTAATGCGAAATTGAGTAAAGAGAAGTTATGTGTTAGATCTTGGTCCTGTGCAAGTACCATAGGGGATATTTTTATATCTGCATCTGACCTGATTCCACCAGCGAGTGCAAACTCATTTCACTGCTGTCATGGTGTGAATGTGGAAGTCCAGTGACACAGGCAAACCACGCTCTCCAATGAGCCATTATGAAAGGTCAACCGAACAAGCTACATGATATTGTGCAGTTAGATGGATTGTGCTAGCTAGTCACTTATCACACCTAGAACCTGTACAGATTGGTTTGATCAGTAGGGGAAAGATATTGAGAAACTACAAAGATCTGGTTTTTGACTTTTTAAAAAAACATTTGAATGCATGAACATTAAAAACTTTGAAACTTTGTTCAAATAAACATGAAGCATGCTTCACTCTTTGTGTTAGTGGGCTTCCAGGCATACACAAAGCAACAACATGAATGTCTTTAAAGGAGCATATAAGAATATTTGATATTCTTTTGCCTCTTGTGAACTACGTGTTTGATGTGATTTCTCATAATCCCTTAACAACATCAAACCCTTCACGCACCTTCTCCTGACAACTCTTGAGCAAGACTTGCTTAAAATGTCTCTGTACGAAATGTATTTCTTTTTTCTACTCTTTACTTCTATGGAAGAGGTATTAATTAGGGGTCAAGCCCCGAAGGGGCGTAGAACCCTATTGTTATTGTTAGTTTTCTTATTATTATTATGTTTCCTCTTCCGCCATTGAAGTCAATGGCAGCCCATAGAACCGTACGTAGGAAAGTTATGAAATTTGGCACACATGTAGAGGACAGTCTCAGAAGTTACTATAGCAACATTGGTGTGTCTGACTCAAACCCTCTAGCGCCACCAACAGTCCAAAAATCCACTTATGTTCATGCTCATAACTTCTGACCCGTGAGTCCTAGAAACTAAATTCTTGTTTCCTCTGAATCCTTTGCTCATGATGATTCAAATGCACAATTTGATGTCATTTGTGTCATGCAAATCTTTCCGCCATTTTGAATTTTCCGTAAAACCTACTTTTTCGAACTCCTCCTAGAGCGTTCTTCCGATTTGCATGTCCTTTGGTATATAGCATCTAGAGACACCCCAGACAAAAAGTTATCAAAAGCTTTTTTATAGACCAATGCGTTCTCGTATACAGTAACAACATACAAGGCGGCGAGCACGCAAAAACGGACGTGAGGCCGTATCTTCGCAAAACTTTAATGTATCGACACGAAACTTGGTATATGTCATTACAGTCATGACCTGAGGGTGCCTGCAACGTTTCGTCACAGCGCCACCTAGTGGTCACGAGATTCGAAAAATGCCTATTTTTGCTTATAACTACTTCAAACTTGAGTCTAAAATCATGAAGGTGGTCTTGTTAGATTCCTTGAGGCATGCCGAGTCAAACGATACCAAACGGTTTTCGGTCGGCCATTTTGGGTGTCGGCCATTTTGAATTTTCTCATTAAGTTCAGTATTTCACAAACAGAATGGCGTATTGCTACGAAATTTGGCATGGTTCATCAGTGACATGTTCTGAGCACACCTATAAATCTTTAAGACAGCGCCACCTAGTGGTCAGGATATGTAAATAAATTGTTTAAAATCTTCATTTCATTTGATTAAATTGCCACTATGACATAAGAATTCACTTTATTGATTCCTGGGCTCATGCTGAGTCCGACTGTACCAAATGTGTCTGAGTCAAACCTACTTCCTGTCGGCCATTTTGAATTATATTGAACACCTACTTTTTCGAACTCCTCCTAGAGCGCTCGTGTGATTGGCTTGATTTTTGGTATGCATCGTCTAGAGACACTCTAGACAAAAAGTTATCAAAAGCTTTTCGGTAGACCTATCCGTTGTCGTATAACGCATCAAAGAATGCGAGGGCGAGCACGCCAATATGTGTTTGAGCCTGTATCTTCGCAAAACTTTTGCGTATTAATATGAGACTTGGTATATGTCATAACAGTGATGACCTGAGGGTGCATGCACCATTTCGTCACACTGCCCCCTACTGGTCACGAGATATAAAAAATGTCTATTTTTGCTTATAACTACTGCAAACTTGAATGTAAAATTATGAGACTGGTCTTGTTAGATTTCTTGAGGCATGCCGAGTCAAACAATACCAAATGGTTTTTGGTCGGCCATTTTGTGTGTCGGCCATTTTGAATTTTTTCTTTAAGTTCAAGTATTTCAGAAACGCAATTGCGTATTGTTATGAAACTTGGTATGGTTCATCAGCAACATGTTCTGGGAGGACTTGTAAACTTTTCGGTGCCCCCTAGTGGTCAAGAGATTTGAAGCTATATCTCTGCATCTCTTTATCGTATTTACACCAAATTTGGTGGGTGTCATCACAATCAAGACCTGAGTCACAATTTATTTTTTGGTCAGTGCCCCCTAGTGGTCAAGTCATTTAAGGCTATATCTCTGCATCTCTTTATTGTATTTACACCAAATTTGGTGGGTGTCATCACAATCAAGACCTGAGTCACAATTTATTGTTTGGTTAGTGCCCCCTAGTGGTCAAGTCATTTAAGGCTATATCTCTGTATCGCTTTATTGTATTTACACTAAATTTGGTATGTGTCATCACAGTCATGACCTGAGGTACCATCTATTGTTTCGGCACAGCGCCACCTAGTGGTCTCAAGATACGAAAAAATTGCTATTTTTCATAAAACTAATGCAAACTTAGATCTTAAATCATGACAGTCATCACGTATGAATCATTTTTTGCCATGTTTGGCTTGACCCCGGTATCGCTGCTTGCAGCTATATTTTTAGGGGTCAAGCCACGAAGTGGCGTAGACACCTATTGTTTCTGTTAGTTTTCTTATTATTATTATTCAGTTTCTTGTTCTTCCGCCATTGAAGTCAATGGCAGCCCATAGAACCGTACATAGGAAAGTTATGAAATTTGGCACACATGTAGAGGACAGTCTCAGAAGTTACTATAGCAACATTGGTGTGTCTGACTCAAACCCTCTAGCGCCACCAACAGTCCAAATATGCACTTATGTTCATGCTCACAACTTCTGACCCGTGAGTCCTAGAAACTAAATTCTTGTTTCCTCTGAATCCTTGGCTCATGATGATTCAAATGCACACATTGATGTCATTTGTGTCATGCACATCTTTCCGCCATTTTGAATTTTTTGTAAAACCTACTTTTTCGAACTCCTCCTAGACCGTTTGTCTGATTTGCATGTCCTTTGGAATGTAGCATCTAGAGACACCCATGACAAAAAGTTATCAAAAGCTTTTTGATAGACCAATGCGTTCTCATATAAATTGACAACATATATGGCGGCGAGCACGCCAAAACGGACGTGAGGCCTTATCTTCGCAAAACTTTATTGTATCGACACGAAACTTGGTATATGTCATAACAGTCATGACCTGAGGGTGCCTGCAACGTTTCGTCACAGCGCCACCTAGTGGTCACGAGATTCGAAAAATGCCTATTTTCGCTTATAACTACTTCAAACTTCAGTCTAAAATCATGAAGGTGGTCTTGTTAGATTCCTTGAGGCATGCCGAGTCAAACGATACCAAACGGTTTTCGGTCGGCCATTTTGGGTGTCGGCCATTTTGAATTTTCTCATTAAGTTCAATATTTCACAAACAGAATGGCGTATCGCTACGAAATTTGGCTTGGTTCATCAGTGACATGTTCTGAGCGCACTTATAAATCTTTAGGACGGCGCCACCTAGTGGTCAGGATATGTAAAAACAATTTTTTAAATCTTTATATCATTTGATTAAATTGCCACTATGACATAAGACTTCACTCTATTGATTCCTTGGCTCATGCTGAGTCCGACTGTACCAAATATGTCTGAGTCAAACCTACTTCCTGTCGGCCATTTTGAATTATATTGAACACATACTTTTTCAAACTCCTCCTAGAGCGCTCGTGTGATTGGCTTGATTTTTGGTATGCATCATCTAGAGACACTCTAGACAAAAAGTTATCAAAAGATTTTCGGTAGACCTATCCGTTGTCGTATAACGTATCAAAGAGTGCGAGGGCGAGCACGCCAAAATGTGTTTGAGCCTGTATCTTTGCAAAACTTTTGCGTATTAATATGAGACTTGGGATATGTCATAACAGTGATGACCTGAAGGCGCATGCACCATTTCGTCACACTGCCCCCTACTGGTCACGAGATATAAAAAATGTCTATTTTTGCTTATAACTACTGCAAATTTGAATGTAAAATTATGAGACTGGTCTTATTAGATTTCGTGAGGCATGCCGAGTCAAACGATACCAAATGGTTTTTGGTCGGCCATTTTGTGTGTCGGCCATTTTGAATTTTTCTTTAAGTTCAAGTATTTCAGAAACGCAATTGCGTATTGTTATGAAACTTGGTATGGTTCATCAGCAACATGTTCTGGGAGGACTTGTAAACGTTTCGGTGCCCCCTAGTGGTCAAGAGATTTGAAGCTATATCTCTGCATCTCATTATCGTATTTACACCAAATTTGGTGGGTGTCATCACAATCAAGACCTAAGTCACCTTCTATTGTTTTGGTCAGTGCCCCCTAGTGGTCAAGTCATTTAAGGCTATATCTCCGTATCGCTTTATCGTATTTACATTAAATTTGGTATGTGTCATCACAGTCATGACCTGAGGCACCATCTATTGTTTCGGCACAGCGCCACCTAGTGGTCTCAATATACGAAAAAATTGCTTTTTTTTCATAAAACTAATGCAAACTTAGATCTTAAATCATGACAGTCATCACGTATGAATAATTTTTTGCCATGTTTGGCTTGACCCCGGTATCGCTGCTTGCAGCTATATTTAGGGGTCAAGCCCCGAAGGGGCGTAGAACCCTATTGTTATTGTTAGTTTTCTTATTAGGGGTCAAGCCCCGAAGGGGCGAAGACCCCTATTGTATTTGTTAGTTTTCCTATTATAATAATTATTATTCTGGTTCTTCTTCCGCCATTGCGGTCTATGGCAGCCCATAGAACCGTACATAGGAAAGTTATGAAATTTGGCACACTGATAGAGGAGAGTCCAATGTGTCCCCACAGCAAATTTGGAGTCTCTATCTCTAACCCTCTAGCGCCACCAACAGTCCAAATTTGAGCGTATGTTTTTGCTTATAACTTCTGATCCGTAAGTCCCAGAAACAAAATTCTTGCTTCCTCTGATTCCTTGGCTCAAGACGATTCGATTAGACCCTATGAATTCATTTTCCGTCAAGAAAATTTTTCCGCCATTTTGAATTGTTTAAAAAACCTACTTTTTCGAACTCGTCCTAGAGCTTTTGTCCGATTGCCACGAAAATCGGTATGTATCATCTTGAGACACTCATGGCAAAAAGTTATCAAAAGAATGTCGATACAGCAATCCGTTGTCGTATACCGCCTTAACGAATTTTACGTAGAGCGCAAAAAAACAGATTTTAGGCTGTATCTTCGTCAAACTTAGGCCTATTGACACGACACTTGGTACTTGTGATGCCAGTCAGGAACTGAGGGTGCCTGCACAGTTTCGTCGCAGCGCCACCTAGTGGCCAGAGAAATGTTTTATACACCTATAACTTTGGCTCCGATCGACGTATATTTACGGGACTTGTTTCCTTGAAGTCCTGAATAGTCGCCGAGTCCAACGATACCAAACATGCCAGAATTCGCCTTACGGTTAGCCCTGTGCAGCAAAACAGCACTTAAACAACATGCGCGAATATCTCTGCGAGCGTTATTCCGATCGACTCGAAAACACCATAGGAAGAAACTAACCTTACCTTCTGAACAAAAAGTTCTATTGGCGTTATATTAAAATTTTCATCAGAAATGGCCGAAAATTGCAAAAAACGAAAAATTACCTTCAAATTTTGTGTTTTTTACACATAAATGGTTGTAACTTCGTAAAGCAAAGAGATTTTTTCACCATATTTGATACGCTGATGTACGACCACAGTCTGAGGCTACACAAAAAAAATGGTATGCTTGCACCACTAGTTGGCCTTATAATTGAACAAAATCTTTGAAATCAAGCCACCCTATGGTCATACAACTGTTTCTTCACTAAACTAAAGTGTATAGTCATAAAACTAGCTAGATGTAACACAGTTATGACCTGCGGTTACATGCACAATTTTGTCATTGCGCCACCTAGTGGTTTTGAGATAGAAATATGGTACTTTTGTCTAAAACTACTCCAACAATACATCTAAAATCTTGAGTCATCATGTATTATTCCTTTCATGGCTTGGAGATCATTGGTGCATGCCAATTAACTCCTTAGCAACCAATTAGGATACCTTATCAACCCTTTTTACAAGAGCTATATCTCTGCATCAGAACATCGTAGAGACATGGGGGTGGTCTCTTTTGACTCATTAACACCACTGTAACATTTTGTGAGCTGAGAATTGCCACTGCAAGCACCACTCACATTTTCATCAATGTTCTAGTTGTCAATGCTCCTCGAGAAGAGAGGGACAGATTACACTGAATGAAAACACAGCTTTTTTGCTGATAACTGTTATATTATTTAGTCTGAAATCAAGAGATTTTACTAGGTTCTTTAAACTGCTCATCCGAATTCAACTTTACTTTCTTCTGTGCTGCTTTCTTCTGTGCTGCTTGCAGCTATATTTAGGGGTCAAGCCCCGAAGGGGCGAAGACCCCTATTGTATTTGTTAGTTTTCTTTTTACAATTATTATTAGTTATTCTTCTTCCGCCATTGCGGTCTATGGCAGCCCATAGAACCGTACGTAGGAAAGTTATGAAATTTGGCACACTGATAAAGGACACTCCAGTGTGTCCCCACAGCAAATTTGGAGTCTCTATGTCTAACCCGCTAGCGCCACCAACAGTCCAAAGTTGCACTTATGTTTTTGCTTATAACTTCTGGTCCGTATGTCCTAGAAACACAATTCTCATTTTCTCTGATTCCTTGGCTCAAGACGATTCGAAAGGACCCTATGACGTCATTTTCCGTCATGAAAATTTTTCCACTATTTTGAATTATTCGTAAAACCTACTTTTTCGAACTCGTCCTAGAGCTTTTGTCCGATTGCCACGAAAATCGGCACGTAGCATCTAGAGACACTCATGGCAAAAAGTTATCAAAAGAATTTCAATACACCAATCCGTTGTCGTATACCGCCTTAACAAATTTTACATAGAGTGCAAAAAAACTGATTTTAGGCTGTACCTTCGTCAAACTTAGGCCTATTGACATGACACTTGGTACTTGTGATGCCAGTCAGGAACTGAGGGTGCATGCACAGTTTCGTCGCAGCGCCACCTAGTGGTCAGATTAATGTATTACACGCCTATAACTTTGGCTGTGGTCAATGTATTGTCACGGGACTTGTTTCCTTGGAGTTTTGAATAGTTGCCGAGTCCAACGATACCAAACTTGTCAGAATTCGCCTTACGGTTAACCCTGCGCAGCAAAATAGCGCTTAAAAAACACGCGCGAATATCTACGCGAGCGTTTTTCCGAACGACTCGAAAACACCATAGGGAGAAACTAACCTTACCTTCTGAACAAAAAGTTCTATTGGCGTTATATTAAAATTTTCATCAGAAATGGCCGAAAATTGCAAAAAACAAAAAATTACCTTTAAATTTGGTGTTTTTTACACATAAATGGTTATAACTCTGCAACAAAATGAGATTTTTACACCAGATTTGATACGCTGATGCATGAGCACATTCTGAGACCACACAAAAAAAATTGTATGCTTGCACCACTAGATGGCCTTATAATTGAACAAAATCTTTGATAACAAGCCAGCCTTATGGTCATACAACTGTTTCTTAACTAAACTAAGTGTATAGTCATAAAACTAGCTAGATGTAACACAATCATGACCTAATGTTGCATGCACAATTTTGTCATTGCGCCACCTACTGGTTTTTAGATAGAATATGGTATTTTTGCCTAAAACTACTGCAACAACACATCTAAAACCATGAGTTATCATGGATTATTCCTTTCATAGCTTTGACTATAATCACTGATGGTTGCCAATTCACTCCCCAGCAACCATTGAGAATACCTTATCAACCACTTTTACAAAAACTATATCTCTGCATCAGAACATCGTAGAGACACGGGGATGGTCTCTTTTTTTACTAATTAAACTTGTTATAACATAATGTGACCCATGTTTTGCCACTGCAAACACCACTCACATGTCCTTCAGTGCTCTCATGTTCCATGATTGTCAATAACAAAAGGACGATTGCAGTAGACAAGAACTTAGATTATTTTTGTTGATAACTTTTTTGTTTTTTCATCTAAAATAATTAGGTTTACCTAGGTTCTTCAATCTGCTTATCCAATCTCAATTTAAATCCTTTTGTGCCCTTTTCGGCTTGACCCCAGCATTGCTGCTTGCAGCTATATTTAGGGGTCAAGCCCAGAATGGGCGAAGACCCCTATTGTATCTGTTAGTTTTCTTATTATAATTATTAGTTATTCTTCTTCCGTTTCTTCTTCCGCCATTGCGGTCTATGGCAGCCCATAGAACCGTACGTAGGAAAGTTATGAAATTTGGCACACTGATAAAGGACAGTCCAATGTGTCTCCACAGCAAATTTGGAGTCTCTATCTCCAACCCTCTAGCGCCACCAACAGTCCAAAGTTGCACTTACGTTTTCACTTATAACTTCTGACCCGTAAGTCCTAGAAACGAAATTCTTGATTCTTCTGATTCCTTGGCTCAAGCCGATTCGACTGGACCCTATGACATCATTTTCCGTCATGAAAATTTTTCCGCCATTTTGAATTATTCGTAAAACCTACTTTTGCGAACTCGTCCTAGAGCTTTTGCCCGATTGCCAAGAAAATCGGTATGTAGCATCTACAGACACTCACGGCAAAAAGTTATCAAAAGAATTTTGATAAACCAATCCGTTGTCGTATAGCGCGTCAACGAATTTTAGGTAGAGCGCAAAAAAACAGATTTTAGGCTGTATCTTCGCCAAACTTAGGCCTATTGACACGAAACTTGTTAATTGAGATGCCAGTCAGGAACTGAGTGTGCATGCACCGTTTCGTCGCAGCGCCACCTAGTGGTCAGACTTATGCTTTACATGCCTATAACTTTGGACATGATCGACGTTTTTTCACGGGACTTGTTTCATTGAAGTCCTGAATAGTTGCCGAGTCCAACGATACCAAACATGCCAGATTTCGCCTTACGGTTAACCCTGCGCAGCAAAACAGCACTTAAAAAACACATGCGAATATCTCCGCGAGCGTAATTCCAATCGACTCGAAAACACCATAGGAAGAAACTAACCTTACCTTCTGAACAAAAAGTTCTATTGGCGTTATATTAAAATTTTCATCAGAAATGGCCGAAAAATGCAAAAAACGAAAAATTACCTTTACATTTTGTATTTTTTACACATAAATGGTTATAAATTCGCAACGAAAAGAGATTTTTTCACCATATTTGATACGCTGATGTATGACCACAGTATGAGGCCACACAAAAAAAATTGTATGCTTCCACCACTAGATGGCGTTATAATTGAACAAAACCTGTGATATCAAGCCAATCCTATGGTCATACAACTGTTTCTTCACTAAACTAAAGTGTATAGTCATTAAACTAGCTAGATACAACACAGTTATGATTTGAGGTTGCATGCATAATTTTGTCAGTGTGCCACCTAGTAGTTTTGAGATAGAAAATGGTAATTTTTGCCTAAAACTACTGCAACAACACATCTAAAACCATAAGTCATCATGAATTATTCATTTCATGGCTTGGATTATAATCACTGGTGGATGTCAATTTACTCTCTAGCAACCAATGAGAATACCTTATCAACCGTTTTTGCAAGAGCTATATCTCTGCATCAGATTATCGTAGAGACATGGGGATGGGCTCTTTTGACTCATTAACACCACTGTAACATTTTGTAAGCTGAGTATTACCACTGCAAGCACCACTCACATTTCCTTCAGTGTTCTAGTTATCAATGCTAGTTGAGAAGAGAGGGGGAGATTTCACTAAATGAGAACACAGCTCTTTTGCTGATAACTGTTATATTGTTTTGTCTGAAATCAAAAGATGTTCCTAGGTTCTTTAAACTGCTCATCCGAACTCAACTTTACTTTCTTCTGTGCCCTTTTTGGCTTGACCCCGGTAATTGCTGCTTGCAGCTATATTTAGGGGTCAAGCCCCGAAGGGGCGTAGAACCCTATTGTATTTGTTAGTTTTCTTTTTATAATAATTATTATTATTATTAGTTATTCTTCTTCCGCCATTGCGGTCTATGGCAGCCCATAGAACCGTACGTAGGAAAGTTATGAAATTTGGCACACTGATAAAGGACAGTCCAATGTGTCCCCACAGCAAATTTGGAGTCTCTATGTCTAACCCACTAGCGCCACCAACAGTCCAAAGTTGCACTTATGTTTTTGCATATAACTTCTTATCCGTAAGCCCTAGAAACAAAATTCTTGGTTCCTCTGATTCCTTGGCTCAAGACGATTCCATTGGACCCTATGTCGTTATTTTCCGTCATGAAAATTTGTCCGCCATTTTGAATTATTCGTAAAACCTACTTTTTCGAACTCGTCCTAGAGCTTTTGCCCGATTGCCACCAAAATTGGTATGTATCATCTTGAGACACTCATGGCAAAAAGTTATCAAAAGAATTTCGATACAACAATCCGTTGTCGAATACCGCCTTAACGAATTTTACGTAGAGCGCAAAAAAACAGATTTTAGGCTGTATCTTCGTCAAACTTAGGCCTATTGACACGACACTTGGTACTTGTGATGCCAGTCAGGAACTGAGGGTGCATGCACAGTTTCGTCGCAGCGCCACCTAGTGTCCAGAAAAATGATTTATACACCTATAACTTTGGCTCCGATTGATGTATTTTCACAGGACTTGTTTGTTTGGAGTTCTGAATAGTTGCCAAGTCCAACGATACCAAACATGCCAGAATTCGCCTTACAGTTAACCCTGTACAGCAAAATAGCGCTTAAAAAACACGCGTGAATATCTCCACGAGCGTTTTTCCGATTGACTCGAAAACACCATAGAAAGAAACTAACCTTACCTTCTGAACAAAAAGTTCTATTGGCGTTATATTAAATTTTTCATCAGAAATGGCCGAAAGTTGCAAAAAACGAAAAAATACCTTCAAATTCTGTGTTTTTTACACATAAATGGTTGTAACTTTGTAACGAAAATATATTTTTCCACCAGATTTGATACGCTGATGCATGAGCACATTCTGAGCCTACACAAAAAAAATTGTATGCTTGCACCACTAGATGGCCTTATAATTGAACAAAACCTTTGATAACAAGCCAGCCCTATGGTCATACAACTGTTTCTTCACTAAACTAAAGTGTATAGACATAAAACTAGCTAGATATAACACAATCATGACCTGTTGTTGCATGCACAATTTTGTCATTGCGCCACCTACTGGTTTTGAGATAGAATATGGTATTTTTACCTAAAACTACTGCAACAACACATCTAAAACCATGAGTCATTATGGATTATTCCTTTCATGGCTTTGACTATAATCACTGGTGGTTGCCAATTCACTCCCTAGCAACCATTGAGAATACCTTATCAACCGTTTTTGCAAAAGCTATATCTCTGCATCAGAACAAGATAGAGACACGGGGATGGTCTCTTTTGACTCATTAACACCACTGTAACATCTTGTGAGCTGAGTTTTCCACTGCAAGCACCACTCACATGTCCTTCAGTGTTCTAGTTGTCAATGATATTCGAGAACAGAGGGAGTGATTTCACTGAATGAGAACGCAGCTTTTTTGCTGGAAACTGTTATATTATGTTGTCTGAAATCAAGAGATTTTCCTAGGTTCTTTAAACTGCTTATCCAAACTCACCTTTACATCCTTCTGTGCCCTTTTCGGCTTGACCCCGGTATTGCTGCTTGCAGCTATATTTAGGGGTCAAGCCCCGAAGGGGCGTAGAACCCTATTGTATTTGTTAGTTTTCTTTTTATAATAATTATTATTATTATTAGTTATTCTTCTTCCGCCATTGCGGTCTATGGCAGCCCATAGAACCGTACGTAGGAAAGTTATGAAATTTGGCACACTGATAAAGGACAGTCCAATGTGTCCCCACAGCAAATTTGGAGTCTCTATGTCTAACCCACTAGCGCCACCAACAGTCCAAAGTTGCACTTATGTTTTTGCTTATAACTTCTGATCCGTAAGCCCTAGAAACAAAATTCTTACTTCCTCTGATTCCTTGGCTCAAGACGATTCGATTGGACCCTATGTCGTTATTTTCCGTCATAAAAATTGTTCCGCCATTTTGAATTATTCGTAAAACCTACTTTTTCGAACTCGTCCTAGGGCTTTTCTCCGATTGCCACGAAAATTGGTATGTATCATCTTGAGACACTCATGGCAAAAAGTTATCAAAAGAATTTCGATACAGCAATCCGTTGTCGTATACCGCCTTAACAAATTTTACGTAGAGCGCAAAAAAACTGATTTTAGGCTGTATCTTCGTCAAACTTAGGCCTATTGACACGACACTTGGTACTTCTGATGCCAGTCAGGAACCGAGGGTGCATGCACAGTTTCGTTGCAGCGCCACCTAGTGGCCAGAGAAATGTTTTATACACCTATAACTTTGGCTCCGATTGACGTATTTTCACAGGACTTGTTTCTTTGGAGTTCTGAATAGTTGCCGAGTCCAACGATACCAAACATGCCAGATTTCGCCTTACGGTTAACCCTGGGCAGCAAAATAGCGCTTAAAAAACACGCGTGAATATCTCCGCGAGCGTTATTCCGATCGTCTCGAAAACACCATAGGAAGAAACTAACCTTACCTTCTGAACAAAAAGTTCTATTGGCGTTATATTAAAATTTTCATCAGAAATTGCCGAAAATTGCAAAAAACGAAAAATTACATTCAAATTTTGTGTTTTTTACACATAAATGGTTGTAACTTCGTAACGAAAATATATTTTTTCACCAGATTTGCTACGCTGATGCATGAGCACATTCTGAGGCAACACAAAAAAAATTGTGTGCTTGCACCACTAGATGGCCTTATAATTGAACAAAACCTTTGATAACAAGCCAGCCTTATGGTCATACAACTGTTTCTTAACTAAACTAAAGTGTATTGTCATAAAACTAGCTAGATGTAACACAATCATGACCTGATGTTGCATGCACAATTTTTTCATTGCGCCACCTACTGGTTTTGAGATAGAATATAGTATTTTTGCCTAAAACTACTGCAACAACACATCTAAAACCATGAGTCATCATGGATTATTCCTTTCATGGCTTTGACTATAATCACTGGTGGTTGCCAAGTTCCCTTTCAGTCGGTCACTACGACGTCACGTCGTGACCGACGAATTGGGAGCTCGCTTAGAGAGACCAATCTGCTTCGAATACTACTAAAACGCCAATGAACTTGGCATTGAGATATTTGCATAATGCTGGCGCCGCCCCGCCAGGTGCGCATATAAGGCGCACGTGCAAATAGGGAAATAGCTTTTTTTCGCTTCGAAAGCCGGCTTTATCTGACTGAGAAGCTACTATCTGCTCTTCGGGGAACGGTTGCTGAAGTTGATTGACAAGCAGTACTAACACAGCGGACGCTCGCAGTATTCCACTGCTCTGCATATTTTTTGTTTTGAGTTTAGTGTGTGCGTTGCCTTTCCCTGTGCGCATCATCAGCTGAGCACCTAAAGAGTGATTTCCCTGAAAGAGTGATACGTGAGAGCTCTGTGTCTTTTTAAAGACAGCCACTCTCTCGTATATTCGGAGATCAGCGTCCTTTTCAGGATTGCTTTTCGTCCGTGCGATCTTGGATGTGAGAGGTATAAGGGTTCCAGTTACGGTCACGAGCGCTGTCTTCATGCTTGGGCATCAAGCACTCTGAGGCTGCGCTCGTGGAGAGTTTTTGTTCTCTCTGTGAGAGCATAACCCTCTTGGATTGCGGAGACGACTGACGTTTCTACGGGAATGCTGTCCGCGTCTTTGCAGTGCTGACACCGCCATGGTGCGGCTGTCAAGCGCTCGCATGACGCTCTTCGCATCACTACGCTGAGGAGGACGGAGGGCGCGTCCTCCACCTACCGGCCTTTCATCCTCAGCCGGTTGAGGTTCCGGTGGAGACGGCAGAGTCGTGTTCTACGATGTCTGCCGAATCCATTGGACCTCCTTCTGGTCCCGTTCACTTCTGCAGCATCAGAGGGGTGTCCAAATTTCCTCCGGAGTGGAGTCGTTCCGGAGATGGCGGCCGTGCCCGCTCGAGCGGCGGTAACGGTAGAGTTGGAGGGGTTAACCCCTCTCCGCCCGAACCGTACCGCCCACGTGATTGGTATTTCGGAGCTGCTCGGGCCTCTCGGTCCTCTGCTCCTGTGCCTTTCTTCCCGACGGCACGAAGAGCTGACGTGGTTTGCGGCCATCCGGCCGTTCAGCTTCAGCTTTCACCCCTCACCTCCCTCACCAATGGAGCTGCTAAGGGCAGGGACCCTTCAGTGGAGCGGGGGGTTGCGATGCAGCTGCGTTCCTGGAGGGACCACCCAACCCTTCCCTCCCGTGTTTGTAGATAGTCGTCCGGTCACGGGCGCTGTCCGTCAGGCATGCGGAGAGGCGGCTTCAGCCCTGCACGCAATAACGTTGCTACGGGTTCACCAAGGATTTACGAGGGAGGCCGCGACCTTCAGTCGTGCGATGTTCACGACAGTGGTTCAAGATCGCCACCTTTGGCTGTGTCTGGCTGACGGACGCAGGCGAGAACAACTTCTTGAATGCTCCTGTCTCACAGACCGGCCTCTTCGGCGAGGCCGTGGAGTCGTACAGCTCCGCTGCGCAGACTGAGGCGATCTCTGTGGTCACGCCCCGGCGAAGGAGAGCTGCCCTTGGTAAAAACCACCACGCCGGTTCCTCAGTCTGCCTCTCGCCGTCGGCGTCCTGCGGCGACCACCTCCGTTCCCCTCCTCGGACTCCATCTCGGCAGCGCGGGGGAACCGGTCGTCAGCAGCTCGCCCGCCCGCTTAGCCGCTTCCCGTGAATCGGGAGTTTAAGTGGCCAGTAAGCGGGCGACCTGGATTGGCAGAGGATCACTCTTCAGGAGACGGTGATTCGCTCCTTCCCCCGATAGAGGGTCGGGTGGAAAATTCTTGGTTTACATATGTTCCACCGGCTGTTTAGCCGGTGCCCACTAACCACACACAGAGTGCATTCCTCTTCCCTCTCCAGGTCTCCAGAGGATCGAGAGAGCCGTGAGCGGGCACACACCAGCTTACCCTACCTCTCCTCTATCGCCAGCGGGTGTTCTGAGGAGTCCGAGCCCTCCACTCAGGAGACCGGACCACCAGCAACCCCTTCGGTGTCTGCGTCCTCAGCTGAGGAGACCGGACGACCGTTTCCCTCAGCGGGCTCAGGTCAGTGTTACACACACACATACTGTGATGCTTATGCTGTCTCAGCAGACGCACCGGCAGTCTCACCTGTCTCGCTTCGCTGCCCCACCGCGGGTACTTTGGTAGTGTCGTTAATTCTCCTCGTACGGTGCCTGGGTGCTTGGCTTCAGTTCCCAGCCCGTTTCGTTGGGTTTTACGCACGATCCGCCTCGGTTACGAAATACAATTACCGGCACAACCCCGAAATTCTCGGGCTTTCGTTTCTCTATAGTGAAAGTATCCGATGCACATGTACTGCGTGCATAAGTCGATGTCCTGCTGGCGAAGGATTATCGTGCCGGTCCCTCTTACCGAGATGATGATATGATGATAGGGTTTTCCAGCCTTTATCTCATAGTACCCGAAATACGCGGTGGGTTACGATCGATTTGATTTACGCCCGGCTCTACGGAGGTGGTCTTTTTGGATGATAACGCCGAGGCTCGTATTTCAATATTCAGATCGGTTGCAGCTTTAGACCTGTAAGACGTGTACTTTTGTGTCCATCTCCCCTCGCCTTAGACCGTTTTTTCGCTCTGCGTCGTGGGGTGGGCATATTAATATTAAGTACACCATTCGAGCTGTCTCTCTCTCTCCGTGTCTCCATGAAAGTGTTAGTCACGGCATTAAAATATCAGAGAGAGAGCGTTGTTCGCATTCTGCTTTATTTACGTTGACTTATAATAGCCCGTTCTTGGCAGACGTGCGCGAACACAGAGAGTTAATGCTTCGGCATCTCGCACGTTTAAGTCATCAGGTCGACTGGGAAAGAGCAACTTTGCCCCGTGCAGAGGATCCTTTTTCTCAGTATGGAATTAGACTCGATCAACTAATTGGCGTGTTTTACAAGAGCGCGCAACTAGTCAGTTCTGACTTGCCTCGGTTTAATTAGAGGGAAGTACGCGGTCCCTCTGATACAATTTCAGAAGCTCCTGGACATATGACAGCATGCTGCAGCCGTGACACTGCGAGCTGCGTCATATGAGACCGCTTCAGCGTTGGCTTTACGATCGAGTCTCGAGGAGAGCGTGGCGCACCGGCATACATTGTGTAAAACACTACACCTGCGTGTCATTTAAATTTCCCCGTAGTAGACCCAGCATTTCTGATAGCAAGATATGCCTCTGAGGGGTCTCCTGGCATTCTGTAGCATGCGATGCCCTAAGCACGGGATGTTCAGCCACGTATGACGGGCCTGCAGTCTGGGGTGTGCATAGCACCCCAACTGCCGCGAGCGGTGCGCTGTATATCTGGGACTTGTACGCTCCGCTATGGAGATGCGAGGGAAGGATGTATTTGTCGACACCGATAACTTTGCGACTGTTGCGTTATTTACCGTTAAGGCGGTTTTTGCGCTCTCGTCACCTGTCGCATCTCGCTCGTCATCTCCTCTTTTGGAGTCAGAAGCATCTGAGGTCCCTTCGTGCCATTTACATCCCGGGATCGCTCAATACAGCGGTACGCGCTTCCGAGCTGCGCCCCCGGCGAATGGCGACTCCACCCCCAGACGGTCCAGCTAATTTGGAAGAAGTTCGGTTGTGCGTAGATAGATCTGTTTGCGTCGCCGGACGATACCCACTGTCGCCTATTTTATTCACTAACCGAGGGCAGCCTCGGCGTGGATGCGTTGGCACACAGCTGACCGCGGGGGGTGCGTAAATACGCATTCCTTCCAGTGAGCTTTATTGCGCAGACACTGTGCAAAGTCAGGCAGGACGAGGAGAGCCTTTTATTAATCGTCCGTACTGGACGACCAAGACTTGGTTTTCATAGTTAATGCTCCTCGCGACAGCCCTCCCTGGCGGATTCCCCTGAGGAAGGACTTTCTTTCTTAGGAAGGGGCACATTTGGCACTCGCGCCCCGACCTGTGGAGATCCATGTACGGTCGTTGAGCGCGCGCAAGGTTTAGGTGATTTAACGCAAGCGGTATCTAACACCATCGACGCGGTTCGAGCACCGTCCACAGGACGGGCTTACGCGCTTAATGAAACCTTTTCGTCACCCGGTGCTCTTCGCAACGCGAGGACCCAGAGAATGCCCTTTAACATTATGCTTTATATCTTTAACATGGGTTAGATGGTAGGCTGTCCCTCCGCCATTAAAATTGATATCGCCGCTATTTCTGCTCATCACTCACTTATCTACGGCAGATCAGTTGGCCAGCATGATTTAATTATTACATTTTAAAGAGGCGCTCGCAGGCTAAACCCCTCGCGCCCTCCCTCTTTTTTCCTGAGACCTGTCCATGGTGCTGAAGCCTTCAGGTCTCCGATTTAGCCTTTGCAGTGTGCGAGTCTGAAGTTTTTATCAATGAAAGCTCTGACCCTGCTAGCATTGGCCTCCATGAAGAGAGTAGGAGATTTACATGCATTCTCTGTTGACGATTCGTGCTTTTAGTTTGGTCCTGCTGTCTCACTGAAGACCCAGACCAGGCTACGTGCCCAAAGTTCCCACCACTCCCTTCAGAGATAAGGTGGTGAGCTTGCAAGCGTTGCCTTTGGAGCAGGCAAACCCAACCGAGGCTTTGTTGTGCCCCGTACGCGCACTGCGATTCTACGTGGTCCGCACGCAAAGCTTCAGGACCTCAGACCAGCTCTTTGTTTGTTATGGTGGCCAGCAGAAAGGGAAAGCTGTCACTAAGCAGAGGATGTCTCATTGGATAGTTGATACTATCGCCCTGGTTTATAATTTGCAGGGCATTCCTTGCCCCTTAATTTGAGAGCGCACTCCACTCGGAGTGTTGCCTCATCTTGGGCATGAGCTCGTGGTTCCTCGCTAACAGACATCTGTAGAGCTGCTGGTTGGGCGACACCTAATACGTTCATTAGATTCTACAATGTTCGTATCGAGCCTGTATCCTCTCGTGTTCTGTCCTCACCAGGGAGGACACGGAGAGCAGACTCGCAAGTCGGCTTGCAGCCTCCGACTGAGGCTCCAAATTGAGTTTCAGTATGGAAGGCTAACAGAGCAAAAATGCGTAATGGTTTGATTTGCTCTCTCCACTGCCTTGATAGCCTTTGTTGCGGAGCATTGGCTGTCAGCCTTTCACTAGCTGTATTCTTACGAACCTACGTGTTTGGCCAGGGCCCCACATTGTGTCCCAACGGGTTCCTTTGTGAGTATTATTCCGTGGGGTTAATCCTACCAGCCCACGTTTCCCTTAGCAGAGCACTGCTTTGCTTACACAGCCACGGCTGTCATTTATACCTCAACTACGGTTGACTTTCGTCCACCATTAGCCCTTAACGGGGCGGTGACTTCCGCAGCGTCCCTATACCGCTCAGTTAGGGCGCTTCCCAGTCGCTGGCACTACTGTGGGGTTAAAGGAACATCTAGTGCCCGGCCTTCTGCCTTGAAACCTAATTCTCCTATCCTTAAGTGGAACCGGAGGGCTTTAAGCAGACACTGGAAGAGGTCAGCCCCTAGTGGCGTTTTAGTAGGGTTTCCCAATTCGTCGGTCACGACGTGACGTCGTAGTGACCGACTGAAAGGGAACGTCTCGGTTACGGATGTAACCCTCGTTCCCTGAAGGAGGGAACGGAGACGTCACGTCCCGTCGCCACAGGTGCTGCCACCTGCTGTTTAGGCCGGTCACCTTCCGGCTTTCTCAGCGAACAGAAGCTATTTCCCTATTTGCACGTGCGCCTTATATGCGCACCTGGCGGGGCGGCGCCAGCATTATGCAAATATCTCAATGCCAAGTTCATTGGCGTTTTAGTAGTATTCGAAGCAGATTGGTCTCTCTAAGCGAGCTCCCAATTCGTCGGTCACGACGTGACGTCTCCGTTCCCTCCTTCAGGGAACGAGGGTTACATCCGTAACCGAGACGTTACTCCCTAGCAACCATTGAGAATACCTTATCGACCGTTTTTGCAAAAGCTATATCTCAGCATCAAAACATCGTAGAGACACGGGGATGGTCTCTTTTGAGTTATTAAACTTGTTGTAACATGATGTGACCCATGTTTTGCCACTGCAAACACCACTCACATGTCCTTCAGTGCTCTAATGTTTCATGACTGTCAATAACAGAAGGACGATTGTAGTAGACAAGAACTTAGATTATTTTTGTTGATAACTTTTTTGTGTTTTCATCTAAAATTATTAGGTTTACTTAGGTTCTTCAATCTGCTTATCCAATCTCAATTTTACATCCTTTTGTGCCCTTTTCGGCTTGACCCCGGCATTGCTGCTTGCAGCTATATTTAGGGGTCAAGCCCCGAAGGGGCGTAGAACCCTATTGTATTTGTTAGTTTTCTTTTTATAATAATTATTATTATTATTAGTTATTCTTCTTCCGCCATTGCGGTCTATGGCAGCCCATAGAACCGTACATAGGAAAGTTATGAAATTTGGCACACTGATAAAGGACAGTCCAATGTGTCCCCACAGCAAATTTGGAGTCTCTATGTCTAACCCACTAGCGCCACCAACAGTCCAAAGTTGCACTTATGTTTTTGCATATAACTTCTTATGCGTAAGCCCTAGAAACAAAATTCTTGGTTCCTCTGATTCCTTGGCTCAAGACGATTCCATTGGACCCTATGTGGTTATTTTCCGTCCTGAAAATTTGTCCGCCATTTTGAATTATTCGTAAAACCTACTTTTTCAAACTCGTCCTAGAGCTTTTGTCCGATTGCCACCAAAATTGGTATGTATCATCTTGAGACACTCATGGCAAAAAGTTATCAAAAGAATTTCGATACAACAATCCGTTGTCGAATACCGCCTTAACGAATTTTACGTAGAGCGCAAAAAAACAGATTTTAGGCTGTATCTTCGTCAAACTTAGGCCTATTGACACGACACTTGGTACTTGTGATGCCAGTCAGGAACTGAGGGTGCATGCACAGTTTCGTCGCAGCGCCACCTAGTGTCCAGAAAAATGATTTATACACCTATAACTTTGGCTCCGATTGATGTATTTTCACAGGACTTGTTTGTTTGGAGTTCTGAATAGTTGCCAAGTCCAACGATACCAAACATGCCAGAATTCGCCTTACAGTTAACCCTGTACAGCAAAATAGCGCTTAAAAAACACGCGTGAATATCTCCACGAGCGTTTTTCCGATTGACTCGAAAACACCATAGAAAGAAACTAACCTTACCTTCTGAACAAAAAGTTCTATTGGCGTTATATTAAATTTTTCATCAGAAATGGCCGAAAGTTGCAAAAAACGAAAAAATACCTTCAAATTCTGTGTTTTTTACACATAAATGGTTGTAACTTTGTAACGAAAATATATTTTTCCACCAGATTTGATACGCTGATGCATGAGCACATTCTGAGCCTACACAAAAAAAATTGTATGCTTGCACCACTAGATGGCCTTATAATTGAACAAAACCTTTGATAACAAGCCAGCCCTATGGTCATACAACTGTTTCTTCACTAAACTAAAGTGTATAGACATAAAACTAGCTAGATATAACACAATCATGACCTGTTGTTGCATGCACAATTTTGTCATTGCGCCACCTACTGGTTTTGAGATAGAATATGGTATTTTTACCTAAAACTACTGCAACAACACATCTAAAACCATGAGTCATTATGGATTATTCCTTTCATGGCTTTGACTATAATCACTGGTGGTTGCCAATTCACTCCCTAGCAACCATTGAGAATACCTTATCAACCGTTTTTGCAAAAGCTATATCTCTGCATCAGAACATCGTAGAGACACAGGGATGGTCTCTTTTGACTAATTAAACTTGTTGTGACATAATGTGACCCATAATTTGCCACTGGAAACGCCACTCACATGTCCTTCAGTGCTCTAATGTTCCATGCTTGTCAATAACAGAAAGACGATTGCATTAGACAAGAACATAGATCATGTTTGTTGATAACTTTTTGTTTTTTCATCTAAAATTATTAGGTTTACCTAGGTTCTTCAATCTGCTTATCCAATCTCAATTTTGCATCCTTTTGTGCCCTTTTCGGCTTGACCCCGGCATTGCTGCTTGCAGCTATATTGGCAATTGTTTCTGTTAGTAAATTTTTCTTCTTCCGCCATTGCGGTCTATGGCAGCCCATAGAACCGTATGTAGGAAAGTTATGAAATTTGGCACACTGATAAAGGACACTTCAATGTGTCCCCACAGCAAATTTGGAGTCTCTATGTCTAACCCGCTAGCGCCACCAACAGTCCAAAGTTGCACTTATGTTTTTGCTTATAACTTCTGATCCGTAAGTCCTAGAAACGAAATTCTTGCCTCCTCTGATTCCTTGGCTCAAGACGATTCGATTGGACCATATGATGTCATTTTCCGTCATGTAAATTTTCCCGCCATTTTGAATTAATAAAAAAACCTACTTTTTCGAACTCGTCTTAGAGCTTTTGTCCGATTGCCAGGAAAATTGGTATGTATCATCTTTAGACACTCATGGCAAAAAGTTATCAAAAGAATTTCGATACAGCAATCCGTTGTCGTATACCACCTTAACGAAGTTTACGTAGAGCGCAAAAAAACAGATTTTAGGCTGTATCTTCGTCAAACTTAGGCCTATTGACACGACACTTGGTACATGTGATGCCAGTCAGGAACTGAGGGTGCATGCACAGTTTCATCGCAGCGCCACCTAGTGGTCAGACTTATGCTTTACATGCCTATAACTTTGGCTCCGATCGACGTTTTTTCACGGGACTTGTTTCTTTGGAGTTCTGAATAGTTGCCGAGTCCAACGATACCAAACATGCCAGAATCCACCTTACGGTTAACCCTGCGCAGCAAAATAGCGCTTAAAAAACACGCGTGAATATCTCCACAAACGTTTTTCCGATCGACTCGAAAACACCATAGGAAGAAACTAACCTTACCTTCTGAACAAAAAGTTATATTGACGTTATATTAAAATTTTCATCAGAAATGGCCGAAAATTGCAAAAAACTAAAAATTGCCTTCAAATTTTGTGTTTTTTACACATAAATGGTTGTAACTTCGTAACGAAAATATATTTTTTCACCAGATTTAATACGCTGATGCATGAGCACATTCTGAGGCTACACAAAAAAAATTGTATGGTTGCACCACTAGATGGCCTTATAATTGAACAAAACCTTTGATAACAAGCCAGCCTTATGGTCATACAACTGTTTCTTAACTAAACTAATGTGTATAGTCATAAAACTAGCTAGATGTAATGCGGTCATGACCTGAGGTTACATGCACAAATTTTTCATAGCGCCAGCTAGTGGTTTGGAGATAGAAAATGGCTATTTTTGCCTGAAACTGCTGCAACAACACATCTAAAACCATGCGTCTTTATGGATTATTCCTTTCATGGATTGAACTATTATCACTGGTGGATGTCCATTTACTCTCTAGCAACCAATGAGAATACCTTATCAACCGTTTTTGCAACAGCTTTTTCTCTGCATCAGAACATCGTAGAGACACGGGGATGGTCTCTTTTGACTCATTTAACTTGCTGTAACATGTTGTGACCCATGTTTTGCCACTGCAAACATCACATACATGTCTTTCAGTGCTCTAATGTTCCATGATTGTCAATAACAGAAGGACGATTGCAGTAGACAAGAACATAGATTATTTTTGTTGATTACTTTTGCGTTTTTTTCATCTAAAATTATTAGGTTTACCTAGATTCTTCAATCTGCTTATCCAATCTCAATTTTACATCCTTTTGTGCCTTTTTTGGCTTGACCCCGGTATTGCTGCTTGCAGCTATATTTTTATTATTATTATTATTATTATTATTATGTTTCCTCTTCCGCCATTGAAGTCAATGGCAGCCCATAGAACCGTACGTAGGAAAGTTATGAAATTTGGCAGACATGTAAAGGACAGTCTCAGAAGTTACTATAGCAACATTGGTGTGTCTGACTCAAACCCTCTAGCGCCACCAACAGTCCAAAAATCCACTTATGTTCATGCTCATAACTTCTGACCCGTGATTCCTAGAAACTAAATTCTTGTTTCCTCTGAATCCTTTGCTCATGATGATTCAATTGCACACGTTGATGTCATTTGTGTCATGCAAATCTTTCCGCCATTTTGAATTTTCTGTAAAACCTACTTTTTCGAACTCCTCCTA
The DNA here is from genome assembly GCF_027580225.2 of Misgurnus anguillicaudatus. NCBI lineage: Eukaryota > Metazoa > Chordata > Actinopteri > Cypriniformes > Cobitidae > Misgurnus > Misgurnus anguillicaudatus. Next base: position 24,135,420 of record NC_073350.2, on the reverse strand, counting down.
GAGCGTCCGTCCGATTTGCATGTCCTTTGGTATGTAGCATCTAGAGACACCCCAGACAAAAAGTTATCAAAAGCTTTTTGATAGACCAATGCGTTCTCGTATACAGTGACAACATACAAGGCGGCGAGCACGCCAAAACGGACGTGAGGCCGTATCTTCGCAACACTTTATTGTATCGACACGAAACTTGGTATATGTCATTACAGTCATGACCTGAGGGTGCCTGCAACGTTTCGTCACAGCGCCACCTAGTGGTCACGAGATTCGAAAAATGCCTATTTTCGCTTATAACTACTTCAAACTTGAGTCTAAAATCATGAAGGTGGTCTTGTTAGATTCCTTGAGGCATGCCGAGTCAAACGATACCAAACGGTTTTCGGTCGGCCATTTTGGGTGTCGGCCATTTTGAATTTTCTCATTAAGTTCAGTATTTCACAAACAGAATGGCGCATCGCTACGAAATTTGGCATGGTTCATCAGTGACATGTTCTGAGCGCACCTATAAATCTTTAGGACGGCGCCACCTAGTGGTCAGGATATGTAAATAAATTGTTTAAAATCTTTATTTCATTTGATTAAATTGCCACTATGACAAAAGACTTCACTCTATTGATTCCTTGGCTCATGCTGAGTCCGACTGTACCAAATATGTCTGAGTCAAACCTACTTCCTGTCGGCCATTTTGAATTATATTGAACACCTACTTTTTTGAACTCCTCCTAGAGCGCTCGAGTGATTGGCTTGATTTTTGGTACGCATCATCTAGAGACACTCCAGACAAAAAGTTATCAAAAACTTTTCGGTAGACCTATCCGTTGTCGTATAACGCATCAAAGAATGCGAGGGCGAGCACGCCAAAATGTGTTTGAGCCTGTATCTTCGCAAAACTTTTGCGTATTAATATGAGACTTGGTATATGTCATAACAGTGATGACCTGAGGGTGCATGCACCATTTCGTTACACTGCCCCCTACTGGTGACGAGATATAAAAATGTCTATTTTTGCTTATAACTACTGCAAACTTGAATGTAAAATTATGAGACCGGTCTTGTTAGATTTCGTTAGGCATGCCGAGTCAAACGATACCAAATTGTTTTTGGTCGGCAATTTTGTGTGTCGGCCATTTTGAATTTTTTCTTTAAGTTCAAGTATTTCAGAAACGCCACTGTATATTGTTATGAAACTTGGTATGGTTCATTACCTACATGATCTGGGAGGACTTGTAAACTTTTCGGTGCCCCCTAGTGGTCAAGAGATTTGAAGCTATATCTCTGCATCTCTTTATCGTATTTACACCAAATTTGGTGGGTGTCATCACAATCAAGACCTGAGTCACACTTTATTTTTTGGTCAGTGCCCCCTAGTGGTCAAGTCATTTAAGGCTATATCTCTGCATCTCTTTATTGTATTTACACCAAATTTGGTGGGTGTCATCACAATCAAGACCTGAGTCACAATTTATTGTTTGGTTAGTGCCCCCTAGTGGTCAAGTCATTTAAGGCTATATCTCTGCATCTCTTTATTGTATTTACACCAAATTTGGTGGGTGTCATCACAATCAAGACCTGAGTCACAATTTATTGTTTGGTTAGTGCCCCCTAGTGGTCAAGTCATTTAAGGCTATATCTCTGTATTGCTTTATCGTATTTACACTAAATTTGGTATGTGTCATCACAGTCATGACCTGAGGCACCATCTATTGTTTCTGCACCGCGCCACCTAGTGGTCTCAAGATACAAAAAATTGTTATTTTATTCATAAAACTAATGCAAACTTAGATCTTAAATCATGACAGTCATCACGTATAAATCATTTTTTGCCATGTTTGGCTTGACCCCGGTATCGCTGCTTGCAGCTATATTTCTTATTATTATTATGTTTTCTCTTCCGCCATTGAAGTCAATGGCAGCCCATAGAACCGTACGTAGGAAAGTTATGAAATTTGGCACACATATAGAGGACGGTCTCAGAGGTTACTATAGCAACATTGGTGTGTCTGACTCAAACCCTCTAGCGCCACCAACAGTCCAAAAATCCACTTATGTTCATGCTCATAACTTCTGACCCGTGAGTCCTAGAAACTAAATTCTTGTTTCCTCTGAATTCTTTGCTCATGATGATTCAAATGCACACATTGATGCCATTTGTGTCATGCAAATCTTTCCACCATTTTGAATTTTCCGTAAAATCTACTTTTTCGAACTCCTCCTAGTGCGTTCATCCGATTTGCATGTCCTTTGGTATATAGCATCTAGAGACACCCCAGACAAAAAGTTATCAAAAGCTTTTTGATAGACCAATGCGTTCTCATATACAGTGACAACATACAAGGCGGCGAGCACGCAAAAACGGACGTGAGGCCGTATCTTCGCAAAACTTTAATGTATCGACACGAAACTTGGTATATGTCATTACAGTCATGACCTGAGGGTGCCTGCAACGTTTCGTCACAGTGCCACCTAGTGGTCACGAGATTCGAAAAATGCCTATTTTTGCTTATAACTACTTTAAACTTGAGTCTAAAATCATGAAGGTGGTCTTGTTAGATTCCTTGAGGCATGCCGAGTCAAACGATACCAAACGGTTTTCGGTCGGCCATTTTGGGTGTCGGCCATTTTGAATTTTCTCATTAAGTTCAGTATTTCACAAACAGAATGGCGTATCACTACGAAATTTGGCATGGTTCATCAGTGACATGTTCTGAGCGCACCTATAAATCTTTAAGACAGCGCCACCTAGTGGTCAGGATATGTAAATAAATTGTTTAAAATCTTTATTTCATTTGATTAAATTGCCACTATGACATAAGAATTCATTTTATTGATTCCTGGGCTCATGCTGAGTCCGACTGTACCAAATATGTCTGAGTCAAACCTACTTCCTGTCGGCCATTTTGAATTATATTGAACACCTACTTTTTCGAACTCCTCCTAGAGCGCTCGTGTGATTGGCTTGATTTTTGGTATGCATCGTCTAGAGACACTCTAGACAAAAAGTTATCAAAAGCTTTTCGGTAGACCTATCCGTTGTCGTATAACGCATCAAAGAATGCGAGGGCGAGCACGCCAATATGTGTTTGAGCCTGTATCTTCGCAAAACTTTTGCGTATTAATATGAGACTTGGTATATGTCATAACAGTGATGACCTGAGGGTGCATGTACCATTTCGTCACACTGCCCCCTACTGGTCACGAGATATAAAAAATGTGTATTTTTGCTTATAACTACTGCAAACTGGAATGTAAAATTATGAGAGTGGTCTTGTTAGATTTCGTGAGGCATGCCGAGTCAAACGATACCAAATGGTTTTTGGTCGGCCATTTTGTGTGTCGGCCATTTTGAATTTTTTCTTTAATTTCAAGTATTTCAGAAACGCAATTGCGTATTGTTATGAAACTTGGTATGGTTCATCAGCAACATGTTCTGGGAGGACTTGTAAACTTTTCGGTGCCCCCTAGTGGTCAAGAGATTTGAAGCTATATCTCTGCATCTCTTTATCGTATTTACACCAAATTTGGTGGGTGTCATCACAATCAAGACCTGAATCACAATTTATTTTTTGGTCAGTGCCCCCTAGTGGTCAAGTCATTTAAGGCTATATCTCTGCATCTCTTTATTGTATTTACACCAAATTTGGTGGGTGTCATCACAATCAAGACCTGAGTCACAATTTATTGTTTGGTTAGTGCCCCCTAGTGGTCAAGTCATTTAAGGCTATATCTCTGCATCTCTTTATTATATTTACACCAAATTTGGTTGGTGTCATCACAATCAAGACCTGAGTCACAATTTATTGTTTGGTCAGTGCCCCCTAGTGGTCAAGTCATTTAAGGCTATATCTCCATATCGCTTTATTGTATTTACACTAAATTTGGTATGTGTCATCACAGTCATGACCTAAGGTACCATCTATTGTTTCGGCACAACGCCACCTAGTGGTCTCAAGATACGAAAAAATTGCTATTTTTTCATAAAACTAATGCAAACTTAGATCTTAAATCATGACAGTCATCACGTATGAATCATTTTTTGCCATGTTTGGCTTGACCCCGGTATCGCTGCTTGCAGCTATATTTAGGGGTCAAGCCCCGAAGGGGCGTAGAACCCTATTGTTATTGTTAGTTTTCTTATTAGGGGTCAAGCCACGAAGTGGCGTAGACACCTATTGTATCTGTTAGTTTTCTTATTATTATTCTTCTTCCTTCTTCCTCCATTGAAGTCAATGGCAGCCCATAGAACCGTACGTAGGAAAGTTATGAAATTTGGCACACATGTAGAGGACGGTCTTAGAAGTTACTATAGCAACATTGGTGTGTCTAACTCAAACCCTCTAGCGCCACCAACAGTCCAAAAATCCACTTATGTTCATGCTCATAACTTCTGACCCGTGAGTCCTAGAAACCAAATTCTTGTTTCCTCTGAATCCTTTGCTCATGATGATTCAACTGCACACATTGATGTCATTTGTGTCATGCACATCTTTCCGCCATTTTGAATTTTCCGTAAAACCTACTTTTTCGAACTCCACCTAGAGCGTTTGTCCGATTTGCATGTCCTTTGGTATGTAGCATCTAGAGACACCTCAGACAAAAAGTTATCAAAAGCTTTTTGATAGACCAATGCGTTCTCGTATACAGTGACAACATACAAGGCGGCGAGCACGCCAAAACGGACGTGAGGCCGTATCTTCACAAAACTTTATTGTATCGACACGAAACTTGGTATATGTCTTAACAGTCATGACCTGAGGGTGCCTGCAACGTTTCGTCACAGCGCCACCTAGTGGTCACGAAATTCGAAAAATGGCTATTTTTGCTTATAACTACTTCAAACTTGAGTCTAAAATCATGAAGGTGGTCTTGTTAGATTCCTTGAAGCATGCCGAGTCAAACGATAGCAAACGGTTTTTGGTCGGCCATTTTGGGTGTCGGCCATTTTAAATTTTCTCATTAAGTTCAGTATTTCACAAACAGAATGGCGTATCGCTAAGAAATTTGGCATGGTTCATCAGTGACATGTTCTGAGCGCACGTATAAATCTTTAAGACAGCGCCACCTAGTGGTCAGGATATGTAAATAAATTGTTTAAAATCTTTATATCATTTGATTAAATTGCCACTATGACATAAGAATTCACTCTATTGATTCCTTGGCTCATGCTGAGTCCGACTGTACCAAATATGTCTGAGTCAAACCTACTTCCTGTCAGACATTTTGAATTATATTGAACACCTACTTTTTTGAACTCCTCCTAGAGCGCCTGTGTGATTGGCTTGATTTTTGGTATGCATCATCTAGAGACACTCTAGACAAAAAGTTATCAAAAGCTTTTCGGTAGACCTATCCGTTGTCGTATAACACATCAAAGAATGCGAGGGCGAGCACGCCAAAATGTGTTTGAGCCTGTATCTTCGCAAAACTTTTGCGTATTTATATGAGACTTGGTATATGTCATAACAGTGATGACCTGAGGGTGCATGCACCATTTCATCACACTGCCCCCTACTGGTCACGAGATATAAAAAATGTCTATTTTTGCTTATAACTACTGCAAACTTGAATGTAAAATTATGAGACTGGTCTTGTTAGATTTCTTGAGGCATGCCGAGTCAAACGATACCAAATGGTTTTTGGTCGGCCATTTTGTGTGTCGGCCATTTTGAATTTTGTCTTTAAGTTCAAGTATTTTAGAAACGCAATTGCGTATTGTTATGAAACTTGGTATGGTTCATCAGCAACATGTTCTGAGAGGACTTGTAAACTTTTCGGCGCCCTCTAGTGGTCAAGAGATTTGAAGCTATATCTCTGCATCTCTATCGTATTTACACCAAATTTGGTGGGTGTCATCACAATCAAGACCTGAGTCACAATTTATTGTTTGGTCAGTGCCCCCTAGTGGTCAAGTCATTTAAGGCTATATCTCCGTATTGCTTTATTGTATTTACACTAAATTTGGTATGTGTCATCACAGTCATGGCCTAGGGCACCATCTTTTGTTTCGGCAAAGCGCCACCTAGTGGTCTCAAGATACAAAAAATTCTATTTTTTCATAAAACTAATGCAAACTTAGATCTTAAATCATGATAGTCATCACGTATGAATTATTTTTTGCCATGTTTGGCTTGACCCCGGTATCGCTGCTTGCAGCTATATTTATTATTATTATTATTATTATTATTATGTTTCCTCTTCCGCCATTGAAGTCAATGGCAGCCCATAGAACCGTACGTAGGAAAGTTATGAAATTTGGCACACATGTAGAGGACGGTCTTAGAAGTTACTTTAGCAACATTGGTGTGTCTGACTCAAACCCTCTAGCGCCACCAACAGTCCAAAAATCCACTTACGTTCATGCTCATAACTTCTGACCCGTGAGTCCTAGAAACTAAATTCCTGTTTCTTCTGAATCCTTGGCTCATGATGATTCAATTGCATACGTTGATGTCATTTGTGTCATGCAAATCTTTCCGCCATTTTGATTTTTCCGTAAAACCTACTTTTTCGAACTCCTCCTAGAGCGTCCGTCCGATTTGCATGTCCTTTGGTATATAGCATCTAGAGACACCCCAGACAAAAAGTTATCAAAAGCTTTTTGATAGACCAATGCGTTCTCGTATAAATTGACAACATATATGGCGGCGAGCACGCCAAAACGGACATGAGGCCATATCTTCGCAAAACTTTATTGTATCGACACAAAACTTGGTATATGTCATTATAGTCATGACCTGAGGGTGCCTGCAACGTTTCGTCACAGCGCCACCTAGTGGTCACGAGATTCGAAAAATGCATATTTTCGCTTATAACTACTTCAAACTTGAGTCTAAAATCATGAAGGTGGTCTTGTTAGATTCCTTGAGGCATGCCGAGTCAAACGATACCAAACGGTTTTCGGTCGGCCATTTTGGGTGTCGGCCATTTTGAATTTTCTCATTAAGTTCAGTATTTCACAAACAGAATGGCGTATCGCTACGAAATTTGGCATGGTTGATCAGTGACATGCTCTGAGCGCACCTATAAATCTTTAGGACGGCGCCACCTAGTGGTCAGGATATGTAAATAAATTGTTTAAAATCTTTATAGCATTTGATTCAATTGCCAGTATAACAATAGACTTCACTCTATTGATTCCTTGGCTCATGCTGAGTCCGACTGTACAAAATATGTCTGAGTCAAACCTACTTCCTGTCGGCCATATTGAGTTATATTGAACACCTACTTTATCGAACTCCTCCTAGATCGCTCGTGTAATTGGCTTGATTTTTGGTATGCATCATCTAGAGACACTCTAGACAAAAAGTTATCAAAAGCTTTTCGGTAGACCTATCGGTTGTCGTATAACGCATCAAAGAATGCGAGGGCGAGACGCCAAAATGTGTTTGAGCCTGTATCTTCACAAAACTTTTGTGTATTAATATGAGACTTGGTATATGTCATAACAGTGATGACCTGAGGGTGCATGCACAATTTCGTCACACTGCCCCCTACTGGTCACCATTTTGAATTTTTTCTTTAAGTTCAAGTATTTCAGAAACGCAATTGCGTATTGTTATGAAACTTGGTATGGTTCATCACCAACATGTTCTGGGAGGACTTGTAAACTTTTCGGCGCCCCCTAGTGGTCAAGAGATTTGAAGCTATATCTCTGCATCTCTTTATCGTATTTACACCAAATTTGGTGGGTGTCATCACAATCAAGACCTGAGTCACAATTTATTGTTTGGTCAGTGCCCCCTAGTGGTCAAGTCATTTAAGGCTATATCTCCGTATCGCTTTATTGTATTTACACTAAATTTGGTATGTGTCATCACAGTCATGACCTGAGGCACCATCTATTGTTTCGGCAAAGCGCCACCTAGTGGTCTCAAGATACAAAAAATTGCTATTTTTTCATAAAACTAATGCAAACTTAGATCTTAAATCATGACAGTCATCACGTATGAATCATTTTTTGCCATGTTTGGCTTGACCCCGGTATCGCTGCTTGCAGCTATATTTATTGATTGTGTTTATAGTCACAAATTTAATACGGAAGAAAATTTTTTTAAATGAATTATGGTAAACCTGCAGAGAAACCAATTACAGCTTGAACTGCTAATGTAATTCTGCATTGGTGAATGGGTTTGTATTATTCATAATATAAGCCCAATTTTGCAGACAATGCTTAAACCTAGTCCCAAACTAACATGTATGTTTGAGCTGTCCTATTTGAAAATAACTTGACCTAAAATATTTTAAAATATATCAGTGACATTGTTTCGTCGCAAGATGCACACCAGTAAGTCATGTTTATATAAGCAACCTAAATGTCGCAATTTAACCAAGGCCTAATTTTTAATCTAAGCTTTGGCCTTAGTGGCATGGCATGGCATCAAAACCTCCAGTGAAAACAAAGCTAGACAAAGACAATGCTACACAAGAGGGCTTATATACATTCTGGGGAACCAATCAGAAAATGACACATTAGGGAAAGGGAAACAAGAAACAACCATCACAATGAACACTTTCAAAATTAGAGACACGACTATGGAACACAAAACTTTATAATAAAAGACATGAACAACGAACACAAAACACCACTGTGACAATAGTTTCTTAAGTTTCCTAATCTTCTCAGTATGCCTTTTATACTAAATGTATTTCTGCAACCAGGAAATGTTGGGCTTTAGACTAAAAAGTTTTTTTTCTCTTTCTACTTTCAATCCTATTGGACACACACACACACTACTTCCAGAATGAGGTGTTTCCCGAGCCTCTTTTCACCTGGACGCGGGTAGGTGGGAGACTGCTGGATGGCAGTGCGGAGAGAGATGGGAAGGAACTGGTGTTGGAGCGAGTCCCTGCAGAACTCAATGGCTCCATGTACCGCTGCACGGCCCAGAATCCACTGGGATCTACTGACACACATACAAGACTCATTGTGTTTGGTGAGTGTTCCCAACGCACACATTTATTTTTTATTAAAAAAATAAAGTTCTTAAAAGGTTCTTTGCAGCATTGCCATTGAATAACTATTTTGGGTACCTTTCAAGACAAAGATTTATAGGAAACATTCCTTTCTAACCTTTTTATGGTGTGTAAAATCTAAAATCAGGGTTTAATTATTGTTTTTATGACAAATTTATACGAATTAGCCTACTTGTAACATACGTATGAATTCCCGTGATATGAGGTGGGTTCATCTGAGCTCTTATTTATTGTTTTTATGATAAATCAATAATAAAACAACAATAATAGATGACTTGTACAAATAAAAAGGGGCCATATAGTGAAAATCTTAAATGTCCTTACTTTTTTAAATAAGAGATTCAATATGTAATTCATATCTCGAAAAACTGCCTTTTCTGAATTTCCACAACATCCACAAATCTGATGCATTAAAGGTGCAATGCGGGACTTTTAGCGACATCTAGCAGTGAAACTGTGAATTGAAACCAATCATTTAGTCCACAGCTCACCCATCTTTTTCGAAATGCATAATGAGGCTATGGTAGCTGCTACAGGACAACCAGTGCTTTAAGTGGCCCAAAAGAGGTGCCGGTATACTCTATTTTTTTTTTTTTTGCTAACTCGACTCCTATATTGAAGGGGTTTTAAATTCAGCAGTCAACAGACAACATTGTAAAAAATAATAAATCCTTTTATAAGTTTGTGGATTTGCTTGAGCTAGAAATAGCTACTGAACATAAATAAAATGTGCAAAAGGTAGATATGTGAGTAAAATTTTCAGCATGGTTAAATGCTGAAACTAGTTTTCAGATAGAAAGAGCTTGAAAAAAAATCTTTAAAATGACACCAAGACCATGTCTATGGGTTCAAGAATAACAAAATACTGGCCATTTGAAACTCGAAAGTCATTTATTTTGTCCCATTGTTTTCCATTTTGCGGGTGGTAAAACTACTGTGCAGGTCGTTCAAATTTATTGAAATTTCGTTCACTTGTAGTTTAGCAATTAAACTAAATGTATATTACAATTTCACGAATGTTTTCTGCACATCGCCTGAGGAAATCCGAAGTTGTGTCGAGGGGAACCAAACTGACAGCCGCGACAGCAGAGATTATCACGTACCTCCAAAACTTGCGTCTGACCTGCAGCTATCATTCTGGCTTGGTGGGATGTCAGCCAGCGAGTCCTCTGATTCTGACCTTGATCTTTTACTACTCAGAGTTTAAAACAAGGAAGGCATATTAAGTGTTCATTGTATTTTCATTTTAACCGAGCAGCTATGGTTGCGCGTTTCACAAACAAACACACCTCTCCAGTCCAGAGCATGTTGACACTGACTGACCGACGCATGTGCTTTTAACTTGTAAACGCAAGGGTGTATGGGTAATGTAGTCTCTGCTCTCGGTGGTACGAATTAGGAAGCGTACATTAAAGGATAATTCCGGTATTTAACACTTTGAGTCTAATTTCTGGTTTGTTTTGGATGAACTACAGTGATGGACACAGAAATTTTGACAATGGGTCGCGTCTTGAGTTTTTGACTCATTTAGAAGCGTCTCTTGACTGCTTCAGAATGGAAGTCAATGGCCATGCACAAACATGTCACCAAAACAACACCCAACGCTCACCTCCAAAACTGCGCCACTCACCGAGCGGCCCGCGGCGCTCGTTGATGACCAAAAACAAGTTGTGTAGCGAAATACAGTTTCTGTCGTGTTTTATTTGGCATTTTGTAAAATTCCATTGACTTCTCTGGAAGACTCATTGCTCGCTGATATATCACTCCGCCGCCGCCGGAAAAGGAAAAGGGACTGTTTACATGTGGTTGATGTTTTTTCGCTCGGTTTCTCTCAGAATAAATTTTTCCCATATTTGTAGGGCTGGACCAGAATATTCGAATATTCGTTCCGTATTTCAGTTTTGGGATTTGAATATATATATAAATATTTTACAGCGTTAATGCAGAGCTTTTGCCAAGCAGGAAGTGCGCTTCACGCTCCCGCTCTATAGGTGGCGCAGAGAGACCAACATCCATAGCCAACAGCCACCAAACGCACACCAGTGGAAGAGATCGCCTCAAATGGAAAACGCGCTTCCTGCTTTGACATTCACGCTAATAATATTGTAAATAACATTCAGTTTCTTGCAAAAACTGATTGATTTGCTTCACAAGACGTCAGTATGTCACACAGAGTTATGGGGGATTACTGTTGTATTGGATATATATGCTTTAGCTCTTAAAGTGTGCGGATCGGTTGACTTGCATGACGGAGCACTGGGGTTTCTGCAAAATATCTTCTTTATTGTTCTGCCGATGAAAAAAACATATTGGATGGTGTAAGTGTTATAAATAAACTTGATTTTGAAAGTATGCTACCGTTTTATTACAGTTTGTTGGACTATGTTCATTCATGCTTCAGACTCAAATATAGAGCGGAAGTATATACGCGGTTGTGAGGTATCTGAAAAAATAGTTCCACTATAGCAAATAACACGGATTGAAATCATACATTGCGCCAATATATTTGTTTTTAATCATCAACGAACACCATGAACCACTCGGTGAGTAGTACAGTTTTGAAAATGAACGTTAAGTGTTGTTTTAATGACATTTTGTGCATGGCCATTGACTTCCATTCTGAAGCAGTCAAGAGACGCTTCTAAATGAGTCGAAAAGTCAAGACACGACCTATTGTCAAAATGTCTGTGTCCATCACTGTAGTTCATCCAAAACAAACCAGAAATGAGACTCAACGTGTTAAATACCGGAATTATCCTTTAAGGGCGCTCTGAAAAGCCGCAGTGCAGCCAAAGGATTAAATTAAACCTCTGATTTTTAAACAGATGTGAAAATGAGCGTTCTGGTACGCTAAAAGCACGTTCTGGGCGCACGGAGAGGTGGTGGTACGCTCAAGAGCTATTTTTGGAAGTGGCGGTACTGAGTACCGGGGCGTTCCGACCCACTTAAAGCACTGAGGACAACTAAGTCATCGTCTGAGACAGCGTAGTAATAAAATACAATCTATACAACGGTTTGTTCATTTAGGGCTACTGTAGAAACATGATAATGCGAAATGGTGACTTCCATGTTCGGGGACACGTGGTGTACGGAGATAAAAACAGCCGCGGTAGAGGCGTGAAGCGCAAGTGATTTCAATGTTAAGTCAATGTGAAGACACGTTGACGCGCGTCTGGAGGTCTCGCGGCGCGGATGAGGCGTTTGGCATGTCGCGGAAGACGCGATTCCGTCTCATTCGCGCGTCTAGTTCGCGCGAATAGTGCTTTTTGTGCATTTTGCGTTTGACGCCCGAGTTAAAAAATTTGATCTTTGGAAAATTTGGAAAATTTGGAATTTCGCGTCGTGTTAACCAATCAGGTAAACCTGGTAAGTTGTAAAAACATCAGTCATCTTGCAAACAGACAACCACATAGCACTTGCCCCTCCCACAAGAAGCGGATTTTGCCTCTGATGCGCGTCAAATGTTTGCTTTTTCTGCGCGTCTACTTCGCTCTAGACGAATGCATTCAAATGTTCAAGCAGCAAACTAGGCGCGGTAGACGCGATTTTGACGCCTGAAACGCGGTTGGTGTAAATGCAGCATTATGTAACAAAAGCAATACAGTTTATTTTGTAGGGTATTTATACACCACTGATAATATAGTTATGTTTATTACATTGCATTTCTGTCAAGAGATCCTTCTAAAAGTCCCACATTGCACCTTTAACAAATGATGGCTCCTACCGATTAACTCATGACATCAGAAAAAACTTTATTGTTAATAAGTAGACCTTATAAAGTTTGAGCAGCACCTTTCAGTTTACAATACTTTGAAATGCTTAGCCCACAGATGTCTCTCTCATAAGGGGCATACTGTAGTCATTCATTAGTGCAAGTGTTTTTCATCAACGTCATGTGAAAAGATAAATAGCCTCTTTTGTGTGATTATGTGACTGTTTCATTCCCCTGCGATTTTGCCTTGCTATCCTTTGCTGCTAAAACAGATGCTGTGCTCACTAAGTCTCGGCTTTGTTTTCACTGATGTTAGAGAGAGATTGCTAGCTGATGCCGTTGCGTGTGTGTTTTCTCACCGCCTCTGGACTAATTTCCCCCTCGAGCATTGGTGGCTGTCAGGGTTTATGAGGGATCTGCCTATAGCATGAGTGCAGATCTAATCAAAGATGAGTTTCCAAAGATGAAGGACACCCACAGCCATGGACCCTGGTTACAAGCTAAATGCGGTGCTTGAGGAGACTTGAGCTGAGTAGTAAAGTTGCACCCATCATAAACAGAAACCCTTTTATGTAGATGCACAAATGAAAACTTGACATTTAACATTAAAGGATTAGTCCATTTTCTAAAAAAAATCTAGATAATTTACTCACCACCATGTCATCCAAAATGTTGATGACTTTTTTTGTTCAGTCGAGAAGAAATTATGTTTTTTGAGGAAAACATTCCAGGATTTTTCTCATTTTAATGGACTTTAATGGACCCCAACACTTAACAGTTTTAATGCAGTTTAAAATTGCAGTTTCAAAGGACTCTAAATGATCCCAAACGAGGCATAAGTGTCTTATCTAGCTAAACGATTGTCATTTTTGGCAAGAGAAATAAAAATATGCACTTTTGAACCTCAACTTCTTGTCTTTCTCCACTCCTGTGATGCGCCACTGCGACCTTACGTGATGCGTCATCACGTCAAGAGGTCACGGATGACGTATGCGAAACTACGCCCCAGTGTTTGCAAGTGTGGAGAAAGAGGACCGTTCCGACGTTGCTGTATGTGGAATGATACTAATTAATGTCTTTTTGTCAGTTTATTGTTAAAAATGGTCCAGAAATGTGCGTCTCATATATGTAACACGTGACCTTTCGACGTCATTACGCAATTACGTGAGGTCGCACTGGTGCGTCACACGACCGGTTTAAAAGTGCCTCTTTTGCCTCATTTGGGATCATTTAGAGTCGTTTGAAACTGCAATTTTACATTGTTAAGTATTGGGGTCCATTAAAGTCCACTACAATGAGAAAAATCCTGGAATGTTTTCCTCAAAAAACACAACCTCTTCTCGACCGAACAAAGAAAGACATCAACATTTTTAATGACATGGTGGTGAGGCAATTATCTGGATTTTTTTAAGAAAATGGACTAATCCTTTAAACACTTCAATTGAATTTGTAATGTACTGCATCTTACTGTATACTGGTGCGAAAAGTATAAATTATGTATAAGTATACATCACGTAAATATTTTAAGCTATTTAATATTATAAAAATCATAATGTATGATGCATGTAGCTCAACTGGAAGAGCACTGCAATACCTACGCAGAAGGTCCTGGGTTCGATCCCAGGGAACACATATATTGTTAAAATGTGTACCTTGTGTAAGTCGCTTTGGATAAAAGTGAATATATAGTACAGTAATTGGTTACAGGGCTAGGACACATATTCACTCTCTGAAAAAAAGGACAATTTGTCCATCACTCTTGCCCTGTCATTCTACTCATTTCTATCCCAAGCATTTTCAAATGATTCAGATCTTTGGGGTAGACGGCGCCTGGGGAATGGCTCACGTGGCAGAGCATTAATGTCCATTTAACAGCCCAGTTCACCCCGAGTCATCATCTGGCTCATTTAGATGGGGCATGTGCTTTGAGTCTGAACACGGGTGGCAAGGAGAGAAGAATGGTGATTAAGAGCCTTTGAACTGGGCTACTATTGACCCGTTTCAATAGCCATTCATTAGAGCCCATCAGCTGTATTAAAGAACAAAGATGAGCATTTACGAAGAAGGAAGCTTGCAGTGTCAGGTCTTGTTAATAGATTTTTCGGCTATATGGTATCAGTTGAGGGCGCGGTGTAGTATTTAAGAGGATTCTTGGAGAAAAAATTGTAGTGGAGACGGTTCACGGAGAGCTCAAAGTTCAAGAGGTTTTAGTCTTTTGTGGGTTTTACATCGAAGGGCTAAACTTGTGAACTCTCACTGTTGAGCTCTTTGGAGAGATGGTTGTCTTTCTCTCCTTTATTGCAACAAAGGAGTCGGCGATCTTCATCCATCATTAGACCGCAAACCTGAATCACAGTTCTCTTGTTTTTATATCCACTAATATTCTCTTGTTCTCTCTCTCTATCTTCAAATCCCCCTCCTCTTTCTCTGTTCTACAGAAAACCCGAGTATGATGAAAAACACACAGAATCTTAACAGTAAGTATTTGAACTTCTAAATAAAAAATGATGTATTGGTGATGCCTTTTTGTCTTGTTTGAGAAGTCACCTTGAAGTGTATAAAATTACAATTTTGCAACATTAGATTATGATAATCTTTTCTGTAGATCAAAGGGCACATATTATGCAAAATCCACTTGGATTTAAATGTGTGTTGGCAGTGTGTGAACACAACCACCTTACCACCTTACAGTGAAAAAATTTACCCATTTTTTCTTTTTTAATTCCTATTAAACCAAAGTAGTCTCATTAGACATTCTGATTTGATTTTCTTATCAATGTGATGTCACACTAACAAAGCTCTGCCACAGCCACTTACTGACTGATCAGTGGTGGCTGGTGACTTCTTTTTTCGAGGGGGCTCGATGTGAAGTTTGTCACAAGTATGTAGCCCGTCATGTGTGTGGTTCCTTTTTTTTAAATATGTGTTTTGCGTGTCTAGAGATCATGTGCATCATGCTTCTTGTCAAAATAAGTGCCTGCTGCAGACGTGTCAAAAGGGTTTATGATAAAAGAGACGCTCGCATTTGCCAGATACTCGCATAATCTCATGCGTAATCAGAGTTTACTGTTAAGGGAGTGTCTTGCATGTATTTTATGAACGTGAGCGTCTCTTTTATCATAAACGGTTTTGATGCGTGTGCAGCAGGCACTTATTTTGACAAAACACGTGATGCACATGGTTCACATGACGCAACAAACACTTATTTTGAAATCACGAGCGACACACATGACACTCCGAACACTTATTTTGAATTAGCGCTCCTCGGATGAGCAGTCACGAGCCACCACTGTGACTGGTTAACACAAACCTCATTCACATAGCACTTTGGTCCTAGAAAATACCCATAGAATTGTCAGAAAGACTTCTGTGTGAACGCAAACACGTCCCGTAAATGTTCTGGGATCGCTACCGAAAAGTGGACCTAGTAACATTCCCATAACATTCCCGGAAAGCCCTATGTGTGAAGAAGATGCAGAAACAATGATGTTAGGGGGATGTTGTAGAAAGGACGCGGGTCAGCGCAACAATGAAGTTATGGTTCATCTCTTTAAAATGAGGGATTTACATGCAGATTAACATTCACGATGAGAAATGTCTGCAAACTGAACTAAAGTAGGGAAAAGCTTATCACTATCAGCGCTAAAGCTGAGATCATCAAAGAATATGAGCTTATAATAAACAAACATGCACGCAACAAATATTGTTCAGCTCTTTAAAATGGGGCTTTAAATGCACATTAACATTCAAGGAAAATATCTGCAAACTGTTATGAAGCAGAGATCAGGGAGCTCGTCAAATATCCAATCTGAAGCTAAAAATCATTCACCAGCATACTAGAACGACGTGTCAAGCTCTCTTTTATAGGCTTATCATAAACAAAAATGCACGCAAGATGCAGAACCTTAAACACGTCACGTGTCTTTACGGGATCTTAATGGTATCTGTGTGAATGCACACAAAGATTACGGAAAGTCATTGGCAGTGTAAATAACCCAAAAAGCAAATGATCCCAGACAAATCCTGGATGAATTTTCCGTGTATTTTCCGTATTTGTGAAAGGGGCTTTATTGGTTACCAAAAAGCTTTTCTAAATGTAATTGGCACATTGAAGCACTAATGCCGCTGAAGATATTCATACTGTATTCACAGGAATCAGATCTATTTTCAACCAAAAGCAGTAGCTCATTTGCATTCAAAGGTACACACATGAAAACAGCGCTTTTTTGTTTCCATCCAAATAGGGTCGTTTTGGACATGCTACACAATTGATCTGTGAGATGTTTTGGGCTGAAATTTTACAGACACATTCTAAGCACACCTGAGACTTATATTACATCTTGTAAAAATGGGCATAATATGTGCTCTTTATATTAATAATTGGGTCCCCAGTGCTTCTATCAACCTAGAAAATGTGAAAAAAATCAATCCAGTAACTTCGTTTTGGTAAAGCATTCTCTGCAAGCATGTGAAAAAATATTTCATTGAAATTTGGCTCCCCTTGTGATGTCAAAAGGAGATAAAATTTCCCCCTTAATCTGAACTATCCAACCACTGCACTGCCATTTAGTGCAGAGATCAGCTCATTTGCATTTAAAAGGACACACCCAAAAACGGAACATTTTTGCACATACCTACCAAGTAGGAATTTTAACATGCTATAATAAATTATCTATATGGTATTTTAAGCTAAAACTTTACATACGTACTCTGGGGACACCAAAGATTTATTTGACATCTTAAAAAAGTCTTGTGAAATGTCCCCTTTAAAGGAATTGTGCCATACATTTCGGATATTTTGCCCCTAATTTTGCTCGCCATGTCCATTTTTTCCAGATGCTTTTTTCTTTTGTATCATTTCTGGCCTTTCTCCATCCCATCCTTTTGACGATGCCATGTGTCTCCTGAAAGCCCTGCTGCCTTCATCATTTAGAAAGTAGAAGTGAGCCATCACTTACCAATGCACCAGCGGGTCCACAGCAAATATAATTCAGTGATGGATTACAGTTGTTTTACACATTCAGTGCTGGCTCATTTACAGTTTTTGAGTCTCATATGTAAAGATGAAAAACCGTCAGACAGTGGGATAAAGGGGGATTTCTTTCGGTTCCTTATGTTTTCCTTTTATTTTCTCCCTGCCTCTCTCATCTTCTTCACCCCACGCTCCTCACCTTCCGCCACGTCTGCGGATGTGAATTTGAATATGCAAATGCGTCAGGGCAGGTGTGTGCGAGCAAGGACAGAATCAGGTCAGCGTGTGCGCGAGCCTCAAATGCCCATCGTATGCAAGTCAAATGGCTTGTAGAACAAGGCCTCAGGAGGTCACCATATCTGACATGTGTCTGAATCTCAAACACCCTCCCGACTCACAAAATAACACCCTGAAGACTCTCACAAGTGGTCCAGAGTCTGGAATCATACTTTTATATTTGTAGCCTTGATGAGGAAAGATGGGTATGTCTGGAACGGCGTATTATCATACTGTTTTTGCAGTATGCAGTTTGTTTACTGTGTACAGTAGGCTGGTGTAAATTTTAGTTATGTATGTAAAATGTGAAGTAAAAAAATGCATGCTGCATTGAATGCAAAAACATACATATTTTTATGCGTCTAGGGGGCTTTTTACACCTGGTCACTTCATGTGTTTTCTGTTATCGGATAGCCATCTGATTTGTTAAAACATTTACATTTGGCCACATAAATACGTCTTGTGAAAATGGATAAGAATCTGATCTTCTTCTCCCACGGAAAATACACTCTTCATTACTCCGCCTTAAAAAACTTAAGACAATGTTTATGCAACAAAAGGCAGCACTTACTGTATGTTGTACTATATGTTGGGCAGGCTATGCGAATCTCCTTGCTAGGCATGAGCTTGAGCGCGCAGTACAGCGCAGCAGGAGAGTGACGGCGCAATGATTTAACGTACAGGACCATGACGGGGAAAAGTGTTCACAAACTCTCTCTCAAAGCTTTATTTCTTTGTTTAATATAATCGAGTTTGTCATTAGACTTTTTATTGGTTCTAGAAAGTTTTTTTACCCATTGTCGTCACTACATAAAGCAATAAGCGTGTCATCTTTGTTTGTTTGCGTATTTGCCGGGTAACTTCCGGGTGACGTGCTAACATTTGGCAAGAGTAAACGCTGACATATTTGGTTTCATCAACCAGATGTATTTACACTTGTCCCGTTTCGTCTGAAATGCGTCCCAGACCACCTCCTGAAGTGGTTTGAGCGATCGTATTTAAATCCATCTCGAAAACGTTTCGGAGGGCATTTACGCCTGGTCTTTTTACGATCGGATAGCTATCCGATCAGAAAAAACGCATGAAGTGGTTTGTCCCTTTTTAACCCAATGCTGGGTTGAAAATAACCCTTAGTATGGCTGATATATTAACACTTATTGAGTTTTGACCCTAAAACGAAAATAGTTTTGTCATCTTGGATCGTAGTTATCCATATAAAATTATATCATAATACCATAAAGCCATAAAATTGAGGTAATGTTACATATTATCGCTTGTTTTGTCAGTGAAAGTGAGAGATGGTAATAAAATTACTATAGCATTAAAGAACTATTGCTCGTAATGCTTGCGACAGCCATCATCTCGCTTATTGAACACTGTGTAGCTTGCAGAAAGGTTCTGGCCCATTCAAGCTCATTTAAACCTTTTACAGTGCATTAGACAATTACAGTAAAGTACCTGAGAAAAGATGAACTCTCATATTACTTGTTTGCCTACTGTCACACATGCAAAAAAGTGAGGAGCTTCTTATTTGCCAGATCTTTTAGTACAGGAGGTCATCAGCGTCAAAGCACTTTAAAGCTAAAGTTCACCTAAAATGTATGATGTTGTTATTATTTACTCAACTATACTTCATACGGTACAGCAAACAGCGGTAAACACAGACTGTTAAGCTCCAAGGCGTTTTTATGCCTTGTGCATTATATTTCAAGTCTTTTGAAGCCATACCATAGCTTTGTATATAATAAGCAAACCTAAATTTAAGTCATTAATCACTCTCGGTGCAAATCATTACGTAACTCTCGAATCAAACATGGTGCCTTAGGCACAGGTTGGACATCAATAACATCAAAAGGCATTGGTTCATGTGGCGTGTTACCAAACATCACAATGTCAAACCTGCCATGTTTGCGCCGTATTTGGTTTTAGGGTTGGATTATGATTTGCATAAATTATTTGATTTGAATATGGTTTCATTTTGGTCTGCTTATATGTTCTATTAAAATAATAGTGTATAGGAGTAAAAATGACTTCCTTTAAGGCAGAGATATGTTTCTGCATCAAAAAACAGGATTAAGGCCAAGGTGTGATGAGAATATTCCTGGCAAATAGTAATTACCTTACGTTCTCTTTCAGACGGGGCTGCCGGTTTGCACACGTATGGACTGATATGCCTGCCACTTATTCTCACAGTGACTGTTAAGCTGACGTGAATATCCTCAGTTCAACCCCACACAAACGCACCTCCTCTCAAGGCAGGTGCATATATTACAAACACACACGCACACACACAAACACAAGCCTTCTCCAGCCCATGAATAAACCTACCTTGCTTTCATCTGTTGGAGACCTGAGCCTCCAATAGGGGGCGCAGCATCTTTTTTTGTGAAAACGTCCAAAAAAGATCCAGATGGAAATGATGATAATATTGATAATACAAAAAATGAATACACAAGAACAAGCATCTCCAATCTGCCATTTTTGCTTTTTTGCATTTACTTGCCTGTCAATCAATAAAGGACTGTCATTGAAAAAGAGAAAAAGGAGAAGACCTTGGCGTTCAAGCTGAACAAATTTGTCATGCACTGGGGCGTGGAAAAAAGACACTGAGGAATAGTTGGCTTCTGAAAACGTTGACTGTCACTTCAAATCCGACCAGCCGTACTCAAGCCGCGTCCATCCAATACCGCACACTTGGCACAAACAGGACACGAAATCCCCTTTTTATGGACGCCATTTGTGTTTTTTGATCACATGTTTTTCCCCTTTAATTTTCTCGAATGGTTCTCGGCTGGAATGTAACAAAAAGAGACAATACTAAACGTTTTATCGCAAAGAAATGGAAGATCCTCTTTTTAAGTGTATTTTGTGTACATCCCTGTAAATAATAAAAAGTATATTACGGAAAAGAAAAAATGAAAATTAATAGAGATTCGGGGTCAGGATTTGGGGGAAGATGCAAGGGGGTAGCAGCAAATGGCTTTATTCCATGTGTCTGGTCATCCCCGGTGGCCATCGCCCAAAATCCAACCCAGCTTTTAGACAACAGTGGAATCAGTGGCCTTTCTAAGTTCTGATTTCATGCGTTCAGTATCTACGACATCCGTGTGACTGTTTTCGATCACAGACGAAAGAGGGCAACCTTTCTCCATTGGTGGTGCATGTGACGTTTGAAGATGATTTCCCGTCTCATCTGTTTGTTGCCTTCCTGTACTTAAGTTCTTGTCGCATATTCAGTGACCCGCATCGTGTACAGTCCTTATCTCTAATCTAACAGTTACTGCTAGGATCATGTTAGATGCCATTACGACCCCCCCCCTTCCATCCCCCAAAGGAAGCTCAAGTGTAAACAGGGTTGTTGCATTTGTTTCATATCACCTGTATTAAAAATGGAGATGATCAACTTAAACGTCTTTGTGTGATTGGCCTTTGGATGCTTTGTTTTGAGTTCATATTTCTCCTCAGCAGCATCGTGCTAAAGATTCAGTCATACTAGATGGCATTGCTTCTGTTTTTAACTATTGAGGGACAAGTTCGGTGTTTTACACTTGGGGCCCTGTTTTCAGATTGTTTATGATGCATCGGTTTTGACTGAGGTTGGGACATATGATGCTGGCCCGAGAGTTTTGGGGTGTTTGTTGTATCACCTCCCACCTCTGCAATGGCTGCATAGGTGCACTGGAACAATCCTTCCTAAAATGCATTAAACTTACAAAGACGTGAAACTCACCGAGTGGTCAGGGGTGTTCACTGATATGCTCACACAAAAATCGCTGCAAAAGATGCTTTCCAACAGGTTTTATCTTAGTTTTGTCAAACTCCATTGACTTGTATACGATGTGCTGTGAGGTACGGTATTACTCCGCTCCGGGGACTTTGTTTGTATTCTTTTAATTGGCAAAGGTGGAGTATCGCCACCACCTGGGCTGGAGTGTTTATTATTTAAGCTCTCAGCGGAAGAATGTACGGGTGTGAGGCGTTTGGAAAAATAGGTCCACAAGTTTACAACGAATGCTAAAACAGTTGGAAAGCATCTTTTGTGTGAACATATCAGTGAACACCCCTGACCACTCGGTGAGTTTCGCGTCTTTGTGGATGAAGGTTTGATGCATTTTGGGAGGGATTGTTCCTGTGCACCTGTGCACACATTGTGGAGGTGGTGGGGTGATGCAGCGGAAACCGGAAGTTCTTGGGCCGGCATCGTGTGTCCAAATTTCAGTCAAAAACGTTTTATTTCATCGTGGACAATCTGAAAACAGGGCTTTGAGTGTAAAATGCCGAACTTGTCCTTTAAAATAAAAAATAACTACTTCGAACAGGTTGTGATATAGCCATTCCATTACATGTTGATTTTTTATTGGGCCTGTGACTGTCAAATGAATTTAGATATAACATGAGCTGTACATGTACACTGTAAGAAAAAAATGAAAAGTCCTAATATGTAGGCTACAATTTAGGTACAGATTTAGTACCAATATGTACGCTCTAAAGATAAACGGTGCTGGGTGGCACTGGAAGTGGTTATTGGCTTGTAGTTATGGAGGAACTATTTTAGGTGCCATATAGCAACGATGAAGTACCTGTGTAGCACCGGTGTAGAACCATATTGTGCTATGTAGAACCATATGTGGTGCTATATTACCCAAATATGGGGTGCTTCATATTTGCTATGTGGCACTGGAAATGGTTCCTCTGTGATTGCTGGCCGGGAACCGCTTTTGGTGCTATTGAGCACCGTTTGTTTTTGAAGTGTACCTTTGAGGTACTAATATGCACTCAAGATGTACTTTTCAAAAGGCTACTGCCCAGGTGACCATTTTTGACTATTTTTTCTGACAGTGTATGAATATGTTAGAATGGAAGTCAATGGGGTGCAAAAGTCTTTCTTGACTTCCTCTTAATGTTTGGTTTCAGGCTGCAATTTTTCTGCATTCCCAAGAGAGTACGATGTGAGGGTTTTATGAAATAATAATAATCATTATTATAAATTTATACTATTTTGACCCATTTTTTTGTGAGATTTTTTTTACATACGGGTCTGGTTTTTATAAACTTTTCCTGTTTTAGGTTTCATAGACTGATGTCATCCAGAATCATTGTTTATTTGAAGTTTTAACAGGTGCATTGAGGATGACAGAACCTTATATCTGGAAAGAACCCTATAGTACAATGACTCACATCTTTTTTCAGCATTTCAGAGTTTAAGATTTTGCTCTGCAACTACAAGGTGTGTTTTCCCCCAGTTATGATTAAATTGAATGTAATGAGATGTTTTCTAAAAAAAAAAAAGATAATGGCAAAACAGTGCATCTGTTGAGTAGTCTTTACTGGCTAAAAATGCAGTGAGACTAATAACTCCCTAACTAACTTATTTTAATTGGTCTGACAAGTCTTTTACTAAAGGAATGGGCTAAAACTAGAAACTATACAGATCCTGTTCAATATGTATAAATATTTACAGTCCAAATCTATAAATATGATTTGACAATGGAGTGATAAAAACATGTTACCACTTTTGGAAAGTACCAACATTCATTTGATAAGATTATTTGTTCATTACTTTCACACTTGTGCATTATTTGTGATTAAAGTTGTTGCCTACTGACTTCTTTATTTGATCTTTTGTATTATTTTTATCTGTTTACTCTTCTTTCTTTAGAGTTTAACATTAGCAAGGCAACAAGAAGTCCCTACTGACCCCAATGGTGAATGTGATTTCACCAAGTAGGATGTAGGATCAACACCATTGTTGGTTCTGGATCAACA
Organism: Misgurnus anguillicaudatus; assembly: GCF_027580225.2. Taxonomy (NCBI): domain Eukaryota; kingdom Metazoa; phylum Chordata; class Actinopteri; order Cypriniformes; family Cobitidae; genus Misgurnus; species Misgurnus anguillicaudatus. The sequence goes on along the minus strand of NC_073350.2, from coordinate 24,111,727 downwards.
TTTTCATTAAAGGAATATTCCATTTTCTTAAAAGAAAAATCCAGATAATTTACTCACCACCATGTCATCCAAAATGTTGATGTCTTTCTTTGTTCAGTCGAGAGGAAATTGTGTTTTTTGGGGAAAACATTGCAGGATTTTTCTCGTTTTAATGGACTTTAATAGACACCAACAATTGACACTTGACTCAACACATAACAGAATGTGCTCTTTTAGACCACAACTTTTCGTCTAGGTCCGGTCCAGCGCGACCTAAAGTAAATGCGTAGTGACGTAGGGAGGTCACGTGTTACATATATAAAACGCACATTTGCGGACCATTGTTACCAATAAACTGACACAAAGACATTAATTAGTATCAGTTATATACAACAACGTAGGAACGGTCCTCTTTCAACACACTTGTAAACACTGGGGCGGAGTTTCGCGTTCGTCTTCTGTGACCTCTTGACGTGATGACGTATTGTGTGGGGTCACGCTGGCGCATCACGACCAGATCTAGATGAGAAGTTGTGCTTTAAAAGTGACTATTTGTTATTTTTATTGTCGAAAATGACAATCGTTTTGCTAGATAAGACACTTATGCCTCGTTTGGGATTTTTATAGTCCTTTGAAACTCCGTTGAAAAAACTGTCACGTGTTGAGCCAAGTGCCAACTGTCGGTGTCTATTAAAGTCCATTAAAATGAGAAAAATCCTGCAATGTTTTCCTCAAAAAACATAATTTCTTCTCGACTGAACAAAGAAAGACATCAACATTTTGGATGACATGGTGGTGAGTAAATTATCTGGATTTTTCTTTTAAGAAAATGGAATATTCCATTAACCAGTCAGATTGCAGGATTAGGGCGTATGTTACATTTAGGTTTAGGATTGTGTTAAGGTCTTTTAAAAATCTCCATATTTCACCTATTATGGACCCTACAGCATTACCTCATGGGATGGAAGTCATTATGGGAAATATATCAGCTCTGAATATGCGGCTAACCTTTGTTGGTGTTGTTTATAGGTGTGTCCTCTGCCACCTCTTCTCACACACTGTGCTTATGCAAAGTAATCCCACTTTTCTCTTTCCAACTTTTTTGTACATTAGGATGAATTGGAATTTTCTAGGCCCACCATGTATTAAAGGATAAAGACTAAATCCCAGGTGGGAGAGGTGGTTTTATAGGCTTAATAAAATCAAGACGACAGGTCCACTGTCATTTGACTTTAATGGGTCAAAGAAAACGTACAAATGAAAATCATTTGTAATCACACTAACTTTTTTAAATTAATTTAGTATAATGAATTTACTATTCATTTCTTGTGACTTTAAATAAATGTCATTGTCAGTTACAGTAATGTAAAGTAATAGAAAATGTCTTTTAATAGCTTAATTATTCTTCTTGAACACTTATACCATCAAAAGTGGTGCGAAAAAAATCATCTCATGTCCCATAGACGCAAGTAAATAATAATTCTCCTTGAGTGTTTTTAAAGACTTTCAAGTCTTTCCCGTTGATTAGTTACCGGTGTAGAGATACTCATTAAAGTGTCTTAAAATAGCCTGATATCTTACCAGGAGCGAATTATGATGATTTACTTTGTTTGGATCCCCTGGAAAAGTAAATTACAAGGAGTCCATTATTCTGGGCTACTGACATTGTTCATTATATCTTGTGTCGTATGTATATGGGCATCATTAGTGCAGTGACAAGCAAGTAATGAAAATAGTGAGATTAAGAGTCTAGTTTATCCTATAGACAAAATACCTAACTATATGTAAACAGAATTGGGCCCATATCTAAAACCCACCAGAATCGGATTAGTTTGACAACGTCACCATAATATATGCATGGGCTGCAAGTTTAAGTCTATTATTTATTTATTTAAATTGGTTTTCTATAATGAAATCCATTGTGTCTTTGCATCCAATACTCTTCATTCGACACATGAGAGGGGAGGGCCAGAGGAGCAGCAGACCTTTGTGACGTGACAGTCAATTATTTACGAGTAAGCGTGGTTTTCTTGCAGGTATCATATTGCAAAACAATGTTTGTCTACAAAAGACAGCATTCGGCTTAGAAAGGTCTGGGATGTTTATGTTATTCTGATTAAGTCAACCAATACTGTTGTTGCATTATGGTATTTCAAGTTATAGCTTGCATAATACAATGTGACCTTTTTTAAGGCTATGCAAATACTGCTCCTGGTAAATGCAAAACACTCTATCATCTATTAAAGCCCGGCTAATCATAGACACTGTTGTCCTGTGTTCATGGGAAAGAACTTTGATCTGTAGCATGTATTGTGCAAACATCAGCATCCTGTTCAAGCAGACTCATGACTGTAATTTGTGTAGTGTATCAACTTACTCCACCTTTAAGTAAATTATTTGTTCTTATGATTATGTTTACAATAGCATGAGTATTTCTGTTCTCATAGTCTTATTAACATACTACCTACACTAACATAAGCTGACCTAGACACATACAAACACATGCAGTCATCACTCCATCTAGTGTCATTTGCATGTTTTGTTTTTTTGTGGTGTTGCTTTCTCTTACCTGGAACAGTGTTATCTTATTAGTGAGAATGTTAATAAAAAAGTCACGAAAATACAAGTTTTTTCATTGTTATATCATCTTCAAATTGCTAATAAACTGTTCCTAGAGCGGTGCTAAACTCTGAAAACATCATACTAGTGCTTTAAAGATTTTAAAGCAGTCACCTGCACCAGGTGGAATGATACTTGTCCCCACCCTTAGAGAACACAGGATGCAAATCCTCGGATATCAGGTTCTGAGTCACCCTGTGTGAAGAGAGAGACACCTGACAGTTCGCTGCTGCTCTCAGCGACTGACTGCAAGCTTTATTGGCTGGGAAAGCAATCCAAATTAAACCCAATGTCCAGTCGACTACCACGGATTTCAGTTCAGACATGTCAGTAGTAGAATTGTTTGGAGTCCAAATTGACATGCAGCTCCTGGGCAAGCTGACTTTGTCTGGTGCTGCCATACTATTCGTCTCATTTGTTTTTGGATTCTACCACATCAGGGCACGAAACAAACGTCAAGGACAAAAGGGCACAAAGAAAATCCAGGAAAGAAACAGCAAATTCAGTAATGGGCAAGAACCACAAAGTAAAGCCGCAACAGAGGAGTCTTTAGTAAAGCCTTTAGAGGAAAACCTTGGATATGGCAATGGTGTGGTTGAATGTGTCCGTGCTACGGACCTGGGCAGCTGTGCAAAGGATAATATATCCTCAGAAGAGCCTTCATACGAAAGACTTAAAAATGCCAATGGTGCAGTTGAAAAAAGCATGCCTGGAACTACAGACTTGGACAGTTTTGGAAAGGACAAAGCTAACATAACGGAGGATGTAGGTACAGAAGTGGTTCAAGTAAGGAATAGGGGGAATCTGAGATTGACCTTACAACCCCCTGACGAAACTAAGAAAGGTCCAGAAAGTCCAAGCGGTCGACGATCCCCGTGCCTGTTAAAGAAGCTTGATGGTGGTGCTGGTGTTGGCAGGGAACTGAGACAAGACCTTGGTCATGAGGGTATGTACTCCACTTTTCAGTCAAAGGCAGAAATCAAAGTAGAAAACGCTGACCTTATCCTTGACGGGCCGGGTAACAAATCGGGAGTCTATAGCAAAATCTACGATTACTACATAGAGTCCTCCTCTCATTGTGTTGCCGATTTGAGCCCCAGTCAGTCCAGGTGTATCAGTCCAGCATTTGATCAATTGGAAAAGAGCCCTTTGTTTAAATCGAATTCACTGGACTTTCCAAAATTCAAAGAACGTTCTCGAACACCAAGTCCACAACCTTCCAGTTTTATCATGAGAGATCTTGGTCTCACTCCACGATTTTCTAACGAGCCTCTGCCTGTCTTCAAACCAGACCGTGGTAGATCCAGCAGGCAAGCAGTCATCCGTCAAGACAGCTATCTTTCTGCTGCTGACTCTGAGCTACCGATGCCCTTCCCCACACAAACGCATCGTAGTCGTTCTCCTGCCCAACTAAACAACACCACTTTAAAGTCACAAGACTCTGATGAAACAAACACGGATGAACCCGAGGAACCACAGGTAGAGACTGTTGCTGGGGCAAAATTCCTACATCTTCCCGAAAACATGGGGAACGCAGAACTTGAGAGTTTAGCGGGAAAGCTTGATTTAGGCAACTGCTTGGAAGCTTTAGCACTTGCTAAAAAACATGGTCATGCTGCCCTTCAGCAAGCTGCTCTCCGTGTCATGTCTGACAATTACCTCCAGGTCCTCAGAGAACCAGCTCTCTTCGGGAGGCTGAAAGCAGGGGAACGTGACGAGATCCAAACGCAGCGCATGAAAGGAAGAAAGTGGTTAGTGGTTGCAGATATGGACTCTGTAGATTGGATACGTCCAACACAGTCTACAGTTTCAGAGTCTGAATCACTTAAGACATCTTGTGGAATGTATTACTACGATGACTATAAGGACACATGGCACCCTTATTGCCAAATTCCCCAGGAAGTGTTATCTAAAGGTTGTGCAATGTGTACCATGGATAACTATCTGTTTGTCGCTGTGGGTTTCCAAGGCCCAGACCGTCCCTCAAAGAAGGTGTACAGTTACAATCCAATTACTTCAATTTGGAGTGAAATAAGCCCCATGAACGAGGCAAGGCCTCACTGCAAACTCGTCGCTCTGCAGGGTTATCTTTATGCCATTGGTGGAGAATGCCTCTCAACGGTTGAACGTTATGACCCCAGGACCAACAGGTGGACTTTTGTTGCACCACTCCCAAATGACACTTTCGCCGTAGCTCACCGGGCCACAGCTTGCGATGGCGAACTGTTTGTTACTGGAGGCATTTTGAGATACACTCTCTTGAGATACAATCCTAAGACCGACACATGGCGAGAGACCACGATTGCAGGCAGTAAAGACAGGACTGCGGAAATGGTGGCGGTGAGAAACTTCCTGTACCGCTTTGACGTCAGCGCTCTTGGCATCAATGTGTATCGCTACCACGCTGCGGCTCGTATATGGTACGAATGCTCTACGATACGCCTCTCCAACTGCACTGCCTTTCAGTGTGTGACCATGGACAATATTATCTACTGCGTGAGCAGACAATTCACCTTGCGGTTTCTCGCAGACGAGATATCTCCAAGCTTTGTGGCACAGGATTTGAAAGTGCTCTCACCAGTTAAAGGCTATTTGTTTCCTATTGTCCTTGTGCTGCCCGACAACACCACTCCACAGACCCGTGTTTAAGCAAGGTCAAGTATGAAGCAGCTTGGTAATTACAGTTTTTTTATTTTTTTATGTTCAGGACCATATTAAGTGCATGTTTGTGAAATGTACGGTGTCTTAATTAGCGGCAAATGAGATGAAATATCAAGGCTATTACATCCATTTGTCGTACAGCTAGATCACAATTACGCAGCACTTACCGATAAATAAATCTACTGTCTCAGTGAAAGCCATTTGTTTGTTTGGGCCCTCCATCCAATCTGATGTCAACCTTTACATCTTGGAAACGTTTTGCACAAGTGCTTAAAACGTTTCACTGAACATACTGCTTTAAAACACTCTTTGGAAAATGTTTTCCATTCAATACTGTATGTACAATAAAGCATGACGCAAATGCATAGCAAGCATCATAGACAACATGAATGGTTGCCATTGCAACAATTTATGTAAGCTAGCTATTATTCATAACATTTTCTTTGCATATTTGAAGTTATATTACTTAGCATAGTACTTACCATAGACAGATGGGGTCAGAAAGTGTAATGTAAATCTTTTTATTGTGTCTATATATTTTTCTGCCATTTTCATAAATCATGTAATCGTATCAGAAAATGGGATCTTTTTGATCAATGGTTTTATTCATAAAGCATCTCTGATTTCTCTAAATCAACACTGTGCTTCTTCTAATGGATCTTTCCATAGACTTTTTTACATCGCAGAAGCACTTTAGGGAACGCAGAGGTATATCTAGACTTTATAGAGTAAACTAATGACTTAATGGGTAAGGATAGAACTTAATATTTCGTCTCTTCATCTCTGTCTCTATCTTCTGAAGAAATGGGAATAAAAATCACTTTATCAATTATAACCGAGTCTTGGTTCTTGTGTTAGACTTAAATAAGTAAAAAGTTATTACAAAATGTGCAGTTGCAGCAAGAGGCGTTTGTGTGACCATGCAGGATCTTTATTAATTTTAAATGCAATTATGGTGTAAAAGGAAAAGCAATCACATAATCAATTATTGTAAATGAAAATACGCAATACAATCACAGACTATTGCATATGCATGTTTGATCAGAGATGGCACACATGAAGAGTCTGTGGTGATTGTGATGCAGCGCGCCTTGACAACGCTCTATGTGTAACTCTAGCACCATCAAGTGGACCAAATATCAAGGACAGAATCTCAACAAGCAGGGTGCCACACACAAAAAGTCATTGACATAAATGCAGAAAGACACATTGACACAGTCAGAACTGTTGCAAAGCCTAGCAGAGTTCTGGGATTCGGAAGCAAAACCTACACAGCAGGAGAAGTGTGAACACAGATGGCTGAACGTCAAGTATAAGCATCCGATTCCTAGTAATTAAACACTTGAATTCAACATAATTAAACACTTAATGGGATGGGAGATAGAAAAAGTCCCTTTAGAGTATGTCAATGGCTTGGCTGTCCCTCATGTGCAGTAGCATTGTGGTCTAACCGAACTGTTGATTATACCTACAATCCCAATTCTACAATTCTGCTGCGATAACGGATATCACAGCCTCCTCCATAACTGTGTAAAAATAGATTTTGCAGGTTATGCTTTTGATAAATCAGCGAACATAGCTCAACAGCATAAGCTGATCTCACACACATCCAGTTATATTTAAAGGTGCATTGCAATGAATGACTAAAAGAAACAATCAGAACAACCATTTGATGATTGAAAAACGTTTAAATCTAAGAAATGTTGATACAGTAGGTACGCTGGGTACAGTTACACACAGTTAATTGTAACCTGATCTCAATTTGCTCATTTAAAGTCACAAGACCCCAAATCTAACCCCAAACCCAGTCGAAAATGGTTTAAAAGTAGGAACAGGTTCAGACATGGAAAAATGTCATTGTCACGGATCTCCGCATTTTTCCATGTCTGTACCTGTTCTTACTTTTAAACCATTTTCGACTGGGTTTGGGGTTAGATTTGGGGTTTGGGTTAGGATGTCACTTTAAAGCAACACCAAAGAGTTTTTTTACCTTAAAATAACGCTTCCAAAAAAGTTTCAGTCGTTCATCCACTCGAAACAGGGTGAACGGCACTTTCACAATCACTTTGCAGCCCTCTATCGGCCAAAATCGCACTAAAGAAGTGTCCAACGTCGGGTCGCGGTCCTGTAGTTCGAGTGAAAACTACAAAAACTTGCTTTACGGCAGACCTACAATCCAATCAGAGCCAGCTATGCTGCAGTATTTACGACAGTGGTAATGGACAATTACGCTTCTAACCTGTAGGGGGAGCAAAGAGCAAAAACTCTTTAGTGTTGCTTTAACTATTGGTTTATACTATTTTTTTTCGGACTTTTAAACAATTGTCACCTGAAGTTAGGATTAGAGTAGGGTTTGGGTTAAGATGTCATTTTATGTTGCAGAAAGTCGTTCTAATCCCAAACCCACGCAAAAATGGTAAGAAAATATGAAAAACAAATGAGTAACCAATACATGAAGCTGACACGGAAAAGAAAGTCCGTGGGACAGACACGGAAAAATGCGGAGATCCGTGACAATGACACGGATAAATGAGCAAAATATTCCGTGACTATAACACGGAAATTTGTGAGATCAGGTTGGTTAATAGAGTCTTGGCCAGGTCTTAAAGGTGCAGTGTGTAAATTTTACTGGCATCTAGTGGCGAGGTTGCGAATTGCAACCAAAGGCTCAGTCCACTGCTCACCTCTTGCTTTTGAAACACATAGAGAAGCTACGGTAGCCGCCACCGGACAAACATTTCATTGCCAGAGACAACTTAGTAAAAAAGTTTGTCCGTTAAGAGCTTCTGTAAAAACATGGCGGCACAAAATGGCGACTTATATGTAAGGGGGCCCTCTGTGTATGTAGATAAAAACGTCTCATTCTAAGGTAATAAACACATAACGGTTTATTATGAAAGGTCTTTTTACACCCCTGATAATATAGTTTTGTATATTATTTTGCATTTCTGTCAAGAGATCCTTCTAAAAATTACACACTGCACCTTTAAGCTAGTCCCAGACTAAAATTTTCGTTAAAGTTGTCTTAACTGAAAACAGCTTGTCCAGGAAACCATCCCTTAAAGTCTAACTTTACTCCTGAAAATAAAGATAAACATACCTTACAAAAAAAAACAATAGCCTACTGGTGTGCATCTTGAGACAAAACCATGGCAATGATATGTGTTCAGATATGTTCTTAAACTAAGCCAGTTCAAAGTGCATTTTAGTCTGGGACTAGGATAGGCCCTGTCCAGAAACTGCCCAAAATGTTCTTTGGAATAATCTTTATATCTTATTATCATGCTGGAATAATGGATCATCAGGTTTTGCACTAATTGTAGTTTAATATAAATGTAAATACAATTTGTGTTTCAAAAATTTTTCAGTTTGCTAAAGACAGGGGGAGACACCAAGCATGGATCACCGCTGTGTGGAGAAGTTTGGCAGGCAGGCAAGAATGAGCTAACATTGTATACATTAATTTAACACAGTAACGTTAGCTCAGTGTAGTAGTTGATACAAGTTAGATATGATATATGAATTAAGATATATGAATCAAATAAACTACTATAAAGAGACTCTTGTTATTGATTCTATGTGGAAGTCTACCAGATGTTTCGTTTGGAAACGTTTGTTTATGTTGTTGCTCCTGAGGCCGTCTAGCCAAACTTTTCCACTACAAGTACTCTTTTGTGCATGCGAAGGTAAAGTCTCTTTATGAAATCATACATCTCAAAAAAGAACCTTTTTGGGACCTTTACTTTAAGAGTGTACTGGAAAGCTAAAAGTGTTGAGACAATGTGCATGGTTCACAGTGGGCTGGCTGGATTACTGGAGATCTGCCTGCAGGGTCTGCGACTCAGTGCCAGGTTCTTATTGCTGTGGTTGGCAGGAAGCTGACTGCTGGAGAAGCTCTTGGGCGCGGTGACGCAGCGAGAGTGACAGAAGGCACTGATGGGGTGTAAAGGGTATGAAGCCTTATACACGCTCAGTGTGGGCACAATTGCCCGCTGGTGTTCCTTCTGAGCCCGCCAAGACTCCAATAAGCCAAAGTTTGTAGGGGGACCTGTGTATAAGTAGCAGAGCAGATGAGAAGTAGAAATTAAAGTTAATGCAAGTATGCCCTGTCAACGATTGGTCAGATAGAGAAGTAGTCCCATCCCAAACTTATGCCATTGAAACATGTTGCTCAAAGAAAGTATGATGCTGAAAGTGTTTACATTCTTTAGAGAAATCAATCTAGAAATGGCTTATGTAGAGTTCTCTCTTGACATTAAATTAAGATAAGAGGAGGCATTTTAAAATAGACAAATTATAATACATCGGCTTTAAATCACCCACTGACAATAACAGATGTTCAGTCTCGCACACGCATTTGCCATTGTTTTATTTTTGTCTGTGGTGAAATAGCAAATAAAATTAGGACTTAGGAAAACGAATAAAGTTTGAGTGAACTGTAATGATTTATAGGGATGTTCTACAACATTAATTAAAAAAGTGGACTGGACTGTATTAAAATCCACAAGCAACCATCTGGAGTGAAAGGAATGCTTAATACCTTGGATGGGGTGATCTGACCTCTTTGGGACCCAGGCCAGTTTGTCAGAGTGCCAAGTGCGCAGTGTGGGCAGACCGGCAGAGGTCTGCCGCCCATACGACTCATCGTAAAGTGTCACCAGGTAGTTGGAGGCGGGGACGCCGTGATGAGAGAGCAGAAGCCTTGTGGGAATACCCTTAATTGTCGAATAAACACATGAATATTTATTTTATTGGACACTGAAAGTCTAAACACATTAGAGAGCACAAGCTAACTATAAAAGCTTATATAAAAGTTGAAGTGTCTAATGTAGGTATCATGATGATGTAAGGCAGGGTTATTCAATTCCGGTCCTGATGCTAATGGAAGTCCACAAGATTATTTGAAAATTACAGGCAGGTGGGTTTGATTAGGGCTTATCAGACAACAGGTCTTCGCAGACCCCCAGTCAGGCGAAACTGAGTTTCCCCCCAAAAAATAACAAAAAAAAAAAATGTCAATACTCGCAAAGATGTAAAATTGATGTTAATTTTACAGTGCACTAGTGACGGGCGATTTCGAAGCACGCGTCATGAGGCTTCGAAACATTTACAAATCTTTTGTTTCGAATCATTGGTTCGGAGCTTGTTTTAAACTGGCCAAATTCACGTGATTTTAGCAAACGAGTCTTCATTATGTCATAATTGTTTCGAAACGTTTCGAAAATCCGACAATTCACCACTAGGAGGAGTTGATCATAAATGACCAGTGTAGGTGAACTTGGGTCAGTTTTTATTATAAGTGTTCATAAAACATTCATCCTTCTGACTAATAACACTACCATTTTGTCTACTTTTTGTTTTTAGACAGAATTAATGACAAAATTGTGCATAATTAAAAAGAGAGTTTGTTTTAATGATTTTCTTTGCTATAAATAAAACTAAAAACACATAATACACTTTTAATTATGTCTAAATTATATTAAATTATTTATTTTTCTTAAAATATATTTTTAGAACAATCTTGCTATTATTTTGTAAAAAGTGTCAAATGTTTGGACAGATTTTGCAATTGTTCAATTGATTTGAAGCTTCATAGAGCTTACTTTTTTTCCCATCACTAGTGCACAAGAGGTGAATCCAGATCCAACATGTAGCTACAAGAACCAAAACTGTGAAAAACGCCTTATTACAGGCCAAGCCCCGCAATTTTTAGTTAAGACCATCATTAACACAAGCGGTAAGTAAACAGGTAAGTAGTATGTACATTTACACAACACAATTATATATATTTAAACATATATTAACGAAATATGTATAGAAACCAAAAGGTGATCAAAATAACAAACACAAAAGATAAACAAAAATAATAAACACAAAATAATAATATCTAATTTAATTATTCCCCCTGCAACAGACAGGATAATGGACGAGCCGGCTTCCGGCTGCTTCACGACGACACGCCCACTCATAGCGGACCCGGCGCTATTTATTCAGGCCGCAGGTGGCGATCGGGTTCGACCGGCCGATTACGGAGAAGCAACGCGGAAGACGCTAATAACAGGTAAATATAGACACAACAACAGGACAAAACATCAAACGAAAGACAAAGCTAATGTGTATAGTGATGGTTAAAACAAAGCTTTGAATCAATTGAACCAGTTGCTTTGAAAATTGATTCAGTTTTTCGCAGCGTTCGAAACAGCAAACACGCTGGCGACACCTACTGGTAAAAAAGTGTAAAAACAGCAAGATCTTTCTAAACATTATACACTTTTTACAAAATAATGGCATTGTTCTAAAAATATGTTTTTAAGACAAATAAGTTAATTTAATTAAGACATAACTAAAAGTGTATTCTGTGTTTTTAGTTGCTTTTTTAGTTGTTTTTAGTATGGCAAACAAATAATTTAAACGAACTCCCTTTTTAATTATGCACATTTTTGTCATTAAATCTGTCTACCAATTTGTCTGCTTTTTGTTTATAGTGTTATTAGTCAGAAGGATGAATGTTTTATGAACTTTTATAATTAAACTAACCAGAGTTCACCTACACTGGTCATTTGTGATCAACTCCCCCTAGTGGTGAATCATCGGATTTTCGAAACGTTTCGAAAAAGTTATGACGTAATAAAGCCTCGTTTGCTAAAATCGCGTGACTTTGGCCAGTTTGAAACAAGCTCCGAACCAATGATTCGAAACAAAAGATTCATAAACGTTTCGAAGCCTCATGAAGCGTGCTTCGAAATCGCCCATCACCATGTGTGTGCATTAAAGCCCGTGTAAATAAGGATGAGGATGGAAACGGAATGGATATGCATGTGTGAAGACCAGACCGGCGTGCGTGTGCATGTAGTATGTGTGTGTGGACCAACATAGGGCATAGGGACAGACCACTCTGTCACAGGGTTGGAAGTAAATTGTTTGGGACACCAGCCATTCAAGGCTGGCATGGAATATCCCTGATGTAAGGTACGAGTCCAAACCTCCGATCTGCGAAGACCCATTCTTCTCACGACTACATCAGGTCTGTGCAACAAGTTGGGTGTGAAGTCCAGTCTGTTGGTACTGTTTGCTGGCTTGCATTCTCGCATGAATTGCAATAAACACATACAGTACATGTTGGTAGTTGCCAAATGCCAACTTTATATTTAATATACTTACTAACCAAGACTTAATATTTTTATACTGAGCTAATTATAATTTATGTCCCAGTGCTCCAAAAATCGTTGTTTCCTAATCCATTTTAATTAAAGAACAGTTGGAGTGTTTTTAACATAGCAGTGTCTGATTTTTGTTTCCTGCATGTTTTTTCACTTTTTCACCCATGTAGGTCAAACCAGCATACATACACACTCAATAAACTATAGGCTTACGCCCAGCAGAGCTCGGCCTCACACTTTTTTATCGATCATGTGTAGTTTTTCCATGCAGCTCTCAGGTCTCTTCTTGACTAAGCAACTCCAGCATCAATCCCATTTGTCTACCTCCAGTCTGTGCTGACCAAGCTGATCAGCAGCACTAATCACGTTTGCATAGATTTAAGCACTGCCTGCAGGGAAACTGCATCCATTTAAACGTTTGAACATTGCATACTGGCAAGCTTTTAAGTATTGTGTTAACTTCCCAGAACATCATAAATTGAGAATTCTCGCTAAAACTGCATGGTAAGCATTAATGTAAGATATAAAATTAAATCGTTTTTAAGTGTTTACATTTGGAATAATAATAAAAAAATGCATTTTTATTTGGTGTTATATTTCCACTGAATGTTATTTACATTATGTAGGATGATTTTTATGTTAAAAAACAATAAATCACAAAAATGACTTTAGCTGGGTTTTTACTGCAAGCAGGGTAGTATAATATAATATAATATATAGTAATATAATAATATTGTACCACAAATTATTATTAAATACACTGAGATTTTGGGTTTTATAGTTTTTTTTTTTTTTAATTAACTTTTGTTTGAATGCTTCTAATGACCAATCAGAATCACCTATTACAAAAATCAATTTATGGAAAAAAATACAACATTGTATTTGTTTATTTATATTGTGCAGCACAAAAGTTCATTGGTTTGATTCCAACAAATGACAAATGACTGACAAATATACACCTTGTAGTGCTCTGTAAGTTGCTTTGGATAAATGTGTCTGCCAAATGAATATATGCATAAATGTAAATATTAATACTGTGTCACCCGATAGAAGTTTATAAGTTAACAAATACCTACTTGCAATTTTTCCTCCGACCAATTACCAATGAGTACTTTGTTGCCATATTTCTGCTCTATTCTCCAACCAGGTTGGCTCCATTTGTCATAAAGCTTTTCCATTTTGTATAATCTATAGTTACATCAAAGTCACAAGTTCTTTAACTTACAGTATGAAAACCTCTAGACAGTCAGATGTGATGTAGTTCACAAACTCGGATACGGTAATGACAGTGTCGAAGCAGGTGAAAGGTTACACCTCTGTTGCCATGGATACACCAAACACTTCTGCTGGTACCATGGGAGCAGCTGCAGCAAAAGAAGTTTCAGATTCCTTTACATGCGGCATGCAAATACTGACTAACACTGAATGATGATAATTAGCCTCACTTGTAGCACCAAAGGAGAGACTGCAGTCTCATACAAATGAGGGTATACAAGGGATATACAATGTGGGAGGAATTTTAAGTATGTGTCACAATTTAGAACATCATTTCTGACTCAATGGACAAATTATGCATTGTTTGTACATGGGAAAAACAGTTTAATGCAACACTACACCAATCAAATTCAAAATTATTGGTTTGAAAGAAAAATGGGGTAATTTGTCTGCAGAATATTGCTGAAAACTGATATATTTTAAATCCTTTCGTGTAAAATTGCCATAATCTGTCAGTATTAAATATATCAAGGTTATATTTTCACAGAATGTTATATCCATTATTAAGCATGATTTTATGTAGTAAACAGTAAATCATAAAACTTTAAGACTTTAGCTGGGTTTTTACAAGCAGGGTCACATAAAGGAATAGTTCACCTGAATATGAAATTTCTTTCATGATTTACTCGCATCCAGATTTCCTTACTTGTACACAAACTAATAATTTTATATTAAAATGTCATCATGTTATGTTTTTATATACAGTAGGGCTTTAGCAAACCTCCCAAAAGCTCTTACATCCACCATTAATCTAAAATCTTTTAGTAGGTTGATAAATATCTTCAGAAGAGTAATGATACATTTGTGAGTTAAAATGCTTAAAGAGCACCTATTTCATTGCTACAAAACAATGTTATGTGTTCGCGTGGTTTATGGTTAAAGAACACATTAGTTTAAACATACCCGTACATTTTTGTAGCTCCAGAATTTACTCTCTTCCTGAAACGTACGGATTTGAAAAGCGCTGTGTCCCAGATTGGCCAGTTTACCTGTACGTTGTGATTGGTCTGAATACCTCTGATGTCAGCCGGAAACGTGAAGCTTCTTACCATGTTTGACAGATTCTGTCACTAACAGCAGTTAACTTAAAGGCTGTGAGTCTGAAGTGGGAGGAATTATGATAATGTCGGTCTTGTCCACATCACCAATCCCAGGAAGTAAACTGTTGCTAACAATCCGTGTGTTTGTTGTTGTCCAAGAAAAGAGATTTACGTTGGAGATGATAACTTGCGTCATCGTTTACTTTGGGGTCTGACCTTCATCTTGGGGTCATATCATTAACATGTACTAATACACATCGGACCGGACAATGCTCTTTAATATTTTGAGCTTATTTAGCGATCAATACGATACATACCATTGTACAGAGCGGTAAATTCAAATTTAACTTTAAGTCTCATTGGTTCCTGGATCTCATGACTAGTTGTCATATGTATGTTTCTTCATGAGACATGCAAGAACCTATAAGATTCAACCTCCTGAGATGTCCCTATATTTGAACTTAATGCCATGCTTACCCCTATAAAAGAAAAAAAACATGATGGCATTTTAATATAAAATTATTAGTTTGTGTTCAACTGAATAAAGCGTCAACATCTGCGCAGTGGTGGATTTAGCAAGTTGGGGGCCCAAGTCGAAGGTTTGTATGGAGCCCCCCTCTCCGATCGATAAAAGAGAATGACTTTTTTTACTCCAAAATAAAGATGAAAAGCAGAGAAAACACAAAGTGTACACAAACCAATAGAGAATAAGTCAATGGGGCAAAAACAGCCACAAACAGTAAATGAAGGAGAAAACATTTAAATCTGATGCTGCATAAAAACTAGCAATGCTTCAAAGCCAATGTTGTTACTAGTCTTTCACATGGCCAAGACTGTGATAAAAGGTTAAAAAAACAATTCATAATAACTTTTTATATTAAAAATAAGTAATTGTATGTGTGTTTCCCCAAATCAGTAGTGAGTTTTTGAAAAAATCATTGTCAATTAAAGAGTAAAAATCTTGGATTTTTTATTAAACATTTGGCAGTTTTAATCAGGACTGAGGTTGATTAACAGATTTATGCAAAAAAAATATATATATATTTATCAGATTTTTACAGCAGTTTAATTTAGTGGATGTTTTCTTTACGAACATAACAAACGTGTTGTGAATTTGCCCACAGTATATTGAGTTTTTAAAAAAAATTCAAAGCATTTTCCCAAAATATGTGTCAAAATACGATTTGTCACCAAAGATCATTGCATTTGCTGAAACACAGAGAAAGTTGTAGGCAAAGTAAGACTCAACAGCACCCCAACATAACATAAGGGTTACTTTTTTTTGTAGTAACCTTATTTACTTCACCACAAAATCATTTTTATCAGTGTAGGGCTAAGGCTATTACTAGCAGAACTAGGCGGTTGACTCACCAAAGCCCCATTTTCACGTTTATATTTGTCTTGATTCATCTCTGTTCGTGTACTCTCCCAGTCCTCCTGTCACTCTGTTTATTTTTCACGCCATGCAACGTGCACCATTACGGACTAGTCCACATCATTGTGAAAGAAGGGGGTGTATGTGTGTAGCGACAGATAAACATGAACTGGAGATTTTAACTACTACTTCAAAGTTTCAACGTTTTTCTTAAGAATGTTAATACAATTTACAATGCTTTTGAAGTGTTCATGATGATAAGGGTTTTATTTATTTATTTATTAGGTTGGTTGGGGGCCCCAAGCAGCCGCCTACCTATGCCTCTATGTTAAGACCGCCTCTGCATCTGCGATGGCATGAGGGTGAGCAAATTATGAGAGAATTTGCACATTAAGGTAAACTATTCCTTTAAATTATAATTCTTTTAACTAACTTAGTCGTATAGCCTTGACTTACAATGTCTTTATATAGCTTACAAAGCTGTCCATAACCTTTTGAGAGGACTGAAATGTCAGCCAGCCCTTGTTAAAGAAGCTCATGATCCCATGGAAGCCATCAGATATATGCTGCCATGTGACATCAACACCTAGATCCTTCAGTCGCTTTTGGAACAGAATGCCATCATCCCTCAGCACATCAAACTCACAGGTCAGTACAAAGGTGGGCAGGGAGAGGCGAAGAACATCGTCCTCGGCTAGTA
Source organism: Misgurnus anguillicaudatus (assembly GCF_027580225.2). Lineage (NCBI taxonomy): Eukaryota > Metazoa > Chordata > Actinopteri > Cypriniformes > Cobitidae > Misgurnus > Misgurnus anguillicaudatus. Next base: position 24,094,918 of record NC_073350.2, on the reverse strand, counting down.
AAGGGGACATTTCTGGATCAAGGCCATGTTTGATTTTATGGTGGACCTCAGCATTATGGTCCGAGATAACCTGTTGACTCTTTACTCCTTTTCTAAACTGAAGAGGAAGATTAGCTGGATCCAGCCATTTCTTATAATGTACTTGTAGCTCGGCAGGAACGTGCTTTCCATCCAGAAGATCCTGGCCCACGGATATATCGCCGTTTAGGTACTGCAAAAAATAATACACCACTCGGCTTCTGAACAATATGGGCACAGAGTGGTTCAGCTGGTATGACGGCAGGTTGAAATCTGCCATCTGTAAAGCTGGGTAGATGAGAACCTGGGCACAGGGAGATGGCAGACAAGCATCTTGTGGTCTCGCCAGTCTCTGGCAAAGTGCGGCTGCCAGGTTCGCCCCTGCTCTGTCACCACCAACTGCCACCCTGCGTGGGTCCACCCCGAAATCAGCTGTCGCTATTGACAGGAAGTGGCGAGTCACGACCTCGCAATCATCCAGGTGGGCAGGGTACCTATGCTCGGGTGCCAGTCTGTAACTGAAGGGAGGGTGATAAAGGAACAAGAAAGTTCATGTTAAATAGATAATTAAATATGACTGGGCAGGGTTCAGTAATGTCAAAAGCAAACATACCCGACAGACACAACGACGGTGTTGCTCTCCAACGAAACATATCGACACACCTCATCATACTCATCTGTGGAAAAACCAAAGAAAGCATTATGAAATATTCAAGCATGAGCATTTTGCAAGCGAAGTCCCATACCGTGTCTGTGCATGCATAAATTACCAATGCTGCCAAACACCCAGCCTCCACCATGAAAATAAACTAAGCCTCTTTTTTTCTCTCCCGTGGTTGCTGTAGGCTCGTACACCCTCACTGGAACTCCACTGAAGGTCATGTCCTTAATACAAAGCCCAGGGGGATGCGGCCCTTTGTGGACCATGATGCGAGCTCTGCACCATCGTGTGAAATTCACTTGATCGCATAGCCCCAGTCGCTCCAGACATCGGCCCTAAAGTGGGTCGAATACAAAAGAGACTGATTGACAACGCTCGGCCAATTCATAACACTCAGGCTGTCATTAAATGTGCCACTCAGACTCAGTAAGAACGACTGTCTGGCCATTTGAATTTCGTATTCATATTTTGAGATAAGCAAAGTGGCTCATATCTCTTTATCATGCCCTTGAGTGATCCTTTGGTTACAGAATAAAACTAATAAAAAATACATCATAAGTGGTATTAAACAATGTGCATGGACATTGTATTGAAAACTGAAAAAAATAAAGATGATAAAAACTCAATTTTACTTCTATTTTTCAGAGAGAATAGGGAATATATGTGGAAAATCATTTAAAATATTTAACAAGCATTACTTTTAATCTCCTTTCTTGTGCATATTGGAATTTAACAAGAAATATGCTATAATAGTATTTGCATTTGCAACACAAAAAGTCAACGCTCACCACAATCGCAATCCCAACAAACACACAATAAACCACATGTAGTTTTCCAGGACTATCAACTTCAGGAGGAATGTTTGATTTCTTCAGCTCAAAGTACACTAGGCTGGCTAACAACAAACAAAGACAAGCAATAAGAGCTGCAAAACTAATGATCATAGCTACAGATCCAATGTAGATGCTTGCTTTAATGTTCTGCACACTCAGTTTCAAATGGTGAAAATACACTTTCGTCACGATTTATAGTGCAGACGCAAGGTTAATAAGTTCCAGGGTTGCCAAGTCTTTGCCTCTGGTTCGATTTTTAAAATATAAGTGAAAGAACCTAAATTAAATGCATTTATATTTTCTAAGCAAGTCCCCAATGCCTCTCCTTGCACAACACGAGACACAAAAAAATGCACAAAATATCAGGCATGTTTTATTCAGAGATTAGGTAATGGATTGCTTTCTTTGGTAATTGGGCTGCGTTTTTCCACACACACCTGGCAACCCTGACTAGTATCTTATCAAACGTCCGCACTAGATAGTTTAGTTGACCGATAACACAGGAGCTCATTAGTAATGTAAACAACACACATGGAAATACTGTAGGCCTATACCAGGCTAAATGTTTACTTGGAGATAATGAATGGTGGCATGGCTTTAAAACAGACAAAGCTCTAAGTAAAAGTAAAGGAGCTTTAGCTCCTTTAATCCTATATTGTCATGCAAATGCACATTTAATGATAAAACTACCTTCCATTATAGGTTATGTTTGTGGTAGAGCTCAGACTTTTTTGTGAACTTCCAGTTTTGATCTGCAGATGGCAGTGACACACTGACAGACAAAGAAATCCTTTGGCATCAACATGGTGACACAGCAACGCACAATAGAAGATATAACAAAGCTCACATTAAATAAATTTAATGTTTAGGTGTAATGTAAACTGAAAATGTTATGTTAGCCTGTGTTTCTCGGCCTCATGGTCAACAGATCCAGAAACAGCCAGAATAACCCATGTTTTTTCCATCACCAGACAACCCCTAAGTCTTATGTGAGAGTTGCTGGGCCATTACTAAGAGGCACGGCAAAGCACAAAGCAGTCATTGTAAGGCCTCATTTCGACTCGGCCTGATCCGAGCAGCCCTCCATTCAGCTTTTCAGCAGCAGAGGCCAGGCCAAAAATCACAGTCTGGAATCTCCAAAACGGCTCCTGGATTTACAGTGTGAGTTTAAAACCCATTTACAAATGTTCTGGAGGTGCATCGATCTAAAAGAGTACGAGCAGCAATGTGAAAATGCAAAAGAGAGAAGTGTAACAACATTTACACCAGACACCTGCTCACATAACAAACTGAAATGTCGTAGACGTGGCAACCCAAAAGGAAAATGAAAAATAAACAAGCAATTCTGAGATTTTAATTTTATCCAAAATAAAATGATGGCCATTAGGGTTCACTCTTCATTTGACTGCAGAATTTCTAGTAAAATTGTGCTTTATAGTTACTAGATTTCTTAGATTCTGGCCTTTATTTAGACAATCCTCTCACAAGAGCCATTTCTAACTCATAAAATCTGAGATCTCTTACAATATATATAGAAAATGATACATTGATTGTAGAGCCTGACATGTTTTTTTGTAATATCCGTGACATTTGTAGGCCTGTAAATCAGAAGTTTTAAATGTTTTATGACTGTAGACGCCCTATACATTCAGGATTGGTGCCATCAATTTTTGGATTGAGATAGTCTGACATTGACCACATTGAACAGTATAAAAACCTGCCACATGAAATGTTTAAAATCCTGCATTGTTTGTTAATCCTGTATGACACCTGATATATTTCTCTTCATCTAAATGTGTCTTGTCAAACCGGTTGAGGGCCGACTTCTTTCAAAGTCCTAATTCCTCCATCATGTTAACACTTGTGTTAGTTCGCAGCATCTTATCTAAAAAGTTATGAGTGAAAAACACTTTAACAACCACAAATAACAAAACCAACTTTGGTAGTTCATGCAACCATACATACTTAAAAACGACGGTTCCGGTTCATTTTAGAAGTACTGAAACTTGTACTGAAAGTGGTTTTACTTAGCCTACTAAAAAGTTAAAGAAATGGCTTTTTAGGAATCTTTGACTGAAAAGTTCTTTAGAGAAATCTGCAAATAACCCATTTTAGCACTATAATTTTTAGGGACACACCAGCCTAACCAGAGGAAATGAGTTATAATGTAACCACAGGTTGAGCAGCCAACTAAATTGCTCGTGGCACCGGTAAAGGGGGAGGGGACTTATTCCGTCATAAACAAACCCGCACGACGTCTGATAACACAATACGTCTCGAACCTCCAGCTGTCAATCAAGATAAATGGTCCCTTTAAAACCCCTATCAGGTCCGAGGTATCTTCACAGTCTGATTCTGCTCGCTTTCAGTCGCGATCGGACAGCGCATCTGGAGCGTAAAGGCACGCGCACACTTGTCGCTCCGTGCACGAGGAGTTTATTCTTTGACTCGCGAGAAATCAACGTAGGGCTACGCAAAATGCCGAGGCGCACGTAAACTGCGTGGGATTACATTGTATGTCTGTTATTGAGCGTGCGTCAGCGTTTCAAAACTCTTATAAATAAGAGTAAAGGTGATCGCTGCGAGCAAGGATTCAATTAGTCGATCAATTGTTCCGGGCGAGAGCTGAGAAAAGCGCTTACTGACACTGAAATGGATCTAAAAGCGCTGGGCTGTGTGCTGATATTGCCCATTCACATAGTCTACTGTATTGTCAGGGCGACCGTGTGCTGGTTCCTGCCGAGCAGGCGGAGAGATCTGACCGGAGATGTGGTGCTTATCACGGGTGGCGGACGGGGCATCGGGCGTCACCTGGCTGTGGAGTTCGCTAAGCGTGGCGCTAAAAAGGTAAACAACGATTTATTACTTTTAGTCATATTGCGGTTTTGACATGCTGACATGGGATATTTCACCGCACCAAATTCTATAAATAGAGAATTTGTGTGGCTTTAATGGAGTCAGGTCTCATTTGTCACAATAGTTGAGCTGTCAGCACATTCATATAAGATAAAAATGAAATGCTGTTACTATGTTATAAACAGACTACAAACATTTATTTTTCCAACTGGTCATTTTTATATGCACATATCAGGGCAGCTGAATTCTGTTTTACATTTACAAATAAGCATGGTAGGCAGTTTTATTAAAAAATTGTACAGTTATTTGTTAGACCCCATTTTATCCAAAGTGACAAGTATGCTATAATTTTGTTTTATAGGCTATGTGTGATCTCTGGGATCGAACTAATAACTTTTGGGTTGCTAACATAATACTCTACAAATGGAGCTAGGAACATGTAATAAATATTATTCCTATACTGACAGTATGGCACGGTACCCTTAAAAAGTCCATTTAGGTACATAATATATATGTATATCTTTGGTACCAATGTGTATCTTTGAGGTACCGCCCTCCCAGGTAAAAAAGTAGTACACTTATAGTGTACTTAAAGTGCTTTATTTTCGCACACTAATTTTGTAACTTAATATACTAAAAATTCATCTTTAGTACTTCTTAAGATATTCTATCTAAGTGTACTTCACTGTGCTATTTTGTGACACCATGAATATGAACAAAAATGCACTTTTAACATACTATATCTGTATTAAAAATGTATTTAGTTAACACTTGTATTAAACTTGAACTCAACTTTCATACAAATATGGGTTCAAGTTTACTAAAAGTGGTACTTATATACATTTTTTTAAATACATTTTTTAGCACTTTTAGTTAATATTTATGGTGTCTCAAAATAGCACAGTGAAGTACACTTATATGATCTTAAGAAGTACTAAAGAAGATTTTTTTGTATATTAAGTACAAAATTAGTGTACGAAAATAAAGCACTTTAAGTACACTATTGAAGTGTACTACTTTTTCACCTGGGCTAGTCTTTTTCTCAAAGTGTACTGTTAAACCATTGCAAGTTAACACATCCCACCTTCAAACATTATCGGACGTTTCCAAAATCATTTTGTCATATTGTGCAAAATTGTATTTATTTTTGTATTTAAACCAAGTGTAAAGTTTTATGGTACTTTATTGTAGTACCGTGGTGAATTTCAAAACTTTTCCAAACGATAGGTAATTTAATCCACTTTTTCACAGATCATTATGTAACGGTTAATTTAGCCTTGTTTTCCATTACTTTGTATGGGTTACTCTTTTCCCTAGAGACATTGCATGTCCTGTTCATTAAACCATTGTTTTAACAGTGCTTAGGTCTGATTAGACAACCTATAGGTCATGACCCCTTGTCAAAAACCAGACCTGAAACCCAATGTCTGGTTCAACTGGTAAAACAAACTGGGTCACGTAGAGAACAGTGGTTTTTTGGGGGGGGGAATTTAGCCTTTTTATGACTTATTGTCAAGTTATTACATTGTTGTGGAAGCAGTTGACCCTCTAAAGAGTTATTGGTGCCAACAACTTTGACCTTGGCTTCCTGCTTTTCAAACCTGTTAGGAAGTCTGATTTTCCCTTTAAAATTATTTTCTATTATGATCAATATATAATGCATTAATGGCTTATCGGCATATCTCATATTGGCAACAGTATTATGTTTCTGTCTCTGTACAATTTAATGAAATAAGACTGACAGTCAAGAGCTGGAAAGAAATATCTCAGCTGCCTCACCCACCCTAGACATTACATTATAAATAGACTCCATGCCTGAACTGTAATAAACAGAGCTTAATAACTTCTGTAACCACAGTGACAGCAGCCTTGATGCTAAGTTGACTTATTTCACCCCAGATGAGCATTTGTATATAAGGGTGAATGAAATGCAATATAAAAGTTTAATGCAAGCGTCAAACCGCAAACTACTAAGGACCCTTCGCATTTTACATCATCCGAGGTCAAAGGTCTCTGAAACAAGCGGCACTTTTTAAAGCTTGGCAGCAGTACGTTAAAGGAAGCCACTGTAGTTGTCAACACCCTGTTGCTTGCCATTGTCAAGGTGTGAAGGCTGTAGAAACAACACCTGCAGTGGCTGTTTTCACAGTTACCCCATTCTTAGAGAATGCTAAAGAGGCGACGGCATGAGTCATTAATGCGCTTTTTTTCAGAATACAGACTCGAAGTTAACAAGACCACCCTGGCCTTTGGGTGAGGGTTGACCTTCGCCCTAACTGCCGTGTTATTGGTCACCATACTATTACTACTACCCATACCAAAACTTGAAACACTTTAAGACCCACAGCATGACTGATTTATAGAGATCCCCATAAATTCTGGAAATGATGGCAGGCAGCACCCTCATCCATGACATACATGTGGTCTCATGGCCTCTTGTGGCTGATGGCTTAAGGAAGTGTGAAGGAAGTGAGCCCTATGTAAATTGCTTTCTGTATGTATATGGGCTAGGGGGAGGGTGGCAGGGAATATACAGCTCCCAGCTGGGCAGTGCCCTGCGGTTGACCCTTCTGTCTCCACACTAATTAGACAGCGGCAGGCGACTGCCTCCTGTGGCCGGTTGCATAAAACTTTAAGACTAGCTTTAAAAGTTAGTCATGAATTTTTTTCTTCAAGACTGATCATAACTGTTTTAAGTATGTTACATAGAAAGGTAGATTGGTCTAATTTAAATCCAAATAATAAGACTGATTAGCCCTAACTAATTGCTAGTTAGTCAGAATCATACTTAAGACGCAGTCTTAACGTCACGGCTATGTTTATGCAACCGGCCACTGAACTCCCTGTGCCCCGCACTCCACCCCTCCATACACATGCAGACTCATTCCATAGGGAGCAAAGTGGATTACTTAAGGAGCAAGTGGAATAGACTTGATGTCTTGCAGATATTAAACCCACCAGTATCATATATTTCACCTGCACTGGAATATATGCTCCTCAATGTTTTCTGTAATGTTAAGGGTCCTTTGGGATAGATCCAACTATGGCTATGCCAAAGACATGAGATCCTGCAGATCCAAGGTTCAGATCCAGTTTACTAGTCCTTGCAATAGGTTTTAACGATTAACTATTTGTTAAAGGGACACTCCACTTTTTTTAAATCCAGCTCCCCTAGAGTTAAATATTTGTTTTTTTATCTTTTTGGAATCCATTCAGATGATCTCCGGGTCTGGCGCTAGCACTTTTTAGCACAGCTTAGCACAATCCATTGAATCTGACTAGACCATTAGCATTGCGCTCAAAAATGACCAAAGAGTTTTGATATTTTTCCTATTTAAAACTTGACTCTTCTGTAGTTACATTGTGTACTAATTCAAATTTGCAATTTTCTAGGCAGATATGACTAGGAACTAAGGACTTTGCTGTCGTAACATGGCTGCAGGAGGCACAATGATATCACACAGCAGCCAAAAATAGTCCCCTGCTATTGAAAGATACTAAGGGGACTATTTTCGGCTGCTGCGTAATATCATTGCGTTATCATTGCATTTGGTTATCTTTTAGGCGCGATGCTAATGGTCTAATCAGATTCAATGGATTATGCTAAGCCATGCTAAAAGTGGTGGCGCCGGACCCGGAGATCGGCAGAATGGATTCCAAAACTGTAAAAATCAAATGTTTAACTCTAGGGGAGCTGGGAAATGAGCATCAAAATCAATTTTAAGACAGTAACAGTACCCAGCCTTGAAAATGAGCCACACATGGGACGGTATGAAAATTTCATATCATGATTATAGTGACCACGGTTATTAATATCATGGTTTTGTTCAAATGAGATGGAAATGTTCAAAATTAACTGATACACAAACTGAAAAAAAAAATTTTTTTTAGTTTTTTTTTTGAAAATCACAATTTAATATTTTATGTCTCTGAAATTATTTCTGTGTTAAAAAAATAAATCTGTTTAATAATAAATAAATCTTTCTAATAAGTTTTCCGTAAATGAATACAATACATTATCCCTTAAATGCCTTCTTGTGCAAATAAGTATATGTGATAATACTAATCGTCGGGACATTTTATCGTGGTTAATCGTGAAACCGGTAATCGTCCCATCCCTACAGCCTACTATTAAACACCAGCCATGGAAAATTGGAATAATAATGAGTGATAAATTTATTGAAAATATAAACTAAAATTAATACGGTATATATAAAACTGTTAAGATTAGTAAGGATGAGAAAATAAAAATACAAATCTATCTTAGTCTTTTCACATTTGTACATACTTTGATCTATAAATACAAATGTTTGGTATCTGACATACCACTGAAAATCCATTTTAATATCTATAATCCCCTAACATTGGAGTTTTACAACTGGAAATGTCATGGAAAAGTCAAGCAAGTTCATTACACAAACTCTGAAGCATGCAATGTGGACCCTGGATCAATGTTAGTTCAATGACTTTCATCCGCTTCATACACAGAGCACTGATCAGTTGTGTGATTAAGGATTACAATGTGTGTCCTCATGGAATAGGATTAAGCACGGTTTGTTTGCTTCTTATATTAGCATATTATATGCTAATGCTGCGCACTCGCCCATTTCTACTCTAGGGACTCGAATGATAAGACTTGCTAATGTGTGCAGATGAAGCTCATAACAGGATTGTATAGGAGACCACCTTGTGAGCTCTTGTTCTCCAACAGAAATATCAAGATTGTTGTGAAATCCTATTAGAAATTTAATCAGGGCCATCTCTGTAATTACCCTAAAGGCCATGCATACAGAACGGCCCCATGCAAAAACACAAGGCCAGGTTTATCAAATAGAGGTCAATTAGGCCAAAGATTGAAACCACCTACAGATCAGACCATCTTTGACAAAGTCCATTGATGCTGATAGGGACCACAAAGATTACTTTAGCTTATTGGAAAATATTTTACTATGTTCTTATCTCAACTTAGACAAATTAATACATACCTATCTTTTTTCAATGCATGCACTTTTAATCTTTGTACACCGCGTTGTGAATGTGTTAGCATTTAGCTATGACTCCAAACAGGGATGAATTTAGAAGCCACCAAACACTTCCACGTTTTCCCTATTTAAAGACTGTTACATGAGTAAGTATGGTGGCACAAAATAAAACTTTTGTTTGGAGCCATAGGAATGAATGGGGCTAGGCTAAATGCTAACCGATTCAAGAAGCGCTGTACAAAGAGTAAAAGTGCATGCATTAAAAAAAGATAGGTATGTATTAATTTATCTAAGTTGAGGTAAGAACATAGTAAAACATTGAAAAGCAGCGGTGTTTTCCTTTAATTATGATGGTAAACATTGTTTCTTCGGATTTTCCATTTAGGAATGGCTTGGAGTGCTTACTTATGTAAAAATAACGTGCACATGCTGGCACACATGCTGGAAATTTAACAAACTGCTTTCTCAAACAGAGAAAGGATTAATTGGACCAATTACAAGCACACATGGCAATGTGTTTCATTCAAGTCAATGTGTTTCAGTTTTCATTGACTAGAAGCCAGAAGTGTCAAGAAGGTTATTGTACATTTCATTATTTTGTAGACAGTATTTGCTGTTACAGCAAGAACTATTTGAGAGTTATGGGGTTTATCGTATCATCGTAAACATCTCACTATTATTACGGTGTTTGAACGGAAAATGGCTTGGCGCGTATGCCCAACGGTCAGTGTAATCTTTGTTGGAGATGATGAGGCAGCAGCCCTGATTTCATTACCTCTTCTTGACCCCTCAGACTGACAAATCTAATTGACCAATCACTGCCCCCCAAGTACCCTGTCCCAGCCGATCCATTCACGCAGTCATCTCTCTTAATCCGTTTCCAAACTAATTGTGGCCTGAAAAATGGCCCCACTGTTACTTTAGTGAAAGGGACCTTTCTGTTCCTGCATGCCTAACAACTAGTTTCATATGTTGAAGTGGTATATGTTTCCTGTGACTGTATAGAAAAACCATAAACCAGTTTGAAGATCTGTGGTAGCAGTAGCATAATTGAAGATATGATTAATAAATATCCTAACCCTATCATATTTTTACAATTTCTCATAGAGAGGTAAATGTGTTTTTCATTTAAAAAAGGACCAGTACCAGAATAAATTCAGAATCATGCTTTATGTGTCAAAAAGTTGATGAAAAATGTCAATAAAGCATTTCATGTTTTGCAGTTTTACTAGTAAACACCCATATTCAAGAACATAAGTTCCTTTTACTCATTATATATGAGGTAAGACACTGTACTAAAATAAATATATACCTGAAATACACAAGGAATAAGGAACAAATAAGGAATGCACTGCTATTCAAATATTTGTCCACACTGAAGCACACAAGATGCTTTTTTCCTCAAGCGAGCTTTAAATTATGTAATTTAATCAAAATAAAAAAATCATCTTTTCACTTCAACTTTTACTCGATTTATATTGATAATCTAATTTGTTTTATTCAGCAGTGAACATTTTTCTGCTTTAAAGAAAATTTTGTCAACATTTACTTAAGTTAAAGTTAAGTTAAAAAACCACTTTTTTTGAACATATATAGGCTCATTTTCCAGCTCCCCTAGAATAAAAGATTTGATTTTTACCGTTTTGGAATCCATTCAGCTGATCTCTGTGTCTGGTGGTACCACTTTTAGCATAGCTTAGCATAATCCATTAAATCTGATTAGACCATTAGCATCGCCCTCAAAATAACCAAAGAGTTTCGATATTTTTTCTATTTAAAACTTGACTCCTGAAAATAGTCTAGATACTAAGGGGACTGTTTTCGGGCGCTGCGTAATATCATTACGCCTGCTGCAGCCATGTAACAGCAGCAAAGTTTTTGATTATTACCTCAGAATGAGAGTATAGTTCCTAGCCATATCAGCCTAGAAAATCGCAACTTTTAATTTTGCGTCGGTCTTAGTACACGATGTAAATAGGAAAAATATTGAAACTCTGGTCATTTTTTTGCGCGATGCTAATGGTCTAATCAGATTCAATTAAGTATGCTAAGCTATGCTAAAAGTGGTACCGCCAGACCGATTGGCTGACTGGATTCCAAAACGGTAGAAATCAAATGTTTCACTCTAGGGGAGCTGGAAAATGAGCATAGTTTTAAAAAAGTGGAGTGTCCCTTTAAGTTGTTTCAAACTTGTATACAGTTCTTTGTTCTGCTGATATTTTGTAGAATGTTTGTAACCAAGAAGATCTGGGGGCACTATTGACTTCCATAGTAGATATATTTTTTAAATATCTTCATTTGTGTTCAGCAGAACAAAAAAAAAATTCAAACAGGTTTGAAACAACTTAAAGGTAAGTAAATGATAATGATGTTAGTAATTTTTTCAGAAAGATATATCACTGTTAGTGACAGATCACAGCTTTTTCTTATAGTACTTTAAACACTAAATTTATATATTTTTTTTTTAATTAACCATTGACTATTGTTCCCTATCTTCTATCAGCTAATCCTGTGGGGTCGAACGGAAAAATGCCTGAAGGAGGCATGCGAAGAGATCGCCATGATGGGAACAGAGTGCCATTATTTTGTTTGCGATGTGGCCAACAGAGAAGAAGTTTACAAGCAAGCAAAGGTTGTGAGAGAAAAGGTATGCCCCATCTTATAAAACCTTAGGGATTTCTTTAAAACCATAATAAATTCTGTTTCTTGAATGCCATGTAGTTCTAAGGCTAAAGGTTTTGTTCTAACAACCTCTAAAACCCAAATACTGGCTTTGTTTTAACCTGACCACCCCCAACCTCTGGAAAGAGATTACCCCTCACTCAAAATGTCTGTATTTGATAAGACACAGAAGAAAAGCAGCAAAAGATAACTCTAGAAGAATACAATGTCTCACAGTCTGTCTTTTTTTTTACTTACGTCAGGTGGGAGATGTTACTATCCTAGTGAATAATGCTGCAGTTGTGCATGGGAAGAGTTTGCTGGACAGTGATGATGATGCACTTTTGAAGACACAGCATATCAACACACTGGGCCAGTTTTGGGTAAGTTTGGATGATCAAGAGGAAACCTGAAGCATCTGGTCATTTCAGATCAAGTAGGCTTATCTTAGGCCAGGAGGATTGTGGGAAGCTTTTAACAGACCATCACAAACAGCTGCAACAATCTTCGTGTAATTTACGTTGCATAGCAATGTTCTGTTAGTCATTACATGTCAAGGATTATATCTTTCAACAGAAGTATGGCGCTTTATATTCAATTATAATTAGTGCTGGGCAAAGATTAATCGCGACCAATCGCACACAAAACAAAAGTGACCTTTTCTGCACAATATATGTGCGTGTACTGTGCCCAATTATATTTAACCACATACACATTCATATATTCATTTCAGAATTGTTTTACTTATATATATAATTTTTTTCCATTTATTTTTAATATAGAATATATACAAATATAAATAAATATATATAAACATGTAAATGTTTCTTAAATGCATACATGAATGTGTGTGTATTTATTTATACATAATAATTACACACAGCACATACCCATATACCATGCCAAAAATCACTTTTATTTTGTATAACTTATATTTTTAATAATAATATTAAAATTATTAAACATTTGTGTCCTTAATATTTTTTATTATTTGTATTATTAAGACATTAGTGTGAGTGTAGTCATGAAGTACCTTATTGCTTTCTGTATGTATACATTTTTTTTATTTTCCACAGACCACAAAAGCCTTCCTGCCTCGTATGCTGGAACTGCAAAACGGCCATGTTGTGTGTCTCAACTCCATCCTATCTCTCTCACCTATTCCTGGTGCGATAGACTACTGCACTTCAAAATCATCCTCACTGGCCTTCATGGAAAGCCTCACATTGGGTTTGCTGGACTGTCCTGGTGTGGGCTGTACCACTGTCCTCCCATTCCACACCAACACTGAAATGTTTCAGGGCATGAGAGTCAGGTGAGCTGAAGTCAATATGGAGTCAAAATGCACATTACTGATGAGATTATGAACAATTTAACATCTGAAATCATTTTGGCTTGCCTCTTTACTTTATTTTACCTATCCAATATGCAGGGTTGGGGAGTAACGGGATTACCAAATCATTCAGGATACAAAAAACTAGTAACTGTAATCCATTACAATTACGTAAAAAAACATAGTAATCAGATTACAGTTACATTCTGTAAAAAATGGTAATAATTTCAGGATTACAAAGGTTTACACTGATTTTCAAGCACTGCTTGACTGAACAGTAATGTGACCAGAAGTTTCAAATAAAAACCATGTCCAAGTTTATAGTTAAAATATCATTGAAATCTTATTTGTTATCACATACGAATAAAAAAACGAGGACTAAACCTTTTTTGAATGTTTTCGTCTTTTTATTGTTGTTGGGTTACTAATTCAATTAATTTCTGTAAATCACTTTTTTTCCTTTTTACAATGCATCGATATGACATTATGGGGTGGTTTCCCGGACAGGGATTATCTTAAGCCAGGACTAATCCTTAGTTTAATTAGGAAATATAACAAGTTTGAACAAACATGTCTTACTAAAAACATTACTTGTGTGCACTTTGAGGCAAAACAAAGGACACTGTTGTATTTTAAGATATGTCAGTGCAAGTTGTTTTCAGTTTGGACAGCTCTTACATTTACTTTAGTATAGGACTAGTCTAATCCCTGTCCGTGAAACCGCCCCTAAGTCATTTAAGTGTCATTAAAGTTACTTATTAGTTACTACTTAAGCTGATTTCATAGCATTATAAATGTGGAACAGAAGGAATGATATATAATATATGTGACCTTAAAGGAATCCAAAAGTAATCAGCTTACTTTACTTTTATATTTTGGTGCTTTAATTAAGTTGCTTTTTTATGAAGTAATTTGTAACTAACGGAATCCATTTAAAAAGTAACCCTCCCAAGTCTGCCAATACGTCCACACTATATTTAATCTCCTTGAATAACTTTCAAGGTATAAACATAAGGTATATATCAGAGATATATATATATATATATATATATATCAGTTAAATTGGTTGACTCAAATTTTTGCTTTTTGTGTGACAGCCAACTCGCTTGAGTTTTTAGACAGCTGTATTTAGTGTATTCATGTCTGGTATTTTTGCTCAACAGGTTTCCCAAACTCTTCCCTCCGCTAAAACCAGAGGTGGTGGCCCAAAGGACGGTGGATGCCGTACGAACAAACACACCATTTGTTTACCTTCCATGGACTATGAATGTTCTTGTAATCCTCAAAAGGTAAAGTCTGATTTTATTCACCAAAACAATTATACTGAATCAGATAATTATGCTTATTAATTTCCAATCATTTGGTTTTACCCATAAAACAGCGTCCTTCCAGAAAGTGCCCTTGAAGAAATCCATAAATTCTCAGGAACCTACACCTGCATGAATACTTTCAAGGGACGGACATGAGAGGACATAGAGATGCCACAGGAGTTCAAGTGTTACATTTCAATCAAACTTTTTTTATAGCTGAACAATCACAATGGAGTGAAAATGAGACATTTCTGGAGTATCACGGGGCAGTGAGTAGAAAAAAGGATACTATGACGCACATGATGCCTCATTTCAAGAACACTTGCGGGTCACCTTTGACCTTGTGCGGTTGGACCAGCACAGTATGCACATGAAGCCTCAACCAGCCGCTGTACTGTATATGTACTTTAACGTTTTTAAAGATTACCTTTTAACTACTGTCACTGTAAATTCAGCATCTGAATAAAATGCAGTTTTAAGCACCTATTCCAGGGATGTTTTACAGGCTCAAAAAGCAAATATGTGGTCAGACCGAGCAGATTAGCTTACAACAGACATCATGACGCATCATGTCATCGTGCATTCTTCTGGGGTTGAATGCGGTAAATGGTTCTTCGGCGCTCCAAACTTCCCAACACAACCCAGACCTGACCTGGCTCTCGAGCACGTAGTCTGGCTCGTTCCTCCTGACAGAAACATTTAGAGTAAAAATGAAAGAAGTCAGATATGCTTTATGTCTTGGTCCGTTCTCTTTTGCAAAGCTTGGTTTATTTTCAAAGCAAAGCTCAAGTTACTGCATTGCAGATCTCTTTTACTTTCCGTTGGAGGTTTGGCCTGATTGTAACAGTGCTTTCAAAAGTTTGGACTTTGTTCTGAGAACAAAGTTTCAGGGAGACCAGTAAAAAAAACGTAGTGTTTTAGTGGGATGTTTTATGGCAAGCTGGAAATATTTAACCACAAATCTATCCCACCATTGCTATTGCATTATGTTGAAAAATAAACGTGTGCCTTTCAGTGAAGTATTGCGTTGTGCTCTCATGTGCAGTTAACTGGAGAATAAACCTGTGATGAGAGTATTTACTAGCTAGCAAATTCCGATATTTAATTCAAGTACGTCCATATTTCCCAATCCCACCAATATCTAATGATGTATAAAATCATGTCCCGTCCCGTTAAACTGAAATTTATTGTAAAAACATCAGGTACTTCAGTAGGATAGTAAAGTATGCGTCGTTCCACATTATACCAGCAAAGAAACCTCTGTGCAAGTCCGAACAATGAAAAATAAATAAAGCTGTTGGATGTGTCTGGCCTACGGCTTCCAGATAACCCACAAGAACCGTCCTGATTTGAACATGCCTCACACATTTGGGCTCGAATTGTAGTACAGACAGGAAAGATAATGAATTACAATTTGCTTAGTTAAAGCAAAAAAGGAGTCTCTTGTGGCGACTGATTTTCATTGCCCCGGAGTGGGCCATTTGAAGTACTGTGAGATGTCAACAGCGGGTCATGAAGCTGGGGAGCTGTACATATACGAAAGGAAAGAAGGATTCAGACCCCATTGGGCAGGTTCAGATCAGGGTTACTCAAACACAACATAAATCGGACCACAGCATAAATCAGCGGCGTCTCGTACACGTCATATTCACTTGCAGAACTGGCTTGAAATCATTAGACAGTGTTTGCAATGCATCAACAGCGATCAGACTTTGATCACAGTGCTTGTGAACTGGAAAAGGACATGTGTGCAGCAGAAAGCAAAACAACCAAAAGACAATGACTTTCTTCCTATCCAAAGTAATATTTATTATTTCCAAACACGGAGAGGACATTCTTCACCGAACACATTGCTGATTATTAATTACCCTTTTGTATGTGCATCTCCCACAGAGAAGCCACATAAACCATCACTGTCAGATTCTGAATAGTGCTGATTGAATACAGAGTGGTTTTTACGTGATTCGTGATAAATCTGATGTAGTCAAACCCTGTGGAATCGCAATGTGGAAATCTCACTGTTGCAGGTCTGCGGTTATGCAGCAGTTCTTTATCCTGCCGAATCTGTTTTTCATATTACTCCCATGGTTTCTTTCTATGAATCCATATTTCCTGGCTCATGGATCAAAAAGGCTTATGAGGAAGTACAAAAAGCCACAGTAATGCTAAAAGCGATACACGCACAATGTCATGGTTGAGGGAATACATGAGAATAACATACAGTACATCATCTAAACAAGAATAGATTTGTACACATTTTTTAAGACTCCTTTGTTGTTCACTTCAAAGGGGATATTAACATATAAGCACATTGTAAATTAAACTCATTAAAAACTACGATTTTTAAGATGTAAGGTAAACCCCCTAGAAAATATGCATTAGCAATTGTATGGCAGATAGCACTCAAAAATATACATACAACTTAACAAATTGTGAGTGGTTGTTCAGATCACATATGGGACCAAGGTGTGCCAGGTGTTACTATATCACAGTTCGCAGAGCCAAGTCATGGGTTCAATTCTCAATCAAACAGAGAAATACCTGAATTGCACTGTATGCCATCTCAAATTTAGGTCAAGTGCATGAAAGTCAAAAGACATAAAATAAAGAGTTTGGTTCCAAAACGCAATAAATCCATTTTGACAATTTCGGTAAAAACGTGATTTTAATACCAAGAAAGTGACAAAATGAAAACCACTATTTTCCGTTACAAACTTTCACATAGCATCTTTAGGTTATAAAAACATTTAAAATTTAAATCCATAACTTGATTTTCAAAGATTTATTATAAAGATTTATTATAGGCCTATATTATTTCCACAAAATGCAATAAATCCATGAAAAGTTTTTTTTTCAAAATGCTATGAATCTATTGAATCAATATATAAATGTGCATTCATTGCCATTTTATATTAATTTAGTTGACTAGTGGTATACACTGATTAAAAAAATAAACATTAATGGCATTAATCAAAACACTTACTTTGTCATATTAAGATCACTGTCATTGCTGCGGTTATACTTGACATCTTCTCTTAACATTTTTCACAGCGATCAGCTTTAAAATGTTTTGGTCCTGCTCGATTTTCGTTGATTTTGAGTAAAATAATTGAAAGTTTTTCATAAGATCCACAGGGGTCAATGTGTTAGCATGTCAGAAGCTTGATGCTGTCAGGAGAAGCAACCGTCTCCCGAGTGCCTCTCGTGTAAATTATTAGATGTTGATGGCTTACGTTTCTTTCCCGTCACAGAAAACCACCACAGGTTTATCAATGCCATTAAAGTACAAAGTAGATGAGGAAAACTAGGACTCTGTGTATTCAATGCGCTGCCATTGTTTGTTTACAATGCGTGGAATGGTGCGCTGTAATTTGTGGAGTGGATTTATTGCATTCTGTAGAAAAAGAGGAGTGGCGTTTATTGCGGATATTATTTTGTGTAAAATTAAGAATCGACTTTTTAATACTGACCTGATATAATACTGATTTGGGCAGTAACTCAATTTTTTTCTTAATGGCCTTTATTGCGTTTTGGAACCAAATTCTTCAAATATTCTTCTGTTAGAAGTGCAAAATGTCCCCAGGAAACCCACCTTAAAGGAAAACACCACCATTTTTCAATATTTGACTGTTCTTACCTCAACTTAGATGAATTAATACATACCTATCTTTATTCAATGCGTGCACATTTAATCTTTGTACAGCGCTTCGTGAATGTGTTAGCATTTAGCCTAGCCCCATTCATTACTATGGCTCCAAACAAAAGTTTTATTTTGTGCCACCATACTTACTCGTGTAACTACTCATGTAACAGTCTTAGAAAAAACATGGAAGTGTTTAGTGGCTACTAAATTCATCCCTGTTTGGAGCCATAGGAATGAATGGGGCTAGCCTAAATGCTAACACATTCACAAGGTGCCGTACAAAGATTAAAAGTGCACACATTAAAAAAGATAGGTATGTATTAATTTGTCTAAGTTTAGGTAAGGACATAAAATATTGAATAACTGTGGCGTTTTCCTTTAACTCCCAATGAAGCATACATTGTAATGCACTTTGGGTATACAGTAATTGTCTACCAAATGCATAAATATAATGTAAAAAAATTTAATTCCCAGCCACCCCCCCCCCATACTATCTCAAAACATTATAGTACCTTTAAAGTAACTGTTTTACTATTATAATTAATCCTTTTCTAATTGAAACAAATACATTGGGCAAGACTCCACAATGGTTTACTCACGATCGGCACTGTTGCTAGTTTCACCCACTCTGCATCCATCACTCAACAGCTGATCTGACAAAATGAGACTCCGCTGACCCCCAGCAAGACGCTGAACTCCATGCCTCAGTTGCCCTGTCTGCTGAGAATTATGGGCAGCTGAGGCAGGAGGTTAAAGTTCATGGATAGTGAGAGTGCTAACATCAAGTTCTCTGCACGGCAGCAGCCAGAACTGCATCATGTGGTTTAGCAAATTTCAAATTTTAAAATGAACTACATTTACAAATTCAAGAAATGGTTCACCCAGATATGAACATTTTACTAAATTTATTCACCCACATGCCATTCCAGATATATATGACTTGTTGTGTGTGGTTCTTAATTTCAAAATATGTGTTCTGCGCGTCGAGTGATCCTATGTGCATCACGTGTTTTGTCAAAATAAGTGCCTGCTGCAGACGCATCTAAAGGGTTTATGATAAAAGAGACGCTCACGTTTGCCAGATACTCGCATAATCTCATGCGTAATCAGAGTTTACTGTTAAGGGACTGTCTTGCGTGTATTTTGTGAACGTGAGCATCACTTTTATCATAAACGGTTTTGACGCGTGTGCAGCAGGCACTTATTTTGACAAAACACGTGATACACATGGTTCACATGATGCAACAAACACATATTTTGAAAACATGAGCAACACACATGATACTCCGAACACATATTTTGAATTTGAAGTAAAATGATACATTTGTAAAAGTTGTATTTGAAATAAAAGTACAGAATTTTACATTTGGGTGAACTACTCCTTTAAATAAAAAACAGCTACTGAAGTCATGCTACCACAATAATCAGATAGTAATAATTAGCATGAATTAAAAGCATAAAGCATCTCAATATGCTTACTATACTCACTATAGCAATAATTGTAAAGAAATGTTTCATCCATGCATTTCCAAATATGTTTTGATATTAAAGGGGACATATCATGAAATTCTGACTTTTTAGTCTATAATTAGCTCCCAGATTATTGTATCAACCTAGAAAATGTAAAAAATAACAACCCAGTAACTTAGTTTTGGTAAACCATTCTCTGCAATCATGTGAAAAAATAGCTCATTGAAATTTGGCTCCCCTTGTGATGTCAGAAGGGGATAATACTGCCCCTTAATCGGCATTATCCAACCACAGCATTGCCATTTAGTGCAGAGATCAACTCATTTGCATTTAAAAGTACACACCCAAAAACGGCACATGGCAATTTTAACATGTTATAATAAATTATCAATCGGGTACTTTGAGCTAGAACTTCGCATACATACTCTCTGGGGACACCAAAGATTTATTTGACATCTTAAAAAAGTATTTTGAAATGTCCCCGTTAAGCTGTTCATGCGAATATTCCAAAACTATATCCTGACACTAATCCTAATCTTTTTGTTTTATTGCTCCCAGATCAAACGCTATGTCTGGTTACACGATGTATACCAATGCTTCCTCTATAGATGAAGTGTACAGAGAGAGAAGCGGTGCACTTATCAACACTGAATCTTTCCTGTGAGCCATGCCGAACTTACACTCCTGCTATATCTATTTCATTAGCGCCAGTTTCTGGAACACCGTTATAATTGAGACAGATCAAAGCAGGAATAACAACAGAGCCAGGGACATCACAGCCAGGCGAGAAATTACATAAGAGCTGCGCAGGCGTGCCAAATCACCTTGCCTTGATAGCTGTGCTGTCTGCTTTCATCTAACTGCAAGAGACTACACCTCAGATTACAATGGATACAAAAACAAAGCTTTTGCTACACTGATCCCAGTGTGTGTGTGGTTTTTACGTTGATGTCTATGAATAAGGTGTAAAGGTGTTCATTTGTGCATCCATGTGTTCATTTGCAATTATTTTGATGTTGACAATTGATTTTCACTCATTGGCTTATAATGAAAACATTAAAATGTTTTAGGAACATCTCTCTCTAATGTTGTTAGAGAGAGATGTTTAAAAACAGAATTCCCCAATGAAAGCCATGGGGAATGGGGTGCATGGGTTAAACACAGTTTACGATTTGGCGATGTACGCTTTACAAAAGCAACTAGGCAGCAGCAAGTTAGTGTCCACTGAAAGTGCAGCTCCCAGATGGATCATTTCAGACACATTATTTACGACCCAAGCCACTTCCTCGTCAGTTATGCAACCGTGTGTTCCCAGGCGCTCTACCAGAAGAACCGACCCTTACTGCCAGAGTCCCGTTTTAATCAAGCAAGGATCCGGAAAAGGATACAAGCTCTTCATAGCACCCTGAGCTAACGGGTGAAACAGCTTAAAAAGCTTACAAATGCACACACAGATCAAGACATGACTAAGTGAGGGACCAGATGTGTTCGAATGCCTTTGGCCATTAATAAACACCAACTCGGAGATCCTCCAGAGGAGACATAGAGAGTTACCTTTCTGTGACCTGTTGCTCTGTGTTTGCTCCTTTAGGATTTATGGACCTGTTTGATGTCAATTGTGAGGACCCGTGGGGAACTAAATCAAAAACGTGACATAGTTCTCACCCAGGGTTACACTCTCTGGATCAATAAATCTGTTGGACCAGTCATCATTGATCTTTTGTGGAGGACTTCTTCACTAACAATCACTCGAAATCTAACCCCTGCATATCCATAACTGACTTGACATGCACTGACATGGCCTGGTAATCGAGTTCAAGTGGATATAGATGTTAAAACAGAGACATTATGACTGTAGTGTGTATGTTATAGTGAGAGTGCAAGCACCTAAATTTATATGTGCCTTATTGCGACCAGCAGCTTATTACAACCGGTGACTACACTTTAAGGTCAAAATTTCAGTTTTTTTTCCAACACTAAATCTAATATCACACATACTTTTCAAGATGAGTGTTGATCAATCTCAGGTAACTTTTTTATTTTAACATGGTTTCTTAATGTAGGATAGAGGCCTTTTTGAGAACATGACTGAAAGTAACAGGTTTGAGTTTTTAGCATAGATTTAGCAAATACATGAAATATAGCTGCATTGAATATGTGCTAAGCATGAAGACACTGAGCAAATAGTGATTTATTAAAATGTGTATTTTAAAATAAACAGATAACATCAAAGAAATGATATGGGTAACAAGACAGAACATTGAGATTGACATTTACAGTCATACCATCAATATCATAAAATATACAGAAAAGAAAATGAGAAATTTAACTTTTGATCTTCACATGGTCTTCAGAAGGTTCAGATTACGTAACTCTCTTGAACTTGTGAAATATTACTGAATATCCATTTGATCTAAAATATTAAGATTCATTAATAGTAAAGAGTATTTAAAGCAAAGATGGGATATGGAGCCACACAAAAATGCAAAAAAGAGATATCTGAAGAATTTTATATAGATATAGAAAGTGGGGACAGATAACAAATGCTGTTTTCTGCTGTCTGCGTTCTATGTAGTTTTTAATAATGTTTTAAATTATGTAGTTTTAAAACTCTATGAAGGATGCACCCTGTGTAGTGTGCACCCTACAAATGATGCATCCTTTGTAGTGTGCACCATACGAAGAATGCATCCTTTGTAGTGTGCACCCTACGAAGTATGCATCCTTTGTAGTGTGCACACTACGAAGTATGCATCCTTTGTAGTATGCATTGTTAGTTTGCTCGTAGTTTGTTTGTGCAAGTACCTAATTACGACCTCAAGGTACGTAGGGATAGGTGGCCAGCAGCTCATTACCACCCTATGAAGGATGCACTCTATGAATGATGCACCCATTGCGGTTACACATATACACTTTGTAGTGCGCACACTACGAAAAATGTTACACCCATTGCAGTTACAAATATACCCTTTGTAGTGTGCACCCTACGAATAATGTTTTAAATGATATAGTTTTAAAACTCTATGAAGGATGCACCCTTTGTAGTGTGTACCCTACGAAGGATGCACCCTTTGTAGTGTGTACCCTACGAAGGATGCACCCTTTGTAGTGTGTACCCTACGAAGGATGCACCCTTTGTAGTGTGCACCCTACAAAGGATGCATTTTTTTGTAGTATGCACCCTACGAAGTATGCATCCTTTTTAGTATGCATTATTATTTTTTGCAGTTACAAATATACCCTTTAAAGTGCATACTACGAAGGATGCACACTTTGTAGTGTGCACCCTACGAAGGACACATCATTTGTAGTATGCATCCTTTGCAGTTTGTAAGAAAATTAACTTTTGATCTTCACTTTATCTTAAGATCTTAAAGCCGCCTTTCCACTGCACACGACAAACGACGGCCAATAAGCCGGAAGTCATTCATTTCATTATTCCACCTGGTAAACATATTAGAATTAAGCCTCTTGCGCTGAAACGAGCTTCTCTCCCATATACGATTAAACTGAAACTTCATTACGACTGCCACTAGGGGGAGAACTCCGACTGTCGTTTCCGTATGTCGTGTGCAGTGTAAAGGCGGCTTAAGAATTGTATGCTTTATATTTAAAGGTAAAATATAGAAAGTGGGGACAGATATGAAGGATGCACCCTTTGTAGTGTGCACCCTACGAAGGATGCATCCTTTGTGCATTGTGCATTGTTAATATGCTCGTAGTTTGTTTGTGCAAGCACCTAATTACGACGTCAAGGTACGTGTAGAACAGGTGGCCAGCAGCTCATTACCACCCTATGAAGGATGCACCCTATGAATGATGCACCCATTGAAGTTAGAAATATACCCTTTGTAGTGTGCACCCTACAAAGGATGAACCCTTTTTAGTGTGCACCCTACGAAGGATGCATCCTTTGTAGTATGCATCCTTTGTAGTATGCATTGTTAGTACAGAAAAGAAAATGAGAAAATTAACTTTTGATCTTCACATGGCCTTCAGATTACGTAACTCTCTTGAACGTGAAATATTACTGAATGTCCATTTGATCTAAAATATTAAGACACTTTAACGGTAAAAGTTTTTAAAGCAAAGATGGGATATGGAGCCACACAAAAATGCAAAAAAAAAAGATATCTTAAGAATTGTATGCTTTATATTTAAAGGTAAAATATAGAAAGTGGGGACAGATATGAAGGATGCACCCTTTGTAGTGTGCACTTTAAGAAGGATGCATCCTTTGTAGTATGCACTCTAAGAAGGATGCATCCTTTGTAGCATGCACCCTAAAAGGATGCATCCTTTGTAGCATGCACCCTAAGAAGGATGCATCCTTTGTAGCATGCACCCTAAGAAGGATGCATCCTTCAAATGATGCAGCCTTTTGATGGACACATTTTGTCATATTGCATCAACTTCTATATGTTTTTAACACAAAATTAAAGGATTTTGACGTATTAAGCCAAATGAATGTGTAAACCACTGTCTAACAAGAAACCAGGTCAATCTGATGAAAACACACAAGCGAATGATGTAAATGCCAGAATGATTGAGTATATTTTGAAACAACTCCCCTTAATTAAACTGACAACATGACGGTTTCTTAGCGCTGTTGTCATCTTTTGGCTGTTGATTTTCATTGAAATAGAACATAAATCTACACGTGTCAGGGTGGAGGATGTCTGGCCCCTTTAACAAGCACTATACTTTTGAATTCACAGCACTTATAGGAGGAAATTACTTTTGGAAAGTGTACAAGCGTGTATAAAACCAAGATTTATAGATTTTTCCAAAGCCAGGACACAGAGTAAACCAAAAACTGCTAAGGCCTCGGCTCATGCCTCCACCGTTCCGTATTGTAATGGTTTAAAAGTGATGGGAACTGAAGATGAAGACAAGCATGTCATTTGCTGGAGCAACACAATACCCGTTGCATGACCCCTTCCCCTGGCTGCCACCACCACACTGAATGGGGTGAGTTTAACTGGGCTGGGGCTCGCTGGAACGGAGTCGGAATCCCCACATCTGGCTTATATCTGCGGTCTACGGTCATTTGATTTTTGGCTGATGGCTTCCAGTAGTTCCACAAAGGCTGGATTGTTCTGAAGGCTCAGGGCTTTTAGTCTGCACTCAGCACTGGCGCCGGTGACCACAGCTGGGGCTGCTTTTCGCAGACGCGGCCTCAGTCCCGCAAGGCCTGCAGACGGGGAGGAGATGAGCACAGCCCACTCAATGGGGAAACTGAGCTCCAACAGACAATTCCAGCATTTACTGTCAGGAACGTCAAAAAAGACTATAAAATCAAGTTGTTTTCTGCGTGTCCGCCCTGCTTTGATTTAAGGTTACTGCAACGTTCTGAAAATTAACAGATTGAATGGATTTCATGGCGAACAACTGTGGTTAACGGTTTAAACCAATTTCCATACCTTTGGTATGTTTCTACCTCTTTAGACCCATCCTCCCCTGATTTTCTGCAATGCATTGTGGGCATGACAATTGGGTTCAACTTCAGGTCAAGCTCTTTGCTTGACAATGGGCCAGCCAGTCTTAAATTGGAGTAAAGCAGGCAGTTTTCCCATAGGGTCAGATAGGACTTAGTGGTCTTTCCCATTTCAGCTATACCAGTGGATCCTTATAGGCTTTACTTCTCAACTGCATTTTTTATTAAAAGATGTTTTTAAACCAAGCTACACAAATCTTACGTATGTATTATTGTTTGTTGTTCTATTAAATTAATTAAATATTTTCTGCAAATGTTGTCTTTTGGGAAAGCACACTCCCAAAAGAAAATCACAGATAAGATCAATGACTCAATTATTTATCCAACACTTTGAGATTAAATGGAGAGCAAATGGAAACTTTTGTTTATGTGTCCTCTTAAGGCTTTGTTTGTTTTTTTATACCTAGTATTAAGATGCGTTGTGGTCGGTTGGCTCGCAAGTGGACGAAAAAACACATTCTCGATCACACCTGGGGCCTCAATTATAAAATTTGGTGTAGAAATCATCCTACATTTGATCTTACGATCATGCGTACATAATTCATAAAATGAACGTACATACAAAAAAACGCGCGTACCCCTTTCTTTCAGATGTGAAATCTATAAATCGCAAATGATCAGCTGAGTAGTTTCAGATATCCGCCTTTAAACAATGCCTAAATAATGTCATATTTTATTATGTTAATGTCGTATTTTGTAGCTGTTCAAACACATTCACCCACATGCGCGTCTACACCAAAACGCGTTTTCGATTAACTCTAAATGTGGTCGAAAGTGGACAAGCATAAAACTTTTCACACCTCGTTTACACCTGTATTTAGCGTCATCCAATCAACCAAAACCAACTTAAATATCAGGTGTACCAGCTCATAAGTGTCCTTAAAACAGTATTACACAGCGCCCGAAAATAGTTCCCAGCTATTTTGGGGCACTATGTAATATCATTGCGCCTCCTGCAGCCATGTTACGGCAGCAAAGTCCTTAATTATTACGCCAGATTAGTATCGTTTCTAGCCTAGTATGCACACTACAAAGTATGCATCATTTGTAGTATGCACCCTAAGAAGGATGCATGCTTTGTAGTATGCACACTACGAATTATGCATCCTTTGTAGTATGCATCCTACGAAGGTTGCATCCTTCAAATTATGCAGCCTTTAGTTGGACACATTTCGTCATATTTCATCAACTTTTATACGTTTTTAAAGGATTTTTGACGTATTAAGCCAAATTAACGTTTAAATCACTGTCTAACAAGAAACCAGGTCAATCTGATGAAAACACACAAGTGAATGATGTAAATGCCAGACTGATGGAGTATATTTTGAAACAACTCCCCCTAATTAAACTGACAACAATTATTTTTTGGGCACTATGTAATATCATTGCGCCATGTTACGGCAACAAAGTCTTTGATTATTACGCCAGAATGAGAGTATAGTTCCTAGCCATATCAGCCTAAAAAAAATCTGTTGGTCTTAGTACACTATGTAACTACAGAAATGTTAAGTTTAAAATAGGAAAAATATCGAAACTCTTTGGTTATTTTTAGCACAATGCTAATAGTCTAATCAGATTCAATGGATTATGCTAAAGTGGTACAGTCAGACCCGGAGATCGGCTGAATGGATTTCAAAATGGTAAAAATCAAATGTTTAACTTTAGGAGAGCTGGAAAATGAGCATATTTTCAAAAAAGTGGAGTGTCCCTTTAAGTGTCTGAGATATTTCTTTAAGTGTCTGAGACCCAGGAATCTCAAAACTGAAGTTTCTGAAGAGATCTCAACAATGTCACAAACTGAACTCAGATTTGTCAAGTTTGCAATCAATTGTTGATATTCTTGAAGAGATTAATATGAATTTAATCATTTCTCATCAAATTTACCCAAATCCAGATTATTTTACCTACAATAGGCCTATATAGAAGCTACATTCATTTTACAGCTTCATACTTTTAAGACATTTTAACAAATTTCTATTTTAATTTTTTGTAGGTAATTATAACAAAACATTTTGAGTTAATACAAAAAAAATCACAACTGGGAACTTTCTTTTAGCTTATTAATTGTTAAAAGTGTAGGTATCTGTGGAAGAAAATGTACCGTGCAGTGGACATGGATCCTACACATTCTGTGTGTGAACTCTGGCTGAACTCCCGGGTTACTGTTTCAGGCACGCTCTGACAGCCTCACCCCGATGACCCGGCTCGCGACTACGCAGTTCACCGAGAGGTCCCCTGTTCACACACAGCAGTCCCCATCAACCCCCCGTGTTTTTACCTCTACCTCTCCATTATGCCTCGCTCTACCCTCTGCTCTGCTCTTCAGTTCCTCTTATCCCTGCAATCTTTCTCTTTTTGCTGCCGTCAAGGAGATGGGAATCAGTCTTTGTTAGATCTTTTAAATATAGAAGCAAATGCAAAACAATTTGTTTTGCATACCAGACATACTGTTAACACAAACTCTTGCTGGGAAAGAGCGAGTTCAATGAAAGTTTAGATGTCAGCTAAAGTGCAACATTTGCATACACATCAAGCTCAGTACAGGATGTGCTCAACAGATTTCAAAACCTTGTTTTGCTGCAAATAGACGAGAGGCATTCAAATAAGCAATTTAGCATATGCAATAAATATCAAAATGGTGGACCATGGCAAAGAAACGGCTTGCAAGTTTTGATATTCTCACGGATAAGCTCGACAAAACAATGCTAGATGTATATAATAATAAATGCAATGCACTTAATCATATAATCTGCATTCCTAAGATAACTGAATGAATATCAACTTTGAAAAGTTGTTAACATCAAAGGCCATGCATGCATTAAATCAGACACTACAGATCTTTGCCTAAAATTCACAAGACAATGTGCCTCATAACATATTTTCAACTGTGCAAAAGTCTTAGGCCTCCATGCCATAATTAGATTTGTTGTTTTTGCAATGTTATAGTGATCATATATAATTGTTTCTCAGTCACTTTAATAGAATACATCCATAAAATACAGGAAATGTGTATATAGGTTTAAAAACTGTATAAAAATGTAAACTGATGTGAGCAATAGCAGAAAAATGCAGGATCTCTTAAACCTAAATAAAATTAAATCCTAATTTCTAATTTTAAAGAAATTAGTCTTTTTACTTCATTCTGCTCAACAACGCTCAAGATTTAGTTGTTGTTTAGTGCCAAGAGAGGTCACACTAAACATCAACGATGCCTAAAGAAGACATTTACTACTGAAAATGTATTTTTTTTTTGTACATATATTCTGTATTTTCTGTTTTGTAGGAAAAAACTGCTGCAATAAAGAAAAGCATCTCAATTTTGATTGATCTGATAAACAACTTTTTAGCCGACAGTCAGTATCTGAACTGCATTAAAAGAGCCAAAATGAGCTTATGTTTGACTTAGTCTATGCAACATTTGACATACATTGTTTTTGTTAAAGCATATTTAAATAATACAAACGACCCCAGTATTAATTTAATAAACCTTAAAACATTATTTATTTATTTATAATATATAGTAAAAACTATTAAATTAATAGATCTCTGCAAAATCCTATTTTTAATTAATCTTTTTTTATCGAGAAGGGTAGTGCCCTTTAAGAGGGTCCTAATATAGACCATTTAGATACATATTGGTACCAAAATATGATGTACCTTTGAGGTACTAATATGTGCCTTTAATGCACTAAAAATGCACTATTTGGTACCAGTATGTACCTCTGAGGTACTAATATTAACTCTTTGGGTGCGAAGGTGTCCTTTTTGAAAGGGTTTTGACCCCAGTGACACCTAGGGACCATTTTTTTCTGACTGCATAAGTATATTTTGCCATACTATATATCTCTATATTTCTACACCAGCTGATTTTTTTTCTCTTTTATAATTTGTTAAAACTTATAGCAAGTGAAAAAGAATGAAAATACACAAATATTTGAAATATTTCCTCCCTCTGACCAGTGGCGGCTTGTGACTGCTCTTTCGAGTGGCGCAAAATAAGTATTCGGAGTGTCGTGTGTTGCTTGCGTTTTTAAGTGTTTGTTGCGTAATGTGAACCATGTGCATCGCGTGTTTTGTCAAAATAATTGCCTGCTGCACATGCGTCAAAACTGTTTATGATAAAAGAGTCGCTCACATTCACAAAATACACACAAGACACTCCCTTAACATTAAACTCTGATTACACATGAAATTATTTGAGTATCTGGCAAACGCTAGCGTCTTTTTTATCACAAACCCTTTAGACGCATCTGCAGCAGGCACCTATTTTGACAAGACACGTGATGCACATACACGCACTCGATGTGCAGAACACACATTTTGAAATAAGGAACCACACACATGACGGGCTACATACATGATGTTGTGACGACCTTCGCATTGAGCGCCCACGAAAAAAGAAGTCACTGGCCGCCACTGCCTATGACATATCGCTTTTATTGTTTCCTAATCTTTGTAAGTCGCTTTGGACAAAAGCGTCTGCTAAATGTAAATGTATATTGTATGCGGTGTACATTTTAAAGCAAACTTATTGTTTTAAGTTTTTATTAGAAAACAAGTTAAAAAGAATCTGTACACTGCAAAAAATTATTTTCAAGAAAAAAATTCTTAGTATTTTTGTCTTGTTTTCAGTAAAAATATCAAAAAATTCTTCAATTAAGATGCTTTTTCTTGATGAGCAAAATGACCCAAGAAAATAAGTCTAGTTTTTAGACCAAAAATATCATATGTAAGTGATTTTGTGCATAAAAAAGCAAAAAAAAATCTGCCAATGGGGTAAGCTAATTTTTCTTGAATTTAGTGTTTAAGAAAAATGTTCAAGATTTTCTGCTTACCCCATTGACAGATTTTTTTGCTTGTTTTATGCTCAAAATCAATTAAATTTGATATATTTTTATATTTTTGGTCTAAAAACTGGACTTATTTTCTTGGGTCGTTTTGCTCATCAAGAAAAGCATCTTAATTTAAGAATTTTTAGATATTTTTACTGAAAACAAGAAAAATATATATTTTTTTTGCAGTGTCAGACAGGTAGAAAAGGAATAGAAAAGAAGTAAAAACAGCCTGGAAAACAATAAGCCCACACACCTCATAAAGCCCACACCTCTTAGAAATCCCATCTTTTAGTCTCTATCAACAAACACCTGTTCACTTCAGCAACATTTCAACACTTCTCCAAATAAGCCAACCCCCTCATCTCATCATCCCCCCGCTAACACCCTTCATTACTATCCTTTCCCTGACATACTAGTATGGTCTACTGATCCAGTCAAAAGACTCCTGCTGTTGCCGTCTGTGCAAAGTGCCAGAGAAGCGAGGCCACCCCTGACTCCTGAAGCATCTAGTGACTGACTGGCTCCTTTCCGTCTTAACCCGGGCCAATATCTGTCTCCTTCACCATATGTTCAAACAAGCTCTCACCTGGAATCGACAACCTTTGTGTATGATGTCACAAACGGCAGAAAGCTTTTATGATGTACCCTGGTCATGTCTGGGTTGTTTTCTTTTTAGGTGAGAAGTTTGCTTGCGTCTGTAGATGAAGGATTTATTGTCTGAGCCATTGAATGCCCCACTATAAATTGCATGCTGCAGGAAATACAGCTCTTGAAAAGGACAAATCCAGTAAAACCTTCATCTAAAGGGTTGTAAATTATCTCTGGCTTTCCCGCAATCCCTAAAAAGCTCCTCACATGAGAAGTTCAGCGATAAAGGGGTTTGCGTTAAAGGACCCTCGGGGGGCTCGCTTCCTGGTCTCATGGCTTCCACGAAGAGTCCTTTCTGCCATACACTGTGACTGTCCCAGTCAGGGAAAGACCTGAACTTGAGATGACCCTGCTGAGCTAAAACCCCTGATGGGTTCATCTTCAGGCCACTGCACTGTTCCACCCCAACCCCCATCATTCCTTGAATTTCCCATTTCCTTTGGTCTTGGAGTTGCATCTGCATGGAAAACAGCCCACACCCAACCCCCACTTATCTCATCGCTGTCACCCAATTTGCAGCCCCTCCGTCTGACAGAAGGATGAGATCTAACATGTTTACCACACCCCCATGACGCCATTTATTCTGCTCCCTGACTGCAAGTCTCCTGCGCTGACGCATGTACACAATTTTGTTTGTTTTTGTGTGTGCCGACATGCATGCGTATATGCAGTCCTGTCGCCATAAACATGCGAGTTAAAGCCGTAGATCAGGGTGAGCGTTTGTATCTTTTTAAACGATGGCAAATGTTGAAAATATTAGGGGAGTGACGGGGAACTTGTTAGTTCGATGTTCTCAACATAAATTATGTTTCGTTTCTAAACATTTCTGTCACTTTGAAGAGAGATGTAGGAGGGTTTAGAAATTGTAGAAATTTTCTGAAACGGAAATTTGTAGATTTAATGTGAAAGAAATGTTTTGGATAGACTATAAGTTAATGTCTATTACCACCACAAATAACAGTTTTTTTTTAGGCAAAATCACGATAAAGCACTTACAACATTTTTAGGCAGAGATGTAAGTTATTTTTGCTAAAGCATTAACATAAATGTGAGCCTTGACCACAACTAGCCTTAAGGGTTAATTCTTTTAAATATTTATTCTTATCCTAGCAAACCATACATCGATAATACACTTATTTATTCATTCAGCATAAGACAATAATTGACAGAGTTTTTAAAATCTCGAATCTGAGGGTGCAAAAAAAAATCGAAAATATTGAGAAAATCGCCTTTAAAGTTGTTCAAATTAAGTAGCCTGGGTTTCCCCATGCTGCCTTGCACGAAAATTTATTTAGGATGCAAGTCTAGCATGGAAACTATGGACCTATTTTCTCCCTGAAATAGGGAACCAATCACAGAACGGGGAGGAGGCAGCAAGACGATGACGACGTTTATGCGACACACCGATTGGCTATGAGCTACGTACAGAGTCGCATTTGATAGACATTTGTAGCACCCAATAAACGGCATAGGGAACCAATCACAGAACGAGGAGGGAGCAGCAAGACGATGACGACGTCTATGCAACACACCATTTTGACGTATTTGATAGACATTCGTAGTGCCCAATAAACGGCTCTGAGCATTTGTAAACCACGCCTCAAATACGAGAAAATGAACATGTGGTTTCCAGACCACGTCTCATTCTCTATGAGACTGGTCTGGTGTTAGCCAGGTTAGTCCTTAGCAACATATGAAGAGTTTCGTTGCAAAACAAGATAAATCAATTTTTTAACATTTTTGTCAAAACATGTTTATTATTATGTTATCATGTTATTATTTTGTTTTATGGTGCTACTTTGCTGTATTTTTTTAGTTATGAAGGTTTAAATCAAAACAAACCAACTGCAGTTGCATTGAAATTAATTGGAATGCACAACCAAAAAACAAGATTTCTGAACAATTAAAAAAACGGTGGTTATCTCGTTTTGCAACGAAACTCTTCATATATTATCAATGATACATTGATAAATAACTTTGTGATATAGTTATGGTAAGAAATTAACAAAATATCTTTTTAACTATTTAAAAAAACGTGTTCCTGATTAAATTTTATGTTAATCTGCAATACCGCAATTATCCACTATATGCGCACTTGCCCAATTTATGAAAAAAAACTGAACCCAAAACGTCATTTACCCATCTCAAACTCCGTACACGTTTTGACAATCGCTCCGAATCCGACCCCCAACAAAACTCCTTCACAAAAATGCAATTCTTACAGCCCTTTGCTAAAAAAAAAAATGTGTATTTAAAAAATACCCATATTTAAGAGTTTAAAGCAGAAAAAAAAATAAATAGGATGAAAAGTTTTTTTTCACGTTTTGTTTGACTTTTCAAAAAATGGCCGCCCGGGGAATGAGTAAAAAATTAGCAAAAAATCTTTCAAAAATTTTGACCCATACAATGTGCTACAAACCTGTGGAACTTATGACTTATGATTTTGTGGTCCCGGGTCACAAATTACTTATATGATTGGTTTATGATTTATTATTCATAAACACATTCATTTTGAGATGGAAATACTTTATGAACTTTATAAAGTAGGCATTATAAAGTAAAACCTATGGTTAGATTTTCTGCTGGTATCATGCAAAAGATTCTGGATATACCAGCGTCGTGACATTGATGTATTTTTTCCCCAAAACTTTAAAAAGGATTTTTTGCTAATCGATATGTCACAAATGCTGTTGATAGAGCTCAACTTGTATTGAACCTAGAACATTCCTTTAAAGTATTGCTTTGTGCACTCATAACCATCTGCACATGTGGCTTTGAAGAAACTCTTTCGCCACTCTCTTTTAAATCGATATGAGAAATCTGTGGCCAATTACACTGAAAGTCTGGAGCATGAATCCACATCAGAGGAGCCATTTGAAGAGGATGCTACAGTGAGGACAACCAAAGCCACTGTGGACTGTAGTCTCTCTCTCTCTCTCTCTCTCATTAAAAAGTGATTAAAGAAGACAGAGGTGGCTCTGCCGAGAGCCGAAAATGTCATTATACGAGAATGGCAAGCAAACAGTAAGCGTAACAATGGACACTTTTCCAATGAGCTACAAGAGAACTAATCTTTGGAACAGACCGTTTCAGATTAGACGAGAAAGTGTAACATGCATACAAGCTCTATAAAGGCCAAGAAAAGGAAAAAATGCAGAAGAATTATATAAAAGATAGACTTGTTACCTTCACACCTTGACTGTAGTATTTCTGGGGAACAGAATAAATTAATGCATCTTAAAATGCCCCTTATAAAAATTGGATTTCCATTAAGTACCGTGGGAAGGAATTTTAACAAGGTAAAGACCAGTGTCCTGGCAGCCAATGTGTACTTTTTTCTTCCATTAGAACAGTCTGGTGCATATAATAGGTGCAGATTTTCACAAAATTAACCTCAAGGCGATCTGTAATTTAAAGCAGATAAAGGGATTTCTGTGAAACATTACAGTGAGGGGAAACATCTCAGTTAATTGCCAGCAGGAGTCTCCAAAAAAGATGAGCAGTGAATATGTAAAATGTATCATTCTCACAGATTTTAAGCAAAACCTGATTTCAGATATCATTTTGTTAATTATGATTGTATTATTCAGAATTAATCAGCAAATCTGGTACCAATTTCTGTTCTTAGGATAAAGAAATTCTAAATTATAGGTACAGTTTCAAAAGACTTATTTTTACAGTTAATGTTAAAGTCCATCTTCTGAAAAATGTGTAATAACACCAGGTATTTTATGTATTCTATAATTTTCCTATTTTCAATCATTTCTCTTCCTTATTTCTACACTCTTTTTTCTGTTTTTGTTCAATTTTGTAAAGCTTTAACAATGCAAAAATGTGTGAAATAAATCAACAGAGAATCTAACCTCGCAGCAACCACAAAAAACCAAAAGCTTTGCTTTCAGAACAGCACTTTGAATCGGTGTCATTTCTGTAATTATCTGTTATTAGATAAGGCCGCTTCTCAATCAGAAGGCTGCAGCCTCCGGAGGTCGCATATGCAGGCTGCATACGTCATCGAGCTTGGTTTATTTAAGTTAACTGAGCATTACATGCGCAAGTCATAAGCATATTACAACAATAAACGATTAACTAAGAATAACAGTAAACGGTTTAATTGTTAATATTCTGAAATAAGACAATCTTTATGACGTATGCAGACTACAAATGCGACCTCCGGAGGCTGCAGCCTTGACAGAAAAGTGTCTCGTGCTTTGCTTTGCTGCTCCCTTGTGGAAACACATGAGATTAAAAATCTTTAAATCCTAGAGGCTGTTTACACTTGGCATTAACATGTGTTTTCGTCGATCGGATCACAAGTGGACGAGAGAGACACATTACGTTTACACTTGGTATTTAAATCCGTCTCTTTTGTCCACTTTCGACCGCTTCTGCGCTGAATACTATGAGGGGGTTGTCTGTGAGACGGTGGGCGAGTCTCTCTGCTGTCATTCAAACCCGAGCGGGAGTAATTATGAGTTTATATGGACGCGATCTAATATAATGTCAGTGTCCACTGCTTGTTTAGCAAGTAAACATACTGCACAATGTTTTGTACGTGAGTATGTAAGAGCTTTCTTTGAATTTTCACCGCAATTGATGAAATAGGATCGCGCAACTTTCACCCGCTTTCAAAACGAAACTACGGAGATCAGCCGCTTAGTTTTATCAATGAAAGGCTAAAAATAGCGCTGTTCACCGAATGTTCACGCCAGAAGTCAAAAAAGACGTAAAACTTGTGTTTAATACCTCAGATTAGATAAATGGGCGGAGAGAAGGCGGTCGCGTGTGGCTGTTCGAACGCATTCAACCACATGCGCGTTCCGCAACTCCAAAGCGATCCGATCGAAAGTGGTTTCGACCACCTTTGGATGTGGTTGAAAGTGGTCGAAACTGGACGAGCTCAAAACGTTTTGAACACCGTTTACACCTGGCATTAACGTCGTCCACTTGTGATCCGATCGACGAAAACACATGTTAATGCCAAGTGTAAACAGCCTCCTACAGTAAAATAGTAGCACACCTTATATAAAAATACGCATACAGTAATCAAAACCAAACCTTAATATCGACTGTCCACCGTGACACAGAGCTGCTATTAATCATAGCATCCTTTATAGCGTGCATAACCAAATACTGGCCCAATATTTAGATATTTGTGAGAAGATATGTAAAAATAATAACACGGTAATGTCTTGGCAATCGAAATGAAAAGATCCTCTGGGAAGAAATGTTAATATTGAATATAATAGCATAAACAACCGTGTAATCCTCGTGAAGACGATTATGTATGACGATGATGAGATGACGTAATATTGGCGCGCCTCGACAAGTTTGATAAAAGCCGTGATATAAATAAAAACCTTTAATAAAATTAGATCAATCATTTATCTTTCTTTTTCACACACCCTAGCATTGTCGTTATTCACTTTGACTAAAACTAAAAGAAATATTTTTTATTACTTCAAAACTACTTAAAATACATACAATATACTTAATACAATGCAATTTGATTTTTTTAATGCGATATAATTTCATGTGTATGCAGATTTGTGATTTGACCTCATATATTCCAACCATTTACATAAATGCTTACAATTAAAATAAAATTATAGTTTAATTATACATGCAAAATATATATGTATTATCCATTTTATGTTTGTATGTTTAAATATATAATACATAACAAAACTAAATTGTATGTTCAGTTTGCAGTGTCTGCTATCCACAAGGTGTCGTTTTAACGCTTCTGAACACTTGCTTCACCACACCACAAGAGGGCAGTATAAAACAACAATCCATCCATATACTGTAATAATTATTAATGTTTATTAAGTTTGTAACCTAAATACATTACCTGAATACAAAGGCCAGTGCAGTGGTTTTCTTCATGGGTGCTGGTATAAGTGGATGTGATTTACCAAGGCTGAGATTGCTATGGGATTATAAAACCCCGAGTCTGCCATAATGGTGCTCTGGCAGATGTGATTAAACTGACATAATCTGACTAAGCATAAATCTCTCCCCCTCTCTCTTCATATAGATTTCTACAGTTTCATGCATGTCAATATAATGTATTCTAGAGTTGTTGTTTTTTTTGAACACTGTGATTTTTGGATTTCAGGCAATGGCAGCAAAAAATGTCAACCTTCTAAAAAAACTATATAGAGTTTACAGGTTCTTCTAGTTTGATTGACACCTGGACTGATTTAGAGTTGTTGTCCCTATTGTTTATCACATTGGACATTTACCTATTCTGACAGCACACGGTTTATGGAAAGAGCTGGGTATGATTTCCTTTTCCATTTTCCTTGATGAAAGTTTCAACTATGTATGCAGTTTTACTTTGAACTAATGCACAGTTCAACCTATTTATGTCTCCTGCTATTCTTACACTCTTAGATAAACTCAAAGGGGACATGCGACATCCCCTTTTGAGTTTATGTGCTAATTAGCTCAGACAGGACTCCGAAGGGAGCCGAGCCGGAGAATGCTGAGTGAGACAGGAGCACAACCTAAGCCAGGTCCCTCACACCCGGGTCATTAACTTTGAATGAGAATCATTTTTTAGAAATAGTTTTTTACTTTGTCATATCATTTATTCTAAACTAAATAAGATTGAGATGCAAATACATTCAGAGTCTTAAGCAAGAACTTTTTCAGCGTATTTTTTCTTCTTTCCTGTAGCTTTCTATCAAATATTACACTAACATTTCCATTTATGCATTTGTCAGATGTTTTTATGCAAAGTGTTTTACAGTACATTTAAGGTACAGACTGTGTTTCCTGCGATCCGAGCAACTGCTATATTGATAAATGGGTACACAGTACATATAGCTCTCCACAGGTATTATAGACCTCCTAACCGCTGTGACTGCAAAGACTGTATCTAAAAAGTGCATTAGAGGACATCACTCCATCCTTTCCTTTGTGTGTAGTTCTCGCTTTCAAGCATGCTTATGCCATCCACTCACAGTTTGTTATTTACATTTATTTCACATTTACCCATAATTCCCTTTCCTCGCTCCAGGCCACTCTAGCAGAGGCCTCATTATTTTTGATTCATACGCAGTGAGTTGATCAAAAAACAAAGTTGACCTTTTTAGGTATATGCACTTGTGCTTTGTGACTTATTGTTAGGTCCGGGGAGAGAGTAAAGACGTACGGCTGATGTTACAAATGTTTTGTCTACAACTTTAACAAATATTGTGTTGGGATATCTGTCTGCACTCATGTAAGCAGATGTGTCTTAGTAACCTTGACATTTAAACTGTACATTTATAAGCAAGTTATTCATGGGTTGTTTTGTAAACACAGTGGCTCTGTTAGTTTAAGCAGTTACAATGGTATGATTTCACGGCAGGACTGTTTACTTGTTTGATCAAGAGCAGATGGAGTGTTCATTAGCAATTGTTTTCTATGGGATGCACAAAAATAAACAACAAAAGTCACCATAATTTATCTAAATCTTAAGACAGCACTCATCCATCTATTCAACATCCACCATGTTTACGGAGCAGAAGCCTTTAGAAATGACATGGTTTTGATGAATGTCTAATAGATCAGGCTCATTAAGAATGACAATACTCATTGTGCTTTCTGGCTTTCTCCACGTTTTCCTCACTCCAATCGGTTTTGCCACACTGAATTAATCTGGGAAAGTCAAGCAGATATCAATCACATTACGGGGTTGTGGCCTTAGAGGAAGATCTCATTAAAGCTCATTCATATTATACAAGGCCACATCCACCGATTCACAGCCAGACACAATAATGTCAGGATTTGATTGATGATTACAGGGAAAACCAACACTGACATTAAAATCTGATGATTAGCCACTATCTGCCTATTGTTGTTTGTACACAAAACTTTTTTGCTAAACTAAAACGACTTTTGCAGTACAAGGGGTCCCAGGAGTGCTGCAGGGAACACCCGCAGTGCTATGAGCCAATTACTGTATATTAAGCTATAATTCACCAAAGCCATTTTACTACATAATAGCAAATAAAGTGTTAACGTAGCAAGAATATATGCGCCCCTGTACCAGTATGCCTGAATCAGGTCACATATATTTTGTGAGTATAATAAACCTGTCTATACGTCCTCATTCTATCAGGCACGCAGTACTTTAAGAGCAAGTTGGGGGGGGGGGGCTGCTTGGGTACAGCTAGACCTCTATAATCTGTATTATCATACAGTTCATATCATCACACTATACATGCAGAATTTAACTAGATGTCCTGGTATTCCAAATAGATTCTTATGCTGGCATCCTTAATATGCTGTGAAATTTTGTTATATAATAACTTTTAAATTATTAACTCATTCCCCGCCAGCCATTTTTTTAAAAGTGGCCCGTCAGCATTTCTTGTGATTTTCATGTATAAACCTACAAATAAATAAATAAATATATATGTACACCTACAAATAAATTAAATGAAAAAAGAGACCCTCTGCTTTCAAACAAACAAAAGGGGGAAAAACGTTTCATCCTATCTATATTTTTTTCTCTGCTTA
This sequence comes from Misgurnus anguillicaudatus, assembly GCF_027580225.2. Taxonomy (NCBI): domain Eukaryota; kingdom Metazoa; phylum Chordata; class Actinopteri; order Cypriniformes; family Cobitidae; genus Misgurnus; species Misgurnus anguillicaudatus. The sequence continues at coordinate 24,055,657 of NC_073350.2, read as the reverse complement.
AACTCTTAAATATGGGTATTTTTGTGAGGGATCCGATTCAGAACGATTATCAAACATACACAGATTTTAAAATGAGTAAATACTGTTTTGGCTTCAGTTTATTCATAAATTGAGTAAGTGCGCCATTCAGTGGATAAACACGATATTGCAGATTAACATAAAACACTTTTTATTCAAATGTTTTCTCTTAATTGACAAGATAAGTCGTCAATGGCGGGGAAAGAGTTAAGCGTTTTGGCTATAAACAAGAAAAACAAGATGTGACCAAATGATAAAGAAATAAGCTCCAAGAAGCAGTCGGTTACCATTGTTAAAACCCCTAAAACCCCCTTAGCTGTTATAAAATGCACTGTAACACTACTGCTTTGTGGGGCTTATTGCTTTTATAAAACGGTTACTACATATGCATAGCAGGATTTCATAAAATAAAACACAAATAAGTTGTAATTATATTAGTACAAATATTACTCTTTCGCCAAACAAAGTAGTTCCTCAGAATCAAGTGTGGCTGCAACAGAGCGCAGTTCCCAACCAACACAGACGCATGAGACACAATGAAAATATGATTAAAGACTGTGGTGTTTATTTTTATAAATCAACATTCATCTAATTTATACATTCACATTTATATCATGCAACTGTTGAAGTGATGATCAAATATGCTTGGAGGCATGCTTTACTCTTTCCCCGTCAGCGTTTTTTTAAAAATGTTGCCACCCAGTTTTAGTTTAATGCCTTCCAGAAAAATGTTCTTTAAATAAACATAAAATATATCAAACGAAAGAACAGACGGTTCGCTTTAAAAAAAAAAGTTTCATCTTAGCTTCATTTGTTCTCTTATCACCTCTCAAATTTACAGCTAAAAGCGGAGATAATAAAATTTTTGTGAAGAACTTTTGTAAGAGATCAGATTCAGAGTCATGATCAAAACTTACACGGTGTTTTTAGTGTTGAGGGAATGCGTCACTGTTTAAGTTGGGTAAGATTGCCACCTAGTGGATAAAAGCGGATATATGGATTTGAGGTAGAAACTCCTCAGGGAACGTTTTCTCTTTATTGACGAGATGACTCAACAATATTTATTGCCATTTATCTGGATTTTGTCATTAATTGTGCAATTGTAGACTAATTAAAAATATGATTAAAGACTGTGGTGTTAATTTTCATAAATCAGTACGCAGCAACAGTGGCGCAGTGATACTTATGTAATGCGGTGTGAACTGTGGGGTTACCAGGTTATTTTATCACGGCTTAGAACCAATCAGAATGAAGAACCAGAATGAGCCGTTTTATAACATGCTTTTTATGCTGTTTAGCTATTTGATTTTTGTGCCAAAGTAATAACAAGATACTCAGTGTTGGGTCAAAAAGGGACGAACCCTGTAATGTAATTAATGGCTGTAATGTAGCTAATCTATGCTAAGTAGTTTCAACCCAAAATACTGTTTTTTAACTCAAATATAAAAAAATATGATTTAATTTAGCCCAGCAGTTGGGTTTGTTCCTTTTTGACCCAATGCTGGGTTGAAAATAAGCCAGCAATTTTTAGGATGATTGTGACACCTAGATGCATCGTCCCTAAACTTGGTCCCTTAGTTCTGAGAATAAAAATCTTTATACGCTGACCCAAGGAATTTTCAAATTGATTTGAGCTGCTTTCCAGTTTAACTATACTAAATAATTAAAATTTTAAATTATTTTAAATTATTAAAAATACTAAATAGATGTTAATCAATAAACACGTGATGTGTTGATGTGCCAATGTATCCATCCATTTTTGAATGACCTGTAAAACCGCAGCAATTTCCAACCCCTCTGTACTGTAAATAAAAAAAGAGCGTGCAAGTCCTGACCCCACAGGATATAGTACAGTAACCTGAGCAGCTGTCTTTACTTGAAGTTTAGGGGGGACCAGTGAGCCTCTGCATACAGATCTCTCCAGAGGTGTCAGTTTCTTTTACCCAGCATTCCTTGCTGTTGTTCTCTCAGGAGTTTCTAGGTCACGTTTTACTTCCAATTCACTTCACGCTGTTGTCCTGTGGAAATACGGCATTTGAAAAAGAATAGAAATTTCACATTTCAGTTTGTGTATTGAAATGTTTCACAGTGTACTTTATTCAAAAACAGGTCATACATATTTCCGACCATTTTTACTGAAATAATTGTAAACAGACTGTAAAATCCCTCGAAAAGCTTAGTGTTTGCATTGTTATGAGAAAGCTCCCTGTGCTACTGTACACTAAAAGCATCAGATGTAATCCTTGTCTCATGTCTCTGGCTAATCTTGCATGTTAAATCCTAGGAGGGTTACCTTAGAGAGTTTAAATGCGTGTGCGCATGAGAAATAGAGGTCACAGCCATCTTAATCTAAAGAGACTGCACCAAAACTAATGAGAAGAGACTAAAGCTCCATGCTGAAAGTGACCCTGCGAACCCACCTGCTCGCTCAGACTGAAATGTTTTTGCACATGTGGCTTTTTCATAGCTCTGGATGTTCTTAGTTAAGCCTCAACTTTGATAAAAAGACAGTGGCCTCAGAAGAATTTCATGAATATATTTGACTCCATAGAAGTGTCTAGTGGCTTTTGATTGCACACCCTATCCTGGGCATATTTTAGGATCTTTATTTATGATCTCAGTTTAATCTCATTGCTGTCCAGATAAGATGATATAGTCAAATGTGGACCTCCCAATATTGGCAACTTCTAGTGTACTGTTCACAGGCCAGACGAGGATGACTATTTCCGCCTTCATCCTTGCTCACGCTTCAGCATCCCACCGTGCAAGCCTCTGGCCCTGTAGCCATGGCAACCAAATGAGGTAAATGGTTGCAGGAGGGTTCTCATTTTCCACCCTTCCCTTGCCTATAAGAGTTCTCACCATACAAACACCAGGTTTGTGGAGAACAGCGAAAGGATGGATTGCTATTCACAGTGTGTATCCATCTACAGTGTAGCCTTTCAATGTGCTACCAAATCTAAAGAGTGAAATGAGGTTGTACACATCTGCTGCATCATGCTGAAAAACAGTGACGGGACAAACATCCATAATGCATGAAGCTCATTATTCTAAATTCAATGCATGTGTCCTATGTTATACTTGTTTTAATGTTATGAGATGACGTCACTGAATAGAAAAGAGCATATTAAGATTTATAAACATATTTAATTTGCGTCCTACAAAAGAAAAAACAAACAGTATATTGACACAAAAGTGAGTAAATAATCACAAAACAAAGTTTTCTGTTGGGTAGGCCTGTCATTTAAGGAGCTCCAAATTAATATTACTAATAAAAACCAATTTATTTATCCATCAAGTGACAAATACTTTTTTTTAGCACAACCTTGGTATGCTCATGTTATTCTTCAGATATATCTGCCAAAACATGCTGTTATTGATCGTCAAGGGAATCTACAGTCTAAGTCCCTCAAAAGTCATCTTTCTCTTGACAGATCGCAGATATCATCTGACAGTTCATTATCACCCATTGAATGACGTCACAAGCGTTAAAACTGGGAAGTGAAATTATGTTGAGTATGATTGAGTCACTTCAGTGTCTCCTCAATGTTTGCTACTAATTTCCCATTTACTATCCCGAATTTACAAACTCCATTAAACCCATGAGCAATTAAGCTTTATGAGAATGTGATACACAAACTAAGACTTTTATTAATATATCTTTATAAACAAATTTTGCACATAAGGCTGAAGTGTGTAAACCACGAGCATCACCAAACAGAAAACACTCTTTCTGTCCAGCACTGGTCATCAAACAGATCAGTCTCACCAGGGCAAATGTTCTTGAAGAAATTAACCAAAAAATTTTTGTTTTTATTTGTATTGATACGGTTTTGCACACTTCAGTTTTAAAATAATAAAAAAAAGAAAAAAAATTAAAGATCAAACTAGTCAGTTGTTTAATCTGCTATTGTATTTCATCAACAAAATTAAAGGGGACATTTCACAAGACTTTAAAAAAAAAGTTAAATAAATCTTTTGTGTTCCAAGAGTACGTTTGTAAAGTTCTAGCTCAAAATATCATATAGATGATTTATTATAACATGTTAAAGTTGCTTAGGTGTGAGCAAAAATGTGCCGTTTTTGGGTGTGTCCTTTCAAATGCAAAGCTGATATCTGTACTAAATAGCAGTGGCGTGGTTCCATAGTGCAGATTAAGGGGCGGTATTATCCCCTTCTGACATCACAAGAGGAGCCAAATTCCAATTATCTATTTTTTCACATGCTTGCAAAGAATGACTTACCAAAACTAAGTTACTGAGTTGATCTTTTTCACATTTTCTAGGTTGCTTAAAGGACTGGAGACCCACTTATAGCACTTAAACATGAAAAAAGTCAGAATTTCATGATATGTCCCCTTTAAAATAAATAAATTTTACCCCAATCTTTGAAAAACCAGCTTAAGTCATTTTATTTTACTGTTTTCAACATAAAATCATCTTACACAATGTAAAGAACATTATCTGTTAAAATATAACTTTGATTACTTTAATGTTAAGTAAGATCCTGTCAACTTTGATCTCAAAATTAGATTACGACTTCAGTCTGGATTTCAAAGACAGGGTCACAAATCATCTTCCCTTGAATCATGCAGTAAAGAAAAAAACCCTCCTTCACCTCACATTTTTCTTTCTTTTTACTGTAACTACATAGTAGTTGGTTTACTATAGGTATACATAGTGTTCAGTCGAGACACAATGGACATAGTCTATACACCATGATAATAATGCAACACATACACGTTTTTACTATATTTCTCAGTGTTATGACAGTTAAGGACATGACTTATGCTGTGGGCTTATTTCATATAATACACATAATGAATTCAGATACAGGCAGTACAACACTGAACACATCATATTTTAATGTCTTTGGAAAGATGTGCCTCATTTATAGTGACACAAATTGCAATGTCATTTTGCCGACACAATAATTGTATGCAAAAAGGGGCCATTATGCATCTTTACTAAATTGAAAATGGAGGAATCGTGTGTCATTTCAGACGCTAAAGGAAGGTGCACTCTTTCAACCCAAAATGCTAGGTTGTTTTAACTCATTGTTGGGTCAAATATAAACATTTTCTGATTTAATTTAACCCAACTGATAACTGTGAAAAAGAATGCAGCATGAAGTTAAAATACAACTTAGTTTTGCAAGTCAATTCAACCTAATATTTTTAATTTTTACTTGTGTTAAGTTGATATAAGTTATAAAACAAGTTGGAATTGTTTAACTTAATTTGTTAAGTTAAAGGGACATTCCACTTTTTTGAAAATATGCCCACTCTCCAACTCCCCTGATTCAAACACTTGACTCCCACCGTTTTGAAATCCATTCAGCCGATCCCCGTGTCTGGCGCCAGCACTTTTAGCATAGCTTAGCACAATTCATTGAATCTGATTAGACTATTAGCATCGCGCTAAAAAATAACCAAAGATTTTCGATATTTTTTCTATTTAAAACTCTTTGGTTATTTTTTAGCATGATGCTAATGGTCTAATCAGATTCAATAGATTGCGCCAAGCTATGCCCAAAGTGCCAGCGCCAGACCCGGAGACCGGCCGAACGGATTCCAAAACGGCAAGAATCAAATGTTTAACTCTAGGGGAGCCGGAAAACTAGCCTACTTCAAAAAAGTGAAATGTCCCTTTAAAGGAACATAAAAATATGTGTTGATCTGACAAAATTGCTGCATTTTTTGTACAATGTTTGACCCAACACTGGGTTTAAGAAACCTTGCAAACCCAACCCTATAGTTCTAAAACAACCCATCATAGGTTAATCTCAGGGGAACTCATACATATTTTACAAGGTAACCAATTCCTATGAATTCGTATGACCTCATTTGAGCATTTTAGTATGATTTGCCTTTCGCCGACTTTGGGGATTAGGGACGGTGTTTTAATGTTGCTTTTTTCTATCAATCATACCTTTGTGCACGATTCACATTGTATGAATTTATACAAATTGGCCTCATAAAATATGTAAAAATTCCACCAGTTTCATGGAGATCCGTATAAACAGTGTGAAAACTCGAGCAATACATATTCCAATTTTGCATACATATGATGCACTTGCCCCCTCGTTTTTTTTGAGACAAATGGATTTTGCATGCAACCTCAAAATTAAAGAAGCGTCCATTAATCTGTTATTTGTCTTTTAATCTGTTTAATATGCACAATATTATCAATTCTGTGCTGCATCCTTGTCACTTTTGGGAGATTTTTACCATTTTTAATAGTGTTTTGATCGTGCAATATTGCTTTATTCTGGCGGCAGGCGCTGCAGTCAGCGCTTACGAGCTCTTTGCTGTTGCTGCTGCATTTTGCTATCTGAGAAATTAAAACGTGTAAGAAACGCTCACAACTCTTCCAAACCCCAGTACGGTAATGTGCAGTTAACCCCCTCTGTGTAGAAAATGTATGGTTTAAAATGTGACCGTCTCAACATTATATTAGTAGATTTCTAGATTCATCTTGGTACAACGCCAAAGTTCGCCAGAGTTGACGGGGCCGCGGAAGAATCACACATGCTCACATGTGAGGTAAAATTTAATGCAAAAATCCGTTTCTCTAATAATTTTATCTAAACATATTTTTTTCATTATTGAACATTAAACTCAATCACGTGGCTATAGCTTATGTCATTTTCGTTGTTTATATACTTAATGGATTCAAAATTACATTAATTTTATAGGATAATGCAGTTGTTGTGCAAAATGCATTAATGACACAATTAAACAAGTCATTAAACAAAACGTAAATAAAACATGCCATTTCAGATGTAAATATTATGCCAATATGTAATTATTCCGATTGAATAGTATTTGATATGAAAGTTAGTCAACACTTTTATTTTGGAGGTTTTTACATGAAGGCAGGGGCGCTCAAATTGTTAGAAATGTAAGTGCCATGGAAAGGACTGAAAGCTCTATAATATTTCGTTTGATGTCTGTGTATGTACAAATTTTTCTGAGCTGTGCCCCCTTAAAAAAATGGTTTTCCCTGCTTCACGTTCCCATAATACAGCGCATCTTTTTGTGTTGTTTTATGTTAATGTTTTTTTCTATTTTTTTACCATTGTCGCTTGGCTTTGGGGTTAGAACAATTTTTTGTTACATAAAATGACATCCTAACCCAAACCCCAAATCTAACCCTAACTCCAAGTGAACATGGCTTAAAAATAGACAAAAACATGGAGAAAAATATTAAATAGCATCCTATAGCAAATCCCAAATCTAACCCCAAACCCAAGTGAAAATGGTTTAAAAAATAGAACGCATTTGAGAAACCAATAAATTAAACGACACAAAAAGATGCACTGTACTAAGTGAACAGGACAATATATATCATATAAAATTGGAATCAAATATTGCACAAGTTTTCACACTTTGTGCTATTTATACGCATCTACATGAGACTGGGTAGAAAAATCCCTGTGAGATCGGGTTGATTAATTTATAACATGTTATTCATTTATAATGGTTGAGTCTGTACCATGGGTTAAAAATAAGCCATGTTGGCTTATGATGGCCTGGGAGATGTGTTGAAATTGTTATGACAATGCCAGTTTTGATTTACAAACACACAAAATACATATTCATAAACATGTATTGAAATTTTGGGGATGGTTGAACACAATTAAGGTACATGTGTGAAAAACATATGAAATCATACAATATCCTAAATATTATAGCTGCAGATTTTTTGCTGATATCATGCTACAGTCCAGCTTTAAAATAAGTGTGCATATGAATCAACTGAGTCCATTTACATTACATCAATATGCAGACCTGCCTCTGACATCCCAAAAAATATGATAGCTGAGGCATGCAAGCAGAATGTATGTTCCCAGAATAAACAAATTAAAAAGTGGCCTTCCATCCCAATAAAATATTAGACAGCAAGCACACCGTCTCCTTCATTTCTCACATCCAATTAATTATTCATGCTTAGCAAAAATGAAGTTGTGATACTGGGAAAATATAGCAACGTGTTCTTAAAATAGCACATCCACAGCATCTGTTCCCGGACAGCAGCAGTGGGAACAGAAAAATGTGTCAACACATGAGATATTAATGAATGTAATACTTAATATTGTGCAAAAGACCCTTTAATAAACGTACTTTTAGAAAATCACCCGCTTCACCATGTACTCCGATCAACAAAGACACATAAAGCCCTTTAAATGAAACAAGCAAGCACGACCTCAAGCATGTGGACGCCCTTGAAGTGAATGGGTTTGGCTTGGTCCCTTAAATCTTAATGCTACGGCATTGTCATCAGACAATGACAGTCTACAGAATTGAGTGCGTCCAACATTGTGGCAACAGTTTGGGGAGGGCCTTTTCATGTCCTGCATAACAATTCCCTGTGTACAATGCAAGGTCCATAAAGAAATTATTTACTGACTCATGATGTGGAAGAACTTGACTGGCCTACACAAAGCCCAGATCTAAACCCTAATGTACACCCTTGGGATGAATTGGAAAGCTGGCTGCGAGCCAGACCCGCATCACTCAACATCTGTCCCTGACCTCACTGATGCTTTGTGTCTACATGAGAGAGCACAGACAAGAGAGGAAGCTGTTACCAACAACCTTCAAAACACAAATTGATTTGAAATAAAACACAACACATAGACTTATGGGTGTGGGTTTGGGGCGTCCACATACTTTTGGTCATACAGTGTATATACTCTCAGAAAAAAGGTCAAGAAGGTACAAAAGTTGTCACTGGGGAAGCATTAAAAGGTGCATATTGGTACCTCAAAGGAATATATCTGTACCAAAGTGGTAAATATTAGGTCCTTTTTAAAAGGTACCATCCCTGTGACAACTTTTGTATCTTTTCTCTGAGTGTATAGGATATACAGAAAAGCAAAGACAAACAATCAAAGGTCTTTTAACATAAAGGAAGATATTTTGAGTAATGTTTGTAACCAAACCGATCTTTTCTTACTATGTATGTCAACATGAGAGTGAGTAAATGATGGCAGAATTTGTATTTTTGGGTGAACTATCCCTTTAATTTGGAAAGGAACATATGAAGAGTTTGGTTCCAAAACGCGATAAATGCCATTTTTAAAAAAAATTTGTTACCACCAAAATCAGTATTATATCATGTCACTAAATTCTTAATTTTACACAAAATCCGATATCCGCCATCTTGTTTTGTCATATTTTCTCCCTTTTTCCCAAAACGTGATAAACGCCAGTCCTCCTTCTCTGCAGAATGCAATAAATCCACTCAACCAATCACAGCGCACCATTCCATGCACTGTAAACAACAATGGCGGCAGGAATACACACAGAATCCTAGTTTTCCTCATCTACTTTGTACTTCGTGATCAACAAACAAACAAAAACAAAATAATACATTTGATGGCATTGATAAACCTGTGATGGTTTTCTGTGGCAGGGAAGAAACGTAAGCCACTTGGACGAAGGAAAAATGACGGTTGTTGGTTGTTCTCTCAACAGCATCAAGCTTCTGTCATGCTTACACTTTGACCCCAGGGGATCTTATGAAAAACTTTCCATTATTTTACTCGAAGTCAACGAAAATTGAGCAGGACCAAAACATTTTACAGCTGATCGTTGTCAAAAAAGTTCAGCAACGACGTCCCGAAGATGACAGCAGCAATGACTGTGTTTTTAATATGACAAAGTAAGTGTTTTGATTAATGTCATTAATGTTTATTTTTTATACCACTAGTCAACTAAATGAATAAAACATGACAAGGATGAATGCACATTTATATATTTGATTCAATCGATTTACAGCGTTTTGAAAAAAAAAACTTTGCTGAAAAAAGAATGTTTTTATAATAAAACTTTTAAAATCAAATTATGGATTTGAATTTTTAATGTTATTATATCCTAAAGATGCTATGTGAAAGTTTGTAATAGAAAATAGTGATTTTCATCTTGTCACTTTCTTGGTATAGAAAACACATTTTTACCCAAAATTAGTCAAAATGAATTTATTGCGTTTTGGAACCAAACTCTTCATATATTGTTTGATAATTTAATGTCAAATTAACATCTTTTTGTGAATAATTTCGCTTGAAAAGTGCACTTGTGCTAAAGTTTAATCCATTACCATATTTTATTTAGTTTAAGTGTGGCTTAAAAGTCCAAATAAACAGGGCCACTGTATTCATTATGCCAATATATCTTTAAGACACAAAGGACACAAAGACATTTGTAAAACAGTAGTATGTACTTATCTCCATCTCATAAATATTGTATTTGGAAGTCACATTAAGGGTAAATATAAGAGTATGATAAATAAATGTAATCTTGCTAAGATCACATGATATCTTTAAAGAAAAATAAATCTATATTCCAAGACACATTAACCACACAGCGACCCTCAGTCTAAGCATTCTTTGGCAGATCTGGGCCAAGCCAGTCCACTTAGTGAGGGCGGAAGCAACTTAAACCATTTTAAAGTGCATTATTTGACATGGCTATTTACACGAAACTATTCTAAATATCGTGTCTTTTCATTTAGGTAATGCCTTTTGAAATCCAAGTTCCTTTTCTCACATTTTAAATGGCTTCTGTTACAAATACTGGCTGTATAAAGCTATAACTGATATATTTGACTTCTACCTGCCTTTTATGACTTTGTTATCTGTAGATCAGTCCATTGCTGTCTGCCTGTGCTAATTTGGCACAATTAACAAGTAGCACGGTTTTATTTTGCTATCTTTACTGTGTTTACTACATAAATAGAAACTCTACAGACAATATTATTCAACACTGAAAATGTTACTGGAGGACAAGGTCTTCAAGAATCTCCTGTTACACGGAAATCCCTGGATGTTTGCATACTAAGGCTTACCCGCATACCAGAAGTCCAGTAATGCATACTAGTCATTTTAGTAGCACTGTCACCAGATACATTTGTCCAACTGAGAAGCCGGTGACCACAGAGCAGGTGTCTGTAGAGTCTTAATGTTTATCTCTCCGCTACTCAAAGTCTTGGCTCTGAATCAGATTGAAGGTAACTCATCTTATCCTTCTCATTCTTCACTCTCTTCTTCATCTCCTTTGGTTCCTTTGCTCCAGCGCTGGAAACAGTGTACGGTTGACGCAAGGAAGAAGCTGGCCATGATGGCGGCCACAGAGACGGAGATGCCCGAGAAGATGATGATGAGGAAATCTGTGAGGGTCAGGGTCATCTGACATTCCCGAAAACTGTCCTGGGAAAGCTGGCTGAGAGGCACACGGCGACCGTCGGTGGGCAAAGAGCACTCCATACTCTCTATACCTGTATAAAAGAATAAAAATTGAATTAACAAGTAGTTTTAACTTTCTTGACTAGTGAGTAGGGCCGGCCTGTCCAACAGGCAATATAGGCAAGACGAGGGCCCTCCATGCATAAAACTATTTTGTCATTGCACAAATCTCATGGACGCGATCAGCAGGCATTATGCGCTACATGCGCAGGGACCTTATTGATTAAAATAGGGATGGTAGGTGAAAAAACCCCACAGGGATTTAATAACAGGATAAATTCTCCACATACAACAATCCACAATAAAATGATAAAAAATACAAAACATTAGTATAAATAAAAACATAAAACATTACAAAATAGGAGCAGAGAGGGTTAATTTGCATAATGTTAATGACACACTTGCGGAGATGTGTCTCATTGTGCATGCTTGGAAATTAAATGTTTGGGATTATGGGTAATGTAGTATCGTATAGCAACATAATGTTTACGTTACATCTTTCAATAAAGATAAAAACAAGATTTATTTTAGTGATGTTGTGGTGGTAGGATTAGGCAAACTATGGCAATAAAACGGTACCTTTTAGTAGATGAAGAGAAAAAGAGAAAAGCAGAAAAATCACAAAGTAAAGGTATTTTCTGCTTTACATTGTTTAATGTGTATGCTAATTTAAAGGTGATGTCATCACTCTTTTTTTAATGAACCCATATGAAAAAAAGAAACATTTTAGATACTAAAAATATACTATAGTAAGGTTCAAAAACAGAATACTATATGATCACCCTACACTGAAAAAAATGAGTCATTCAATTTACTCAATTTTTTTAAGGTAAGTGGTCGCAATCAATTTATTTAAGCTACATTTAAACAAAAGATTTTTGTTTTGTTTTTCTAAATTTTTTTTGTTTAAATGTAGCTTAAATAAATTGATTGCGACCACTTACTTTAAAAAAATTTAGTAAATTGAATGAATCATTTTTTTTCAGTGTATAGCAATTATTCTGTAGCCTATTAATATCCATGATATTTGTATTGATACATACAGTAGGCCTATTGTAGCACTACAGTTGTGTTTTTATTTCACTTGTCAAATTGCAGTGCTATGAAAATGTTTACACCAGTGGGACCCATTTTTATGGTCTCGCCTAGGGCCCCATAACCCCAAGGGCCAGCCCTGCTAGTGAGGGGTTGGTATAAATTACAAAAAAAATAGTTGAATGGGCTTCAACATTTAAGTGCAGCAAACATTTTTACAGTGTAGAAAACACTTTTAACATTGTGACCGCAGTCCGGGTACTGTAGGACCCTTGTCTTTTTTCGGCATGGCTCCAGCCATAAAAGTAGAACAATTTTGGCCATATTGTAAATGTATAAACTACAGCTGCCATGGGTAAAATAAATACTGTATGAGGTAGATTCCCTCGGTCCACTCTTAGATTGTATAATGTGAACCTCTTCTGATGCTGCATTTACTAAAGTCAGTGTTACTATAGTAAAACCATAGTATAGTTATGTAAGAACACTCAATACTGCACTTAACTATGTTGAATACAGGAACCCTTGCATGTTGTTTGACTACTGATATCTACTTAAGGATAACATTAGGTTTATTAAATGGATGCTGAACTGCCTCCTGAATACACAATTGAGCCAATTTAATGACCTAAAAAGTATTAGTTTACAAAATAGATGTAAGGACTGTAGTACTGGATAGCCATCCAGATTAGATTTTATTTGACACAAATTGAATTCCTGGACTTGTGTCAATTTCCATTCCGTTGTATAAGAACATCACATTTCATTTCTACTGATGCCACTGTTTGACCTGAACATGATGTAAGGGGAAAATAAAACGGCCATCGCTCACTTAGTCAAAACGAAAGTTAAACACACAGAGACCTTCACAGTATGAGTCTTCTGATACACTGCTGTGTGTTAATGAGACTGAATCAAGGACATTTAAGACTACAGCTCATAATCATGAAATTCACCGAGAGGAATAACAACTTTCACTGCACTCACACTATTTAATCAGTTTGCATTCAATAAACGTAAATGATATATTTGTGTAGTGTTAATAAGATTTTAGAATTCATGCGGAAACATTAAGGCTAAATGAGCAGAAATAAAAAGAAATGACTGAGGAAATAAAAAAATTAAATGCGCTACGAAGATAATATCAAGAAAGAGGTGTCACCTTAGTGTAACGCTTGCAGAAACATGAAATAAAACAGCAGGAGCGTGTCTACAGATGATGAAACAAGCAACGGGAGGGGTGGGGGTGGGGGCTGTGTTACTTAAATCTGTCACATTAATAAAGCTCAGTGTCTTTTAGAGAGAAATGAGAGTTCGGTATCGTTGCATTGAACAGTCAGGTCATCTGATGCACGGGCGTGTGAGCTTCTGTGTGGGAGCTGTAACTATATCCAGCAATAGTTCACAGTTTGTGTGGGATAGTCATACAACGGCAGAAGATGAGAAAAGTGTCTGAAAAAATATAATGTCTCACTTGTACTGTAAAATACTCTAGGAGTCAAACGTTTTACCATAAAACATTGCACAAAATACTGCAAAATAATCACTGGGAGAATCTCTCAAAGCCTTCATTATAAAGTAGTTCATTGAGAAATTAAACATAATGAAATGTGGGTAAAACATGGGGACTTGTAGTATAGTAATTGAAAATTCTTGCGCAATTGTTTTCATTCTGTGTTTTTTTCACAAGCAGGACTTTAAATCACATTACTACCTGCATCAGTGTTGTTTAGGCAATTCACAAAAATATTTTTTTCTAAACACATGAATGCTTCATCCCCTTACAAACAGGGGGAAAGTATCCACATCTTGACGTAAATGTGGGCGCTGCCATCTTTGAGCTTTCTTGTTTATGACTTCTGGTGAGCCACTAAAGCTAATGGTAGTCTATTGCGAAAAACACAAGTGTGCCATTTTGACTGGCTGTTTAACATTTATTATGAAATCCAGGAAGACATACATAATTTGTGCAGTTAGGGTCCATAATAGCTAATACAAACACAGTAAATCTCTACAAAACATTTGTTTTAACCATAATGCATGCACAAGAACTGAATGTGTATTTGGCGCACATGCACTCTTGATCTGTATTTACAAATCCATCCAGTAAAACCTTTCATAGAAACTGCCAGTAAACAATAAATACAATAATTGTTTAACTAACTAATATTATGCTGATAAAATATGCTGATTTATTTATTCTGCTACTATATATTATTACAAAAATGCGATTATAGTACAGAATATATACGACATAATCTGCTTAGTTAATCTTTAAAATAGTTTGTAATGTGTTTGCGCGTACTTTTGTTTTGTTTTAAATGAAAAAGCAAATAGTTTAAAAAGTAGGCAAATAATTTTATAAGCTCACGTCTCCACCTAGTGCGTAAGAAGTGATGTCATAATATTTTCATAAAACGAAAACAATAATCAATACATGTAGTAGTTTAATATGTTCATTATGCTTTGTTCAAATAACTTACAATGTGTTGAATGAGAAAGATTTCTGGCTGTGTCGGACCGCGTGAAGCTCGACGTGTCACAATAAACAAGTCCATTAAAAATTGCCATTAAAAAAAAACTCACACCAGAGGGCCAGTTGTGACACTCTAAACCATCCCCTGAAAAGGTTAAAACCACGAAGTCCGTGTACAAACACTCGACTGACTTTCCCATTGTAAAGCTACTGGTATGTCTCTGCTTTTATATTTGCGCATTGAAGACCTGTCACCTCCGATCAACAACACGAAATGTTTGAATATATCTTCATATATCAAGCCACTTATTAATTTAATCCTCACACTGGTTCATACATGGCAGGTGTAGTAAATATTAACTGTTTAAATGCGTGCTCCCACTACACTGTTTTCTACCGGCTAGCTATTGAACTGGAAGTCTCGCACAGGAAGGGATATTCGTCACATCACTTCAGCGTTTGAGAAAAAGGTGGATGTCAAATGTGTGACATCTTCCCCACTGCTTACCCCAGAACAATAGGCTTTACAATTTAACTATTAATTAAAGGCGGGGTGCATGATTTTTAAAAAACACTTTGGAAAAGGGAATTGGGCCGAGTACCAAAACACACTTGTAGCCAATCAGCAGTAAAGGGCATGTCTACTAACCGACATCGTTGCCTGGGTTGCATATGTGTGGGACGAGTCTATCAAAAGAAGGTCCAGATTCTATTGGGGTAGGGGTGTGTTTGTTTAGGTGATTTCAAAGGTCAACATTGGCTTTCAGAGAACATGCACCCCGCCTTTTAATCAGATGTTTGCAATAGTATCTACATAGACTGAGACAACTGGTGTAGAAGTAGATTTGTGTCCGAAGTAACAGCAGGGTTACTGATCATGCAGATTTGTTTTATAGTGAACTAACAGGAGTAATAAACAGTAGCCAGTAATATACTGTAAATTCACTATGAAATGTTTTACTATATTTAACTAATTCATAAGGATTTGATGTAAAACAAAAGCCTTTCGAAGGCATTTTAATTATAGGCTTTTACATTTATGGCATCTTTCTTGTTGCAGAAGCTGGCTAAGCGCTTTTATTACGATTATATAATTGTTGAATTAGTTAGCAATAGACTGTCAAGTGCAAATGTTTCTGGCAGCTCTGTCCAGACAAATCATTCGCAACTGGCCGCATTAAACCGGAAACATGTCGACGTCTAATCACAAACACTCATTGACGGATGTCTCTTAACCACAGACTCGCAAGCCATTGAATTTGTCGGGATATTATTCACAGAAAGATATTAGTCTGATGAAAGCTCCTATTGCATTAACCAGACCTCAATGACAGCCAGGACTAACCATACATGTCTCTATATCACCAATGTGAAAAAGCCATTATAAGTTACATTAACATTTGTAACATGCATGGTAAATGACAGATAACAGCACAAAACATAACACTGAGAATACTTCCAAAAACACATAGGGCACAATACTGATCTGATTGATGAAACTGGTGGGTGGATGCTGCTGGAGCCAAATGCAGTTTTATGGAAGGGACGGAACAACTCAAAACACAGTTTAGCTTGTTAGGTTGATGTTTTAAAGTCTGACGAACATGTACATTACATTTATGTATTTGGCAGATGCTTTTATCCAAAAATATACAATCAGATATAAGCAAGCTAGTCAAAAGCAAGTGATCTACATTTGATATACATTTGGGCAAAAGTTGAACACAGTTGAGAATGATCTTATCATTCAGGCCCTATAATAATTTCTTCTTCATTTAAAAAAAAAATGATAGTGTATATGCTGACGTATTGATTTCCACCACCAAGAGGAAGTGTAATGTGAGACAGCAGTCCATATGTGTTTACAGGTCATGCTAACTCACTAAAGGATGAATGAGATAAATGGCCTCTATTTATATTCTCATAGCTTCTTCACAGCACTCAAGAGGCCTATCACTTTAAGGGCTATATTCTGTCTGGACCCCCCCATCTGTCTCCTCCTGCATCTTAAAACTTCATATACCTGCTCAAAATGTAATTGTGTTTTTCTATTTTCTATGAAGTGCATGCTGTACTCTGAGGGAGAAAAATTAATCAATACTCAGTGCGGCAGGAAAAAATCTTGACCTCAATGCATTGTGACCTGGTTACGCTTTCAACGTGATTTATTTCCACCACAGTGGCCTGTGTAGACGGCTATATGAGAAATACGTTTTTTGGAGAAGGAAAAGGGTCTGTGAAAAGTATACTTCTTTATTATTTCATCAGCCGTGCTCCATATGCAGTTCTAGGACATTTGTATACTTTTTATATTCATGTGTGTTTTATTCATGGAGGCAAATAATTAGACATGTTTTACCCATTTTGTTTTTAAAAAACTATTAGATTTAAACTTGTTTTTATTAATAGAATCAGTATGTTTCCTTCTCAATAAAGAGCTATAAAGTGGAGCAGCTAACATTATTATATAGCACATTTAAAGGTGAGCGTATGCCATGAGTCTGAACATTTTAGGGTTTAAAATAAAAACAATGCATGCTGAAGATGACTGAAATAAATACAAATAAGACCTGCCTATATAGCCTAATAGCTCTTTAATACAGCTGTCCAAATCTATAGTCACTTTTTAAAGGGGACATATCATGAAAATCCATGTTTAAGTGCTATAATTGGGTCTCATGTGCTTCGATCAACCTAGAAAATGTGAAAAAGATCAAACCAGTAACTTAATTTTGGTAAACCATTCTCTGCAAGCATGTGAAAAAAATAGGTCATTGAAATTTAGCTCCCCCTGTGATGCCAGAAGGGGATAATACACCCCTTTAACGGCACATTTTTGCTCACACCTAGGGCTCTATCTTACACCCGGCGCAATGCAGCGCAATGCGCGACGCAAGTGTCTTTCGCTAGTTTCCACCCTAATTTTCACGTTTAGCGCCGCGTTGTTTAAATAGCAAATGCATTTGCGCCCCCTTTGCGCCCATGGGCGTTCTGGTCTGAAAAACGAGGTGTGTTCAGGCGCATTGTTGGCGCGTTGCTATTTTGAGGCAACTAAAATAGACTACGCCATTGACCAACAAAAACCTGGTCTAAAGTCTAAAGTCAATGGCGCAATATGTTTTATGTTATTTAAAGAGCGCATTAGTAATATGCGCCTATAAACGGGAGGACAACGCAGGTTTGCTTATCACAAAGTACATAAATGCGCAGCAGCACAAAAATGCTTTTAAATATGAAAGATTAAAGGATTGAATTTAAGAGATTATTATTGAGTCTCTTGGACATATTTATAAATGAGGACTGATTATGAGACGTTAGAAGGCGCAAAGAGCTGCTTTACCTGTAGCCTGATAAGTAAATAAATGCTTTGCTTTAAACAAATGCGTCTGTTTTTAAATGTTTTTTTTTTAATGCTACCTCACGGATTTATAGTATATGATGTACCTGTGGATATGGCGAGATGAGAAACATTTGTAAGTAATGCTTAAAAAAACTATTTGCTAAAAAAAAACGCTGTCCAAAGTGCTGAAACGTGAGGAGAGCCGTTTGTAATTTCTTTATCTCCTGTTTGTTACAAATAAAGTATTTTTAGAGTACAAACCTTATCTTACATACTTGTAAATTATTGTTTGATGATATTGGATAGCCATACATTTAAAGCAATTACAAGCCTGCTTTTTACTTCCATGACTAAAAGAAAACGGGTTTTAAAGGTTTTAATAAAAAAATAACAATTTCAATACAAGTGAAAAAGAACACAATTATTTAACATTAATCTTAAACTGGGGATCTTCTACCTCCGCTTAGTTTTTCAGTTTACAAAGTCCGTCATCTAAATAGGGATTAGACATAGCGCCAGCGCAACTTGTTTTTAAAGGGAATGAGAGCTGTGACTCTCATTGGTTTACTGCACGTTACGCCCAAAATACTCCCATTACAATAGGACCTACCCTTTTCGACCATGCGCTCGGCGCAAAAACGATTTTTCCCGTCGTTAAATTAGCAAAAGTGGATTCGGACACGCCCATTTAGACGTTGCGCTGTGCGCTTTAGACAATGCGCTTAGATCGTTAAAATAGGGCCCCTAAAGTGGCAACTTTAACATGCTAAAATAAATTATCTATATGAGATATCGAGCTAGAACTTCACATATGAACTCTGAGTCTGGAGACACCAAAAATTTCTTTTACATCTTTAAAAATCTTGTGAAATGTTCCCTTTAACATAAATCTACACAGACAAATGTTAAAAAATGGTATTTGTCACTGGGGTGATACCTATTCAAAAAGTACTGTTTTGCATCTAAAGAGTTAATATTAGTACCTCAAATATACACTTTTTAAAGGGTACTATTAGACGGTGTCATCAGACACATTCGAGATGTCGAGGTTACATACCTGAACCGCAGTGAACTTACAATCTGTACTTATTTATTGGTTCGGCTATTGGCTAAACTGATCTCTAAAACAAATACCTTGTCGAAAATAAAATGTTTGGGTTTGCTTAAGATGAGGGGAGATGACAAGCATAAATCACAACTGTGTGGAGAGGTTTGGCAGCCAGGAAAGAAATTAAAGACACATGTGAAGAATGGTAATTTACTTGTCATTTATTTAGCTTGTCATCAAAAATAAACTACACTGTTTGATTTAAAAAAGTTATACATTATTGATTTTTTTACTTTATTGCCGTGAAATTATTCTTTAAATTCCCATTTTGCTATCATAATGATTTACCTGGGCTTCTTTAGATTCTCTGCTAAATAAAGAAATGTAAATATATGAAAAGTTTGGTTCCAAAACGCAATAAATCCATTTTGACAAATTTTGGTAAAAACGTGTTTTCTATACCAAGAAAGTGACAAGATGAAAACAACTATTTTCTGTTACAAACGTTCACATGGCATCTTTAGGTTATAAAAACATAAAAAATTCAAATCCATAAATTGATTTTCAAAGATTTATTATAAAAACGGATTATTTTTTCCACAAAATGCAATAAATCCATGACAAGTTTTTATTCAAAATGCTATAAATCTATTGAATCAATAGCCTATATAAATGTGCATTCATCTTTGCCATGTTATATTCATTTAGTTGACTAGTTGTACACACTAATTAAAAATATAAACATTAATGGCATTAATCAAAACACTTACTTTGTCATATTAAGATCACTGTCATTGCGGTTACTTGACGTCGTCGCTTAACGTCTTTCACAGCGATCAGCTGTAAAATGTTTTTGGTCCTGCTCGATTTTCGTTGACTTTGAGTAAAATTATGGAAAGTTTTTCATAAGATCCTCTGGGGTCAATGTGTTAGCATGAGAAGCTTGATGCTGTCGGGAGAAGCACCCGTCTCCCGAGTGCCTCTCAGGGAAATTATTTGATGCTGATGGCTTACGTTTCTTTCCCATCACAGAAAACCATCACAGGTTTAGCAATGCAATTAAAGTATTATTTTGTTTTGTTTGTTGATCACGAAGTACAAAGTAGATGAGGAAAACTAGGACTCCGTGTACTCAGCGCGTCCGCCATTGTTTGTTTACATTGCGTGACTGGTGGGCTGTAATATCAGAAATGGATTTATTGCGTTCTGTAAAAAAGGGGGAGTGGCGTTTATCGCATTTTGGGAAAAATGGGAGAAAAGATGACAGAATATCACGGCGGATATTGGATTTTGCGTAAAATTAAGAATTTACTTTTAACTACTGACCTGATATAATACTGATTTTGGCAGTAACTCATTTTTTTCAAAAATGGCGTTTATCGCGTTTTGGAACCAAACTCTTCATATATTCTGCTAATGCAAATCATATCCATTACATAATATTATGCAAATAGAGCTACATAAATACTCTACAGTGCACTTTCTTGTTTTAAGTTGTAGTAATATTTGACATAGTAGAGTAATGCTACCACAGCTAATGGTATTTTCAGCTTGGCAGGTGACACTGGGGACTCTCTATATACTAGATGAATTGCAGTGTGTAAAATTTAGGTCAAATGACTTCTATTTAAGTTTAGCATCTTTTTACTTAAGGTACATGTTGACACAGCAAACACTTTAACATTGACTAGGTCCTTTCCACACCCTCAGGTGTGAATACAGAGCTGTGAACATCTGAAACGGGTCAGGTACCCGAACAGCGCTAACAGACCCAGAGGAAAACAATCGCACTTGCTCGCTTTTAATGAGAGGATCTGAGACCGTGCTGTGCCTGATGGTTTCAGGTTTCTTCATAAGGGTCAAAAGACGGTCTTCTGTTTAACATGCATCCAGAACAGCTGAGATTAAACCATGGGATTTTCTTTAATCTTACAACTTAAAATGTTTTTTCTTTGCAGGTAGATTACCCAGATAAAATTAAAGGCCTTGGTTCAATGAATACCTGAGCAGTATTGTAACACACTAATAGTTTGGGATTTTCGATTGCCAATAATCGAACCTATTCTCCAACCCATACGATTGGTTTGGTCGTTTGTCCATTTCACCAAATACGACCAATAGGGGCTGTTTACACTTGGTATTAAGATGTGTTTTCATCGATCGGATCACAAGTGGACAAGAGAGACACATTACGTTTACACCTGGTATTTAAATCCGTCTCTTTTGTCCACTTTCGACTGCTTCTGTGCTGAATACTATGAGGGGGTGGTCTGTGAGACGGTGGGCGAGTCTCTCTGCTGTCATTCAAACCCGAGCGGGAGTAATTATGAGTTTATATGGACGCAAACTATTATGTCAGAGTGCACTGCTTGTTTAGCAAGTAAACATGCTGCACAGTGTTTTGTACATGAGTATGTAAGAGCTTTCTTTGAATTTTCAGCGCAATTGATGAAATAGGATCGCGCAACTTTCACACGCTTTCAAAACGAAACTACGGAGATCAGCCGCTTAGTTTTATCAATGAAAGGGCTAAAAATAGCGCTGTTCACCATATCTTCACGCCAGAAGTAAAAAAAGACGTAAAACTTGTGTTTAATACCTCAGATTAGATAAATGGGCGGAGAGAAGGCGGTCGCGTGTGGCTGTTCGAACGCATTCAACCACATGTGCGTTCCGCAACTCCAAAGCGATCCGATCGAAAGTGGTTTCGACCACCTCTGGATGTGGTTGAAAGTGGTCGAAAGTGGACGAGCTCAAAACGTTTTGAACACCGTTTACACCTGGCATTAACGTCGTCCACTTGTGATCCGATCGACGAAAACACATGTTAATGCCAAGTGTAAACAGCCTCATAGATGCATTTACTAAATTAGCGCCTCTACCAGCAGCAGGTGAAACTTAATATATTATGGTATAAAATTATATTTTGGGGTTATAATTTTGCTATGATGACATGTACTGAGATAAGATTTTCAATTTAAACCGCCAGGATTAATTGTATTTTATTACACATTACACTATTCAGGCATTTAGGCAAATAATGTACCCATGATATAAACACAGCATACAAAACAGTCACTTTTTAAAATGTACTTAAAATATTCCAAGTGTACCGAGGTCAAACGATTGATTTATTTGAAGAAAAGATGCAAAAGTGATGACAATCCGCTGTAAATTTCAGATCCGGTGTACTCGTTCAAAAACTGCCGCCAGAAGAAGCGATGATTGTGAAAAGGCATTGGCTGTGTGTCTTGTGACCGATTGCATCATTACGTTAGCTAAGAATGTGAAGCGATATTGGCTCTTGTGACCGACTACGTCATGCTGGTTTATGTTTGAATGAGATCTGACTGTGCGTTTGATCACAGAGTTCTTCATATAAAGTAATCATATGGCTTCAGTTTGCAAGGTTTGCAACATGAATAGTTTGTAATACTTTTATACTGTTTTATGCAATAAATACCCATGACTGTACTTTTACTTGCGTGTTGTGTTTTATATGCTTGAGAAGTGGTTGGGTTTAGGGTAAGGGTGGGGCGAGATGCTCCAAAATATTTTTAAAACCATAAATGTTTATGAAACCGTTTCTACATTTACAAATTCATAAAATTAAATGTGTCAGATCTGATGTATAAGGCAAAAACCTTAAAACGTAACAACAGGTTGTATAAGCTACTGCCGCTACATAGATATCTACACTAGATGTCGCATTGGCTACGGCAGTTCATTAGACTGAATGTGTCAAATAGAGCCGCCATCTTGAAACAGGGGAGCCTCG
The DNA here is from genome assembly GCF_027580225.2 of Misgurnus anguillicaudatus. NCBI lineage: Eukaryota > Metazoa > Chordata > Actinopteri > Cypriniformes > Cobitidae > Misgurnus > Misgurnus anguillicaudatus. Next base: position 24,032,715 of record NC_073350.2, on the reverse strand, counting down.
CATCAGCGTCATTGTAGGCAAAAGTGTAACGGAAATAAAATCACCATAAATCGTCATGAATGCGATTTTCTTGGTTTTCTTTTGGTTTGTTTCAACAGTGAGACATGTATTTAGCATTGAGTCCAGAAAAAATTAAAGTTTTGATATTATGAAAATCTCCTTTTTCTAACTATAATGCATAGTGCTAGTAGGCCTAACATCCCGACGCAGCACAAAAGTCTGGCATCGTCCATGAACTCGAAGTACAGGCGGAGATAGCAGCTTTACCTAGATACTTCCTATGACAAGACCCCTGTTCCAAAATGGCGGCGGTTTTACACATGCTTAGAACCCCAAGGCAACATCTAGTGTATATATCTAAGCTGCCGCTAGAGGACACTAAACCCTTAATACGTCACTTTACGTCGTTAAAATGTGCTTGCACAAACAAGGTTGTTATTTTTGGAGGACAGTCTCCAATAATCCAGTGCAGATCTCTGCATTTCTCTGTCTTTTATGAGTTATACAAATACGCCAGCACATCACCATTAGACTTTGTCAAAGCTCCTTTTGATGGACTCATGATCTCACTTAAATCCATATTTCACTCCTCAAATCTCTCCTCACAGATACTGTATTACCTACAGTATCTGTGAAACCAAAAAGCTGATAAAGTAAAGTGTTATTATTAAAAAACTGCAAGTAACACAAAGTATGTGGATGAACTTACTGGCTAACATCAGAAAACAGTTTGGAAGTGAACAAGTGAGCAATCTGTGACATCGTAAAAACAGCTTAGGTGTTATTAGACAAACGGCCATGTGATGTTGGCAGTTGATGGATTAAATTCAAGATTAGCGACGGGTATGAAGGCCGAAAGCTCTGGGCTAACACGCTTTTTCTCCCGATTGATTTACCTGGCCAAACTGAGCCTGATATTGGAGTCTGGCACCCAACCCAACTCCATTCAGACCATTGACCATCGTCTCATGAATAGCCGGTGTGGATTTCAGCATATTGACAGCCATGCCTGACCTCAGCTTAACTCTGATGGCACTCTATCATGTAATACTACACAGCTACTCAATAGCTCTCACACAAGCTGTGTGACTGAGCTCTCATAATGGTAAGATTTTGCATGTATTAGCATACAAACAGAAAATCAGTGCAAAAGATGAAACGGAGATAAAGGTCAAGGAGAGGTAGAGAATGATGAGAGAGATGGAGTGAGCAATATATCACAGTATAGTTATAATAAGGAAGCTCTCAATATGTGACTCATTCCCATCAGGAGGGGTTTCCCTCAATGGGCAACTCTGTGATGTCACAGCAGTGCATACTATGCATGCCATGACATAGTTTATGCATACTTACTGTAAATAAACACACACAAAGTCTCGCAGTGGAAACACGCCACATGGCAGTCTGGATCCAGAGTTTAATTAAAATTAAAATGACAGATTATACCACACACGTGTAGACATATTTGTCCTCTGTTACATAATGGGAATATATGCAGAAAGTATGCAAAGGATGCTGGCTGGGGTTTAGCCAAGATAATCACAGATGGTAGGGTAATATCTGGCACATATTATACACAAAAAATCTATCTGCAGTTATATTTTAAATGCGATTAAACACCAGACTGTGCATTTTTTTACTTTAAAGGGATAGTTCACCCCCCCCCCCAAAAAAAAATATAATGTCATTAATGACTCACCCTCATCTCTTTTCAAATACGTAAGACCTCTGTTCATCTTCAGAACACAGTTTAAGTTGTTTTATATTTAGTCCGAGAGCTTGTTGACCCTTCATTAAAAATCTATGTACGGTATACTGTCCATGTCCAGAAAGGTAATAAAAACATCATCAAAGTAGTCCATGTGACATCAGTGGGATGTGTTGAAGCATCGAAAATACATTTTGGTCCAAAAATAACAAAAAAAAACAACTTTATTCAGCATTGTCTTCTCTTCCTCGAGACTAAAGTCACGTGACTGCAGTGACGCGGATGATGTGTTATCCTCACACATGTTTGCAAAGTTTTTTTTCAAACTTACAGTGTGCGTCTCCCTCAGACTGTAAACGAAGCCCAGGCGCACAAAAAAAAACTAACAGCTGGGGCGCACCAGATAACACGTCAGCCGTGTCATACATCATCCACGTCACTGCAGTCATGTGACTTTAGTCTCGCGGAAGAGAAGACAATGCTGAATAAACTCGTCATTTTTGGAACAAAATGTATTTTCGATGCTTCAACACATTCTAACTGACCCACTGATATCACATGGACTACTTTGATGATGTTTTTATTACCTTTTTGGATATGGACAGTATACCATACGTATATTTTCAGGGTCAACAAGCTCTCGGACTAAATATAAAACATCTTAAACTGTGTTCCGAAGATGAACGGAGGTCTTACGAGTTTGGAACGACATGAGGGTTTTCATTTTTCATTTTTGGGTGAACTCTCCCTTTAAGTCATATGTAACACTGTCTGTGAAATCTATGCTATAGTTTCATAATCTAATTATGAGATTAGGAACATCAAACATCACTGATTTCGATCTTTAAAGGTTATATTTTATGTAAAAAAATAAATCATCAAAAAATTACTTCAGCTAGGTTTTCAAAGGCAGGGTAACATACTTGTCAGTTCAGGTACTGTGTGCAGACTAAAGATAAATTGTGCACCTGCAGCTCGGCGGGTACAGCATTGTACCAGCAACACCAAGGTCACAGATTTGATCTCCAGAGAACACATTAATAAAACAGATGTGCTGAGATTTGCATTGGATAAAAGCATCAGTCACATTCAGATGTAGACCTATCTCAATACACTTAATAAATCAACAAGCTGAGATGACTTTATAAGGTTTCATCTAACATGTCTTGGGTGGAAAACACTGGTTGTAAATCGGTTAAAAAGGCAACTGTCAGGACGGTCTGAGGTCACAATTATAAATTATAAATGGACTTTGTTCTTAACCATGAGCGGCGATGAAAGAGGTGGATCATGTTTACACCTGTTTCCCTCATGAATGATTCACAGCGGAGGCTGGAGGTGGACTGAGAAAGCACATCCTCATGAGCATGAGGACACTGTGTATTTCAAGTTATTTCATTAAAATCATTCTTATATTCAAACACTTCACAATTCTTCCCTCTACCAAACATCAAGTTCAAAGGTTACACATTTAAAGGCCCATCCATCCATTAAATGATTCCATCAGCCATTATCCATCACAGTTCATTCCGCCAGGCAGCCTACTGTAGTTTGTGTTTAGGGCACACGATCACAGGGGAAATCAGAATGTGTGAAAGTGAGCAACAAGCACAAAACATGTCTACACTGGTTGTATACCAGCAACCCCAAACATACAACAAACAACTGATGCTGAATCTATCTGTCTGCCTATGCAGACATCAATTGCTTTTCGTTAAATCATGAATATTTCGTGTGCGAAGACGTTTTTCCATCCCTCTTCCACAAAATCCAATTTCTTTCCGATGGCATGATAAGCTGCTTTCACACTTTCAAAAATTGATTCCTGTGACCATTAGCTCAAGTGATTTGGTCAAAGTGATATAAATCAGACCTGGCAGTGATTGACTGTAATGAGCTCTGGTTTATTCTGAGTGTTGATGCTCACAGATGAGCTTCTCTAAATGAGCATCCATCTGTCAAACATCACTGAGGGACTATGCTTGTGGTGCTGTGATACTGAAGAAGCAATATTAGATATACAGATTATTTAGGCAATGCTATTGAAAAAACTTTAATGGGTCATTTATACTTTTGTGTAGGACCTACGCCATAGCCTCTATACACTGTAGGTGTGCATCTACGTGTAGTTTTCATTTATACTGTTCACATAATTTTTTGACCTGACAAGAGGGAATCATGCTATGCAGAGCTACCCATAGCCTACAGCGTAGGCGCTACGTAGACGTAAAATTGCACTTAAGGCAGTGGCGGCCAGTTCGTCACAACATGTATGTAGCCCATCATGTGTGTAGTTCGTGATTTCAAAATATGTGTTCGGCGTGTCGAGTGAGCCTGTGTGCATTACGTGTGTTGTCAAAATAAGTGCCTGCTGCAGACGCATCTAAAGGGTTTATGATAAACAGACGCTCGCATTTGCCAGATACTCGCATAATCTCATGCGTAATCAGAGTTTAATATTAAGGGAGTGTCTTGCATTTATTTTGTGAACATGAGCGTCTCTTTTATCATAAACGCTTTTGACGCGTGTGCAGCAGGCTCTTATTCTGACAAAACACGTGATGGGCATGGTTCACATGACTCAACAAACACATATTTTAAAAACACAAGCAACACACATGATTTTGAATTTGCGCCCCTCGGAAGAGCAGTCACGAGCCGCCGCTGACATAAGGAGTCTGTCAACTAACTTTTTTCGACTCGTTGCTGTGTGACGCCCGTCTCTTTCAATGAGGTCATTAGGAGGCGGTCCAAATTCTGGTTTTCCCAGTAACAATTATAAACAAATGAGACCGATGACGTGAACTGCACTGCTTCACTTCCTTTGGTAGTCACTCCTGAAAGTCGCTCATCATTTGTGTGAAATAAATTTTTTCTTATCTTTGTCGCATGGACACGTCCACTTCCTGTCACCAACAGTCACTGTCGGTGTGTCAACGAAGTCGCCAAGCTTGTATTGCTAGTAGCTAATGTATTAAACAACACGACAGACGTTTTCAACTAACCCGCCCACAACTCGGACTGCAAAAAAAATATAGTGTACCCGACCCGCTCCCTGGCCCGCATTTTTTAAAAGTAGTAATTGTTTGAAATAGTTAACTGGCATCTTTATAACGACCCGACCCACCGCAACCCGAACATCATTAAAAATATTTTCGGATCAACCCGGGCATAACTGATGCACGCAGCATAAGAAATGTTAACTTATTTTAACACATGGCTGGTTCAAAGACAAACCCAACCGCTAGGTTAAATATTAACCAATAATGTTCTAGATTCATTCAAACACAACAGTGTGGTTTGTCCATTTTCAACCCAACTCTAAAAAATTTGAGTTTAATAAAAAACAAGATTTTGTTTAACTACTGTACATTTTGTCTTAAGCGCACAATGCTAGAGAATGCTTTATTCTGAAGCTATCATATCAAATAGCTCTAATATCAAACAGTGAAGGGATATACAACAGGGATTTTTCAGTTTTTAATCCAAACACTTCTTTCCTTTATCACTTTTCTCATACTACTAGGAATAAAGAAACTGACGTTTCCTGCTGTTAAGAAATCCATGTTCTCATTAAGAGGATAATCCACGGTGAGCTTTGATGCACTGGATATCTAATAGGGAACTGTATTTCTGACAGAGGCAAAGTATCTCTAGTGTGCCCAGTGGTTCAACAGTAAGGCTTAAGTGGGTAATAAACCATTACACTGATATGAAGAGAACAGCTACGACGTTTAGATGATATAAAACTCTATAAAGCCTGAACCTTGAGGGAGAATACAGTATATAGATTCTGCACAATTCAGTTTTTCTCCCACTCCACCAAATAGTTCAACAAAATATGAAAATTCTCTCATAATTTATTCACTCACATCTCATCCCAGATCTATATGACCATCTCGTTCAATCCAGAATGTTCAAGAGACATCATCCGCCTCTCTTGCACCCTCCCTGTCAATGCAGGGGGTTAGGTCCAAACCCATATCAATACTCAGGTCCTGAGTACTCTGACCAGTGCCTGAAATGTCAGGACCACTTTGCTCAGGGACTGGTGTGATTTGTGAATCAGATGACCGCCAAGTGTGAATGGGTTGAAGATTTACCACATGCACTACACTTACTTCTAGATCATTATCAACAGTGGCTACATCAGACAGGCATTGTGCGACCCGATAAGAACCTGCATACAGTGGAGCCAGTTTGGTTGCAAAGCTCGCTTTTGCATCAGACTTGGGGTGCGTTTTTAAATAAACTAAATCCCAGGGGATATATGTAGCCAGCCTTTGGTGTAAATCATTGTAGCGCTTCTGTCTTTCATGGCTAGCCTCTAGGGCCACTCGTACATGAGTCATCTATAACGCACGCCGCAGGTCCTCAGGCCGACAGATCATGGTGTTATCTAAACAATCAGTAGCTAGCTCTCACCAGTAAAGCATCTGCGCTGGGCTAAAACACAGGCTTTCATGGGCAGTCCTTAGGGCAAAACAAATCTGTGGAAGGTATCTATCCCATGCAGGGTTGGGTACCTTTCACATTTTAACTGGTATGATACCAGTGTAGGTACTTGAAATTCGGTACTCGTTCCCAACAGTACATTTTTTCGGTACTTTATTCTCTATGTAACAACAAAAACTGTGATAAAAATAAGTCTAAACAACTCAATTTAAACATTTTGCTATTCATTTAGAAATGTTCATGTTTTTCAGGTTGGTCTGTAGTTCTAGGTATAGAAGCTTAATAAATTAAGTAAGCAATAAGGTACGAGAGGCTGTGCTGTATCGTGAATAAGTAACGGCTGAAGGGCGTTGTTAGGCACGACGCGAAGCGGAGTGCCTGCAACCCCTTCAGCCGTTACTTATTCACGATACAGCACTTACCTCGTTACTTATTCACGATACAGCACTTGCCTCGAGTACCTTATTGCTTTTATAAAACGGTTAACACACAATATTAAAGTAAAAAAAATATTAGTGCAACTTTCATGAAGTTAAATCAATAAAAGCATTCCTTCCGCTAGAAAAAATAGTCCCTGACTGCGAACAACAACATGAAAGCTCAAATAAAAACAACAAACTGTTCTCAGACTTTGTCTCATTATATGTTTATGTGTTGCTAAGGGTGTTGCTAAGGGCGCAGTGATATTAAATAGAACCGTTGGGTGAAGCGGTCATAGCAGTGTTTTATCGTCAATAAAGCACACCTATTGACCAATCAGAATCAAGGATTGGAACTAACCGTTTTATAATACTGTAATACTGGATTGAGTATACATTTATAAACGGTTTCATCGGACGCACGTGCGGTGACGCGATACGCGACTGGTCCGAACTTTACTTTCGGTTTCAGTTCTTTTAATGGTCTGACTAGTTGCTAAACTGAACACTTAAACAAATACCTCGTCGAAAATAACAAATGTTTTGGTTTCTTAGGTATTCTACGTGTTGTTTATGTTGCTTGTTATATAAATAAACTAAGTTTAAAGTACTTTGTTGTTATTTATTCTTAGTGGATTTTACCGGAAGTTACGTGTTGACCACGAAAGCCGCTTGTTTATGTTGTTACTGCTGAAACTGTCATACCCGCGTTTTATTTCCCAACTGCTACCACTTAGGAGGTAGCTTAACAGACTGTAGGACCAGGACAATCACATTTTTAGATAATTTGGGGTAAATATGTCCATTCCAGCGTGAGAAAATAATAACTCAGTTAGTATTTGCACACTGTCTGAAGCATTAAGATTGGAGCTTTCCGGGAATGCATGCACGCACTGAACAGTGTGTGAGTAGTTCACTGAGATCTGTTATGCGTCTTCTTTATGCTCAAATATTTACATTGCTATGATCTAAAAGCATGTGACAAAGATAAACGATGGTGACGATGCAGCACATTGCGCTGTATGTTGTGTTTGAACGAGTTGGATGGTTCACAGAATCTCTCTCACTTTTTCTACCAGCTCACGCAGAGCCCAGTTGCGTTCTCAGGTACTAAAGTTTGGCACCGATTGATTTAATGTGAATCAATACTTGATAGTACCAACATAATTCGGTCTGTGCTCTAAAAGGTACCGGTTGCAGTACCCAACCCTAATCCAAAGATGTGCGTTTGTCACCTACATAAGCTCTGATGTGAGTTTTCGAGGTCATTTGTTTGAGGGGAAACATGTAAATTGATCCCATGTTACAATATCCGGCCGCAGTACCAGGCCCCAACTCGCAGGTTCCCCGGCCAAAAACCCTGAATCTCAGTAAGTATTTGCGTATCCGTCAGAGCCAACTACGCTCTGTATGCATTTACTGTACTTAACCACTCCTCTGGGTTGTTTCTGCCCCGATCACGAAAACACAGGTGGCTTAAGCTTGGAATGACTCAGAAGGGAGGTCAAAACCCTACTACTCAAAGTGCTACTCAAAACATTTAAAAGAAAGAAATAAACCCCCATGGTTGTACATTTGTGTCAGAAAATGGTGGTGGTTGGTTGTTTTCACCAGAAAAACCCAGAGGGCACAGGATTAAAACCGTACCAGTTATGGATATTCCCCATCCTACTTTGTGTATAGATGCGCTATTAGTAGTACTTAAAGGATTAGTCAATTTTCTCCAGATAATTTACTCACCACTATGTCATCCAAAATGTTGATGTCTTTCGTTGTTCAGTTCAGAAGAAATTATGTTTTTTGAGGAAAACATTCCAAGATTTTTCTCATTTTAATGGACTTAAACGGACCCCAACACTTAACAGTTTTAATGCAGTTTAAAATTGCAGTTAAAGGACTCTAAACAATTCCAAAATGAGGCATAAGGGTCTTATCTAGTATATGACGCATAAGGGTCTGTCTTTATCTAAAAAAAAAAATGCAGTTTTAAACCACAACTTCTCATCTTCCTCCGGTCCTGTGATGCGCCAGCGCGACCTCATGTAATACATCATCACGTCAAGAGGTCATGGATGACGAAACTACGCCCCAGTTTTTACAAGTGTGGAGAAAGAGGACCGTTCCAACGTTGTTGTATGTGGAATGATACTAATTAATGTCTTTATGTGTCAGTTTATTGTTTAAAATGGTTCGCAAATGTACGTTTCATATATGTAACACGTGACCTTTCGATGTCATTACGCAATCACGTGAGGTCGCGCTGGCGCGTCACATAGCCAAATATAGACGAGAAGTTGTGGTTTAAAAGTGCATATTTTTTATTTTTCTTGCCAAAAATGACAATCGTTTCGCTAGATAAGACCCTTATGCCTCGTTTGGGATCATTTAGAGTCATTTGAAACTCTGTTTAAACTGCATTAAGACTGTTATGTGTTGGTGTCCATTTAAGTCCATTAAAATGAGAAAAATCCTGGAATGTTTTCCTCAAAAACATAATTTCTTCTCGACTTACCAAAGAAAGACATCAACATTTTTGATGACATGGTGGTAAGTAAATTATCTGGACTTGAAAATGGACTAATCCTTTAACAGATTTTCTCTCACTTCTGTTTGTTTCACATAACCATCTGATAATCCTGATGAAAATCGGTCAAAGTTATCTTTCTGAAGGTCTAATTAATTTTGCAAAGTTAGTGACCACCTTCACACTCTGTCTCAATGTATGCACCTGTTTTTCCAAGCTGACCTGGGGCTTCACCCCGCCCACTATCCATGCTATCATCAGTGTTTGAGCCCTGCTTGTTGCCATTATTTTAGATTTAGTGTCAAAGATCAAGTTAATAAACACTATTTTAAGTTTGAATACATACATCAATTTAGCAAATAAAACCCTTATTACAACCTTACTGTAAGTAAAGTCCATATAGATGCATATCATGCAGAGATAAATAGAGGTTCTTGGACAAACACAGGCCAGTCCTCTGGATATGCATATTCTAAAGGTCACGTTAGACTATTTGTAGTTTTAACCTCCTGCTCTCTAACGCCCTGAAGTTATAAGAGCTCAGTGATGCAGAAATAAGTAATAAACATGAGGTGAGATGCGTGCTCCTAACTCAATTCAGAGTGCATCAGTGCGGGTACACCGAGGGCTCGGCTTCAGTTTTTGCCCCCGGACTGCTGCGGACGCTGATGCTGATGTATGCTTGGCTCTCGGCTCTTTACAATTCATTATGGCTGCTAATGACTTCTGTGAAAGCCCATGATCAATTTATTTGCAGGAGCCACTGAGGGATATCATATTTTACCCGGTGCACTAAACTTGTTTTCAATGCCCAAATCAAAATTCTCATCAGCCAAGGGAAATGGAATGTGAATGTAATGAAAACAGCGGACGGTAGGGAGTTGACAGTCAATGTGATTTTCTCTTTACAGCGGTTGCATCATAAGGAAATGGAAATCGGTTTTTACAAGCTGTTCTGTGCTTACTCCTTATGAGCAACTCATAACGTACTATTGCATCACAGTGAGTTGAAATACCCACAAGACAAGGTCAGGTTTGTGTGTAAACAAACAGGACTAGAAGCTCATCTGTTCAAGCTAAATGACAGATAATGGAGCTCTGGGGTCGTGTGGTGTTTGCCCATTAGATATATTGTTTGTACAGATGATTGGTTTTCCATTTTATCTACAGGGAAATTACACATGTGACTAGAAGTTTATGTCCAGTTGTTTAATACTACTATTTTACTTATGATTTAGAAAAAGGAATTAGAAATTTAAAACAAAACAAAACACTGAAAACTACAGAATGTACATCCAGTGTAAATATTTTTGGGTTGTTTTAGCGCATGTTTGGGTAAATATGGACAGAATCAACAGTTGGGTCATAAATAAAGTGCTGGGTTATTTCAATTCAATTTTATTTATATAGCGCTTTTCACAATTGTTAATTGTTTCAAACCAGCTTTACATGAATAGATGTAGGGGAAAATACAGAATAATTGATAGATAATATAAAAAGCAGAATACAGCGGCTAAGAATAACCTTACAAGCGAGCGTAGTAATAATAATGTAACTTATACAGGAAAGTGCTAAGTTAATCCAATGTTGGCTGACTCTCCGGGGATGAAAAAAACCCTAGGACAAAAACCCTGTGGGAAAACTCCTAGGAGGGGAAAAACCCTTGAGAGAAATACATGTTTATTTATATGTATAAACACGACAGGGATATGAAACGTGGAAGTTTTAACCTATGGTTGGGTAACAACAACCCAGCATAGGTTTATTTACAACCCATTGATGTCCCAATTTTGTTAAAATGTATGTTTATACAGGTGCAATGCTTTCAATACAGCTTATTATATATGTTATATATGTTATAAAACTATAACAATATTATATTCTAGCATGCAGCCACTGAGTTTATGTTTTGTTTTATATTTGGCAATATAAAGAAAACGGCCCCAGAGAGGATAAATACATGCGACTTTCTAATACAAGACATCTTTGTGACTACGAAATAAGTGTCTGGTGGAAATTCCCTGGACGTCAGCCACATCATTATCCGTTTCACAGAACAATTCTGAGCTCCTCACACCAGACAATGAGACGAATTTTTGTATAAGCCGATTTTTGCTATTGTGACCCTTTCTCTGGAGTATGATGTGCTCTTTAATTCTCTCTCTCCCTTAGGCACACAAAATATGCACACAAAATATGTCTTTATGTCTAGAGACAATGCCTGGACATTTTTTGTACTATGGTAAGGGGAGTACTATGGTAAATTATTTGTGACATTTAAATCTAAACCTGAATATACAATAACAAACACGTTATTAAACTGTTCATTACAGCAAAGGATGACTGATTATAGTTGTTGTTTCTGTAAATACCATGTCTTGAACTGGCTAATAGTATATCAAATACAGACGCACACCAGGCTGATTGAAGCAGGCGTTTAGCATATGTGTGATGCACGTCTGACCATCACAAACCGATCACGAGCTCCGCAAAGGACAGGGCATCACCCAGTACACAAAGGGGTCTCATAATGCTTCTGTACTGTCCTCATTTGTCTGTCATAAGTGTGGAAATCCCTTGTAGTCATTGTGGGGGTGGGAAAGAGCTATATTTAGATCAAAGAGGTCCCTTATTTAAACTAGGGTAATAGGAGAATCATGTCGTACAGTAAAGCTTATGCAACAATTAGATGGCTCTATAATAGCTAGCTAGCTTTAGGGATAATTGCACAGATGTCAAATTCAAGGACTCACCATGAGGAAGCTTGCGACTGTTCTCCACCAGCCAAGTAAACAGGTTGGCAAAGTTGCAGTTACACACCCAAGGGTTGCCTTCTAACCTTACCATCCGGAGCGAGGGCAGCTGGCTCAGGGCACCCACCTGTAGCCCAGATAAAGCATTGCGTTCTAGTTCAAGTTCACGCAAGGATGTGAGACCCGTGAAGGCGTCTTCGTTGACCATGCTTAAGTAGGGGTTATTGCCCAGGCGCAACTTAATTAGGCTCCTCGACTCTCCAAAAGTCCCTTTGGGGATCTCAGTCAGGTTGTTGCAGCCGAGGTCCAGGAAAACTAACCTGGAGGAAGTGCTAAGGGTGCCCGGCTCAATGCGTGACAGCGAGTTGTTGCGGAGGTCAAGATAGACCAGGTCACTGAAGAGCACTAGGAAGTCTGAGGGAATACGTGGGATCCAGTTGTCGGCCAACAGCAGTCTTCTCACATCCAGCGGGATCTCTTCCGGTAGACGGGTAAGTCCTCGTCCGCTACAGTCTACGGTGTGAGGGTCTGGACACAGGCAGGTCGCTGGACAGTTTTCCCCTTGAGTAAAGAAAGTTAAGGATAGCAAAGCAAGGACAGGCTGGAACCGGCAGACACATGGCAACATGGTCAAGAAAGAGGGACGAAGAAAGAGAGGGAATAGGGATGGAAGGGAACAGGTGAAAGGTGGTGATGAAGGTCAGAGGGCAGGAGATTAGGAGAGGGAAGGGGAAAGGGGAAAATTAGAAGGTAAGTAGAAGAATCAGTGCCGGCACATCAGCATCCTGCTGCCTTGGACAAAAAATCCTAAAGAAACCTCGACATGGAGCTGCCGGAGACAGAAGCGGATGTTGTTTTCCGAGAGATCATCTAGCAAGCAGCCCTAAAGTGGCGAGCAGACTGGCTTTGAAGGCACGAGGGGAGGAGAGATAGCAAGCTGTGGGAGGGAGAGAGAAAGCATGAGAGAGTGAGAGAAAGGGGTGGAGATATTCGCACACTGAGGTAAAACGAGACAAGAGAGGCAGATTGAGTAAAAATTGCAGATTGGCGGTGTGGAAGAGGAGGGGGCTCTTCCAGCCTTCCTCTGGCAGTTAACCCACAGGCGTGAGGCGAGGACAGAAGCTTGGCTGCGTGACACAAAAGGATTCAGCACAGAGCGGCTCCGTCATGGTGAGCAAACAGTGAAATTGTTGCATCCCTCCATTTGTCTCTCAGTTGAACGCAGGAACGACTGCTCGACCGGCGACTGTGAACATGACCCTTGGCTCTTGGGTGCTGTTGTAAGTGAACTGTCATGGTTGTAATGAGAAAAATTCCTCCAGAGATTTAGGCGCATGGAAGCGGAGTCCTTTCCCTCTTTCTCCCGCGTGCCGTGCGATCCCAGGCACGACTGTGTGTGATGAGAGACTGTACGGTACGGTTTTGCAGCTCTGTTGCTATGGTGAGGAAACCCAAATATCCATAAAGTAGTTGTCTGCATGCAGATTTGAGACGAACGGGGGAAGTCTATCAGCATGCTGGCTCGTGGACTCTACTGCTTTTTTTCTGTGTTGTCTTTGCCTTTTAATATGGAGGGATGAGCCAACAACACTTGATGTCATTTCCTAGTGAGATAGATTATTACTAATATTATTAATAGAAAAATTATCATTATAATTAAAAGATAATAAAACAAGCATATATATATTTTTAAACAATAAATAATATTACTGCCATAATAAATAATAATAAGTGTATTTTTATAGACTTCTGTGTATGTTAACCAATAAAACCATGTTAACATTCTGAAGACATACACACAACACAGACTCTAGATATTCACTCAGCTTGACCTTCATATGACATAAATCAATTTCAAACCAATCCCTAAGTTTTTCATAAGCGAGGCAGGCACAGATCTGGCCGTGTTCATTGCATTTTATTAGGCAAACCTCAGTTAATCAGAGAAGTTTCTGGAAGCAAATGGCGCGCTTCCCTTTATTTAACTCACATTGGGCAGTCAATCATTGCTGGTTAGTAAAGGACAACTGGGCTGAGCTAGACAAGCGTCAGACTCTGTTTCTCAAAGCTTTTTCAACATCTCCAGACAGGTAAATGGAATTAGAAAATCAGACCTTTGTCACGACGCACTGAAAGGCATGCAACTACATGAATGGAATTAAAATAGGCATAATGGGGTCATATACTGTAGACATCAGCCTGCAATCAAACATCTGTATCTGAAAAAGTCATTACTTATAATACTGTAATTTAAAACACTCAGCGCTCAAAGCAATCTTGCTGAGAAAAGGCAAGTTGTAAGCTATAAAACACAATCCCTGTGTTTATATGAGTACTTAAAATGCTAACTACATAGGCAACTCACAGTGTTTTAGAACAGGAAGTTTTCATTATTATGAATGTTAAACGTGACCCTGTCTGTGAAATCCAGACTGAAGTTTCAAAGACTTGGAGCATTAAATCATTGATTTCATGATATATGTCCTTAGTCAATATTAAGAATAAATCACAAAAATGACTTTAACTGGGTCACATATCAATAATGCTAACATAGCCCAGTTGAGTTATATGTTAATCTCTTCATGAGTGTATACCTTCGTAAGATTCGCCAGCTTCATTATTTATTTATTTCTCCTGTCCTCGTCGAAATCCTGACACCATGTACAGAGAAAACCAGTGCAGATCCGACAATAAAATGAAACTGGAGATGTATCTAGAACATCTCTCATAACTTCCATAATGGTGCATGCTCCCAAAGGTAACGCTCTCTATTGAAGTTCCATAGTTAACTTTGCATGTGTAAAATTAAGTCTCCCTCCAGCCAATCCCCTTAGACCTCAGATCGGTCCAAGAATTGAAGCCTTTGAAGCATCCCTTAAATTATCCCAGGAATGAGGCCACATTAACATAAAACTGCACAATTAATTAGATACGCAAGGAAAATATGTTCAGGGTGGGTGTGGCCACGTCTTTCCATTTCACTGTGAATAAATAGAATATTTTATACGGGACAACCACATTTATTTATTGACTATAACAGGCCATAATTATTAGGACCCTGCATGTTAAGTAGGGCTGTAACGATTAACCGTGCAAATGCGCGTTTTCTCAATACATGAATTTGAATGAATTACAGTGAAATCCCGGCACATCCGAACGCCAGGGGGGGCGCTCTCGTGCAGAAACTCCCTTTGTGCCACAGAAGAAGTAGCGTTACAAACGCTATTCCAGGAAATGTCTACAAGAATATTCATATCGCTGTTCTTCAAATTGTTTCAGGTATTTTCATGATAATAAAGAATATTTTGAATGATTTTGTTTAACGAGTGTTGCTTTTTTAAATGCACATTATAAAC
The DNA here is from genome assembly GCF_027580225.2 of Misgurnus anguillicaudatus. NCBI lineage: Eukaryota > Metazoa > Chordata > Actinopteri > Cypriniformes > Cobitidae > Misgurnus > Misgurnus anguillicaudatus. The sequence goes on along the minus strand of NC_073350.2, from coordinate 24,017,500 downwards.
GACTACGACTCATAATAATTTTAGATTGATACGGACTTCCTACTGACCAAATGCCATAGTACACGCTCAAGCTGTGCATTAAACACATAATCGCAGCCTTGCGATTCAGATTCGGTTTCAGTTTTAATGGGACACAAAATTAATCGTTACATCCCTAATGTTAAGACAGCTAAAATCTTTTTTTTGTGTTTGTGTTTTTTTTGTTTCTACCTAAAATCATAATGTAAAGAACATTCTGTGAAAATATAACCTTGATATATTTAATAACTGACTGAGTATAAGATCAAGTCAAAGATTAAAATCAATGTGATATCAATGAGTAAAATCAATATTTAATGCTCTGAATCTCATAATTAGATTACGAGACTTATGAGCCAGACAGGCTCACAAATGATAATAAAAATGTGTTTCTCGGGCATTCTTTGAAATAATGCAAAAGCAGCGATAATACAAGAATCTAAAATATGGGTGTCGGAAGCTTTTGTAGCCTAAAAGCTTTGCTTACCTTGTTGTGTCGCGGGAGTACAGTTGGTGAAAGTGATGAAAACACGAAATGGAGTTTAATTTATATGGACTTTTTCATTTCATAGTCCCCCACGGTTTGGGTCGGGTCAGCTTACTTTTGGGGGCTTTTTCACTGGGTGCAGTAGTACCCGATACTTTTTTTAGTTCCACCTCGGTTGGGGTTCAAAGCGACCCTAGCTGATACCAAAACGTGACACGAAAACACAGCAGATCACTGATTGGTCTGAGAGAATCGTCACTACCAGCGTCATCACTATAATGTAAAAAATTAGCTTTACCTTCATGCTAGCTTGCGCTGTCTCGAGCAAACATGTCGTAATCTGTGCTCTGCTATACGTTCCCAAACTCCCTTTTGGCAATGAAAAACATCCACAGGTTGAGAATCAAGAACACCATACCAGTTTTTTCCAGACTTTCAGTTTGTGGTGGCACATTTGCGACATGCACGTCTGCATATATGCTTAAATGCAACTTAAATGGGGCTCAGTGGAACGCGTCAACCGACGCCACCGGTGTTTGTACAGAAACTGTCATGTGAGACAGAGGTAGTGATTAACGTGATTTGCAAACATCTATTTGTGGTGGTCAATTTTAATTTTGTGGCAGACTGAGAAATAAATAAATGTATGGGAATGTACAACGACGCTCTCACTTGTATGATGTCAATGCAAATATAACGACACGCCTATAATCCCTCCCACTGCGAAGTGATACTAAACTCAATGGAAAAGCTAACCAAGCCAAAGTAAGGTGAGCTGACCTGGCCCAAACCAAACCGTGGGGTACTATGCAATGGAAAAGCCCCAAAATGAGGCAAGTGAAATGGATTTGAGGAAGCAGCAGCGTGTAAGTCAAGGCTGTAGCTAAAACGCATAACGAAGTTTAATTTATTAGGACGTTTCTCTAGTGGAACGGATTTGACAGACAGCACTTTGACAAGTGAACTGATATGCGCTAAATTAGAGAAAAAGTGAGCGGGTCTATTATAATTGGTCTTAAAAAGAGAGTAGGTCTTGCCTCAGCCACATGCAGTATAATAGGTCTGATGCTGATGATCTAAAACCATCTACAAGAACTGAGCCCAAACACAACAACCTACACTGAACAAGACAACAGGACTGGTAATTCCTCCAGGGAAAAAAGATTGACCAGCTCAGTATTAAAAGATTTTCAGTCTGCTCAGGTGTTAGGAAAACTTTAAATGAAGCCTAAGAGAACTGTAAAACCAGCCTTGACCTCTCAAATCAATTCAGCCTGATTGCGTGTCTTTCATGCAAAATTACAGGTCACCCAAGAACTTAACTTTTTTGGTCTCTTTCATGAAATGAAACCGAACACCCTGTGTGATCCTGCAAGTAAAAACCTAGCAAAAGTCAATTTTTGCGATTACTGTTTTTTACATAAAATCATATTCTACATTATGTAAAGGAATTCCTTTAAAAATATAACCTTGATATCTTTAATATTGACTGAGTAAGGTCACGGCAAAGATTGAAATCAATTTCTGATGCTCAAATCTCATTCATATACAGACATAGCCTAGATTTGGTCACCTATCTTTGTTTGATTTATTCTGTTTCTCGGTGCCTTGGCTCTCTTCACACAAGGGAATGGTACTTAATGAAATATTACCTGCATACTGTTCCTGTATTCCTATGTTCTTGCCTCTGAAATGAAGATGATATACTTTGTGGATGAATTTAGCACCATACGCTATCTATACTACTGCTAAAAAACTCACAGGGAAAGGGCAGGGCAAGATTTTGTGTGCTAGACAAAAATCCCAGAAAGGATATTAACTAGGACATTGTTTAAATAACATTTCTCATACTGTCTAGGTCTTATGACAAACAGTATGTTACTTCTAATTACATTAAATATTGATGTCATAATCATCTAAAATATTTAACCTTTTTATCTCCAAAGCAGAAGTCAAAGGCCAACGTTGTACCTGGTACAGTAAATAATTAAGTTATTTCTCATCTGACTCCAAACTTCTGTCCAAGACTCATATAATGGTTACAGAACCCAGTTCCACGTAACTAGTATTTGGGTTACATTCAATTATTTAAATCAACTACCAACACCAACACTTGTGTGTAAGTGAGATGACAAGTAATTACTGGAAATATACCACTAACTCTTGTCTTCTGATCCTCAGATGGTTTTGTTTGTGTGCTGCTAAAGGGCAACTGCACTAACACCGCCCAGCGTGACACTATAAATGCATAGCTTCGGGTCGGGATAGGAGGTCCAGCTACTGGCAGGAAGTAAGCTTGAAGCTCCCCAGATGCAATTAAAGCCCTACACATCAATAAGAAATGAATGTCAAGTGCAGCATGTTGTTTAGCTTGGCAGGATGCTAGTTGCCTGTTGAGGCAGATGTCCAGTAGGGCGGAGCGAGTAACAAAAAAGCAACAGGTGTCGGTGGATATTGCCCTTTTAGTCTGTTGTGAGAGCAGTTTTATAGGGTTATATCACAATTGTTAAGATAAGCATCTTGCATTAGAGCTAGCTGGTCCTGGAACAGAGCAAAAGGGCAAAGCTTTCCCAGAGGAGAGGGAAAAAAGCCCTGCAAAATGTCATCCGCCTTTGAGCTGATCTCGGGAATGTGGTGGACATACAAAACGCTCGGCCAGCTGTCAGGACTAAAACTGCGAGCGGAGCAAAAACTGCTATGATGCCAAGTCTGTCTATACTGTAGCTTAAATATGTCGTTGAGGAGTTGAGCAGGTGTCGAAAGCAATAAAAACATTTGATCTTTAGCAATGGGAATTTTGATTTACACAAGTGTAAATCTTCAAAACCGTTATCCTTACGCATCAGTTACATGCTGCCAACAAGAAATATATTACACAGCAAAAATGGGTGTCCACGTACGTTAAGTGACCACGAAGGCAGAACTAACAGAACTGTCATGCAAGATACATGTCAAGTATTACAGCCAAGTGGGCGTTTTCTAGGGCTGTGTATTGGCAAGAATCTCACAATACGTATCACAGTACATGTCTTGTGGTGCAAAATATTGCGCTACATTACCGTACTGTAGAGTGAGGAGATATGTTGGGATATTTAGGGGTGCGCGGGGCAAAAACTAACGCGGGGTTAGTTGTAACACGGACTGTTTACATTGTTGCACAAGGTTGAGCGTTTTGATTTTCCGGTATTTTTTTTCACGCTGTCAAAAGACGATCTCCCGCAAATTATTATTTGTTATTGATGAACGAGTGTTTTGGTGGCATGTAAGTAAATTTTTTCATCATATGTTTTTTTTCGGTTTCTAAGTTGGGTGTGTAAAGATACCAAATCCAATGCTATGTCATATTAATCAGTGTCTTGTTGACTAAAACATAGCATCGTTTTGAAATATGTCTGCAGCTCTTAGCAACTTTTTTGGTAGGCTTGAAAATATTTTCACCCTGCGGGGTTAATTGTAGCCCTGTGTTACAACTAATCCCTCAGCACTTACGATATAGAACCGCTAACGTTAGCATATTTCTTGTTGTTGTTTTAAATAGGCTGGCTGCCAACAAATTTATTTTTGTTCATCTTTAATTTTGATTGAATAAGGCCACGTCAAAGATTGAAATCATAATGAAATGAATGGCTAAAATAAATTTTTTCCCAAATTTTGCTGCTTTATCTCACATATTTAGAGATTTGTATCCATTTATAATTGAACTATTGTTAGAAAAGGGCTGGATGAATGAATACAGTGTGGATACCTGTCTATTATAGACAGATATATAAACAAGATCCACTTCAAGTATATAGACAAAATAGTATTGAAATATTTGCCTGCAAACTTAATTTTTAGCAAGTGTTACAACTAACCCCCTGCCTGTTACAATTAACCCCACCAATGGGGTAAGTTGTAACGTTTGCACTTCGGTCACGTTTGGTGTAATTGTCCAAGAATGGTAAATACTAGAAACTAACTTTAAAAGATGATGTGTTGCTTGTGTAAAAATATAATTAATCAAACTCAAATATTTTTTTAAAGATTTAGCCAAAACCAAAAAGCATTAGGTTGTGCCCTGCTCTCCCCTACTATTTTAGGGATATAATTTAGGAATAAAATTAAAGGTCATTGATTTTAGGTCAAAGCTGTCAGAACACACAACCAAATGCAAACCTTAGCAAAAAGAATTGTGGCGGGCCCCATGCTAGTACTGTCCTGTCATTTAAGTTCAGAGATAAGAAGAATGCTATCTAGTGGTCGGGATGTAAACTCCAAACGAAACAACTGCCAACATTTTTTTTTTAAGAATTGATACAGTATTGCCAAACCCCAATACTCACATTTATATTTCTTATACCCCTATTGTTTTGTGTATGTTCACATAAATAATTACAGACCAGGTGTCAATTACAAGTGACGAATGGTCACTCACACTTTAAGCGCTGGCGGATATGACCTGAAGCTTATCCGTGAACTAGTTTTAGTCTTGTAGCGTACACTTGGCTTAAGATTAATGCATAAAGAGCTGTCTTCTAAACTCATAAATTTAACCTCTCCTATCTTCTGACAACCCATTATGTTCTCTGTGCACTCACTGTGGATAGAAAACAGCATCCCTGCACCTTCATGTTTACCATTTCTTGTCCAGAAGCTAAGAGATGTGATATATCTTAGATTTACTGTGTTTCTGGCATTGCATTCTTAAAAGGAAGACTGTTGTTTCAAGGTCAGCTGAAATGAAAAGACAGCACAGATGCAATGACAAAACAAAACGATTCCTGTTATAACGCGAGAACAGATGTTTGTGCGGTGAGTTTAAGTGAAAGTGTCAGTGAGAGGCTTTTCTCAACAGTGCTCTTTAAATTGGTCGTGTCTCAAGATGATTCCTTGTATGTTGTTTATGTGTTTTGATAGGTCAAACCTTGTAAACTCTTGCTTGTTTATTTGGTCTCCAATAAATGGGAAATTCATTTAACTTTATTTGCTCTAAATGGCTTAAAGAGGCTGTCAGGGGAACCATTATTTTAACCATACAGCTATTGTTGCTGAACAGATTTAAGTCTGCAAAACCGAAAATAGTACAAATCGAAACAGTACCAATCGTAACTTAAAGGATTAGTTCACCCCAAAATGAAAATTGACTGATTATTTACTCACCCCCATGTCATCCGATGTCTTTCCTTCTTCAGCCAGATTCAGTCAGAGTTATTAAAGGGGACACAGCATGAAAATCTGACTTTTTCATGTTTAAGTGCTTAAATTGGGTCCCCGGTGCTTCTGTCATCCTAGAAAAAGAGAAAAAGATCAACCCAGTAACTTAGTTTTGCTAAACCATTCTCCACAAGCATGTGAAAAAATAGGTCATTAAAATTTGGCTCCCCTTGTGATGTCAGAAAGGGGATAATACTGCCCGTTAATCTGGATTATCCAACCATGGCACTGCCATTTACAGCAGAGATCAACTTATTTGCATTCAAAGAGTCACACCCCAAAACGCCACATTTTTGCTCACACCTACAAAGTGGCGATTTTAACATGTTATTATAAATTATCAATGTTTTAAAAAAGGTCTTGTGAAATGTCCCCCTTAAAGGTCTTGTTCTTTCTGTGTTTGTGAAGCTTTGATTGTGTTTACAGTGCGCAACATAACATGTGTTCATGTTTCACGTGTAAAAAAGGCGGTATTTTTCACACAATTTACTTATCTGTATACTGCTGTTTTCACTGTCCTAAAAACAGGCTGATGTCTTCCTTGTTCTAGGAAGTCCCTCCTTATATTTCATTTTAGTGTCATTTTAAACTGTACAACATTTTTTGCACAACACTCTGGACATCTGGGAATAACAAACATGCAAATGTCGCAACTGGCCAATCATAATCAAGTATTTCAACGAGCAGCTTAATAATAAAGTTTTAATTAGATTTAAACATCTTTAAATAATACTCTCCTAACTTGCAAAAGCGTGAGGATTGGGGAAAATGTCTAATGACATTTATGAAACATATGGACCAAATTAAAAGCACATTAAAATTATTGTGATATTTACAATGTTCTTAATTTCATCAGCAAAACAATAAAAAATCAGATAATTCGATAATTACCCAGACCTGCACAGTAATTACGAGTGTCTCCTGTTCTGGATCTATAGTGTAAATTAAAAGTATGGATTGTGCGGATACATGATTGATTTTACCGCGGTAAGGACCCACTGTCTCACTCTCTTTAACTGTGTCACTTCTCAGCAGGGGGAACGTATACCTCCGCCACAGGAACACAGTGATGTGAAAATGACACAATTCGCCTTGAGAGAAAAAAGCGAAGAAATACATAAAACAAACAGAGCATGCTGGAGGTGAGATCCATTTAGTTTCTCATTTCCTCATCACGTTGTTTGCCACCTGCCCCTCTCGTCTCAGCCGTGGTTTGCTAGTCGATTGTGTTAGTGTTATATTGCTTGAGCCGAGTTTCAGCATCTTTCACACCCGCGCTATTATGGGAGGTGTTTATGCGAGCGTGACAGCCAAATGATGACGGGGGCTATCAAAGTGAACTTTGTTTTATTCGGCTTCAGCAGATGTCAGCATCTTTGGGATTTTGCTTGGTCATGAAAGATTTTAAGGCCATGTTTTTTAATGTTAACTGATGAAAAATGTGTGTTAGATTGTTTCAGCTTCGAACTGTTTGATGTGTGAACAACAAGCAGTTTGGCTCCCCTAGTGGCTGTTTTATCATTTTTGTGCCAGATGTTATTATTATATTTATTAGAGCAGTGTACTCATAATTAAACTACATGACGTATTAAAACCAACAACCCTGCTGTGAAAAGCAACAGATACATCTCTGCCTATAGGTCCCAATTATCCTGCCGTTTTCTTTACAGCAGAAGTGATGGAGAGGTCATTAAAGTGCTCTGGCCCCTTTATGAAATGTCCAACACAAACTAATGGCAATTCCTATTTACGAGGTGGCTACACTGTAGGGTGACCATACGTGCCATTCTTACCGGTGCGACTTCCGGAAGTCGTATTTGTTGACCGCATACATAAGATATACAATCGTAGTTTCATTCTTACCTTAAAATGTAATGGTTGCTTTTCTGTAATAATAATAATAATCCTCTATGACGTATGTGGTCGACAAATGCGACTTCCAGAAGACGCACCCGAAATCCTGGACAGGACGGGTCCGGGAAGAATGGCACGTATGGTCACCCTACTACACTGTCAAAAATTAAGGTACAAAGCTGTCATTGAGACAGTACCCTTTAAAAAAGGTCCTAATTAGGTACAAATATGTATCTTTGATCTGCCAATATGTACCTTTGAAGTACTAAAATGCAACTTTTTGGAGTACAATTGTGTACCTTTTTGTACGATTCACTTTGTATGCATTCATATGAATTAGCCATTTCATAAAATGTGTACAAATTTGCAGGAGGGAGGTAGTGGAAGTGCAGATTATTTTACTGACTTAAAGGGATAGTTCACCCAAAAATGTTGTTCCAAACCTGTATACATTTATTTGTTTTGCTAAATCAAAAGGAAGACATTTGTAAGAAAGCAGGAACCAGGAGCACCACTGACTTCAATTGTAGGATAACAAATACTATGGAAGTCAATTGTGCCCCAAAACTATTTACAAACATTGCTCAAATAGATTTCTACAGGTTTGGAACATTAAATGATGACAGAATTTTCATTTTTGGGTGAACTATCCCATTAATATTGGAATATTGAATTGAATAAGTTTTATTTCAAACAGTCAAAGATAAAAGGTCACAGGTTCTGTTAATAACTACTGAATGTGGCTTCAGGCCAAAGCAATAGCCTGTGAAATAAAGACGACTGTTTTTGATTTAGAGGGTATTAAAGGTTGCCTTTTACAGTAGACTGCTTTAACACTTAAAGGACTTTGTGGGTATCACTTTGTTCCAGTCCCCATGAATTTTAGCAGCAGAGGTGAGAAAAGCACATGACAACAGTAGGACAGACAGGTGTAGTTTGGATGAACATCACACTTATCTGCTTCATTGCTGTATGCTCACTTAACCTCAACAGGTCTGTATCTCCCAAAAACTGCCGCTGCTGATACATGTAGCGCTTTTAACTGCTACTTCTGGTTTGCTGATAAAACTATGTAATTTAAAATTAAAAGGGGACATGAAAATCTGACTTCTTCCATGTTTAAAGGGGACATATCATGAAAATCTTGTTTAAGTGCAATAATTGGGTCCCCAGTGCTTTTATCAACCTAGAAAATGTGAAAAAGATCAACCCAGTAACTTAGTTTTGGTAAACCATTCTCTTCAAAAGCATGTGAAAGAATAGGTCATTGAAATTTGGCTCCCCTTGTGATGTCAGAAGGGGATAATACTGCCCCTTAATCTGCACTCTTCAACCACGACACTGCCATTTAGTGCAGAGATCATTGCACTCATTTGCATTTGAAAGCTTACCTACAATGTGGCATTTTTAACATGCAATAATAAACTATCTATATGGTGTTTTATAGAACTTCACATATGTACTCTGGAGACACCAAAGACTTATTTGACATCTTTAAAAAGTCTTGTGAAATGTCCCCTTTAAAGAAAAGTGATATAGTTCTGCTCATAAGTTTACATATCCCTTGCAGAATTTGCAAAATAATAATATTTTTTTTAAAAATAAAAGAAAAATAGTTGTGTCATGAACACATTTACATTTAGGCGTTTAGCAGATGCCTTTAATCCAAAGATATTAGGGAAAGCAAAAGTAAGGAAAAACAATAGAGCAATTTGTCTTAAATTTGTCTTAATTTGACATGCAATAATGTGAGAAGTGCTACTCAAAGCTATTTTTCTAAATAAGCCATTAACAGATGTTTACATATAGTCTATAATACACAACAATAACTGAATTTCCAAGTTACAACACACAGTATCAAGAATCACTTCTTTTGTCAAGTCAATACTTAACAAGTATTTTGCTAATCATGGCAGTTATATAATATATAATAATTGAATAGCCATTCCTTAACGTCTTGGGTAATCGGATATTAAGTGGTGCGAGCTTGCATTACTGTCAAAAAAGCATTGACTCACGCTAAAGGTATGACCTTAAAGGATTGGTCCATTTTCTTAAAAAAAATCCATTTACTCACCACCATGTCTTTCTTTGTTCAGTCGAGAAGAAATTATGTTTTTTGAGTAAAACATTCCAGGATTTTTCTCATTTTAATGGACTTTAATGGACCCCAACACTTAACAGTGGTAATGCAGTTTAAAATTGCAGTTTCAAAGGACTCTAAACGATCCCAAATGAGGCATAAGGGTCTTATGTAGCTAAATGAGTGTCATTTTTAGCAAGAAAAATAAAAAATATGCACTTTTGAACCACAACTTCTCTTCTTCCTCCGGTCCTGTGACGCACCAGCGCGACCTCACGTAATACGTCATCACGTCAAGAGGTCACGGATGACGTACGCAAACTACGCCCCAGTGTTTACAAGTGTGGAGAAAGAGGACCGTTCTGACGTTGTTGTATGTGGAATGATACTAATTAATGTCTTTGTGTCAGTTTATTGTTTAAAATGGTCCGCAAATGTGCGTTTCCTATATGTCACACGTGACCTCCCTACATCATTAAGCAATTACGTGAGGTTGCGCTGGCTCGTCACACAAAAGAGAAGTTGTTGTTTAAAAGTGCATACTTTTTGTTTTTCTTGCCAAAAATGTCAGTCGTTTCGCTGGATGGGGCCCTTGTGCCTCGTTTGGGATCGTTTGGAGTTCTTTGGGGCTGCACTTTTAAACTGCAGTTTAAGGTGTTGGGGTCCATTGGGGTCCATTGGGGTGGGAGGGATCTTGGAATGTTTTCCTTGAACCACATAGTCTCTTCTTGACTGAACAAACAAATACATCAATGGTGAGTAAATTATTTGGTTTTTTTTTTTAAAGAAAATTGACTAATCCTTTAAACCAGTGTTTCCCAACCCTGGTCATCGGGCACCCCCTCCCAGAAAGTTTTAGATGTCTCCTTATTAAACACACCTGATTTAACTCATCAGCTTGTTAGGGACACATCTTTACCATTTTGGAAGGAGGCTGATGAGTCGAATCAGGTGTTTTAAATAAGGAAACATCTAAAACTTTCTGGGAGGGGGTGCCCGAGGACCAGGGTTGGGAAACACTGCTTTAAACCATATTTGGGCATCTAAATTTTGAATTCATGTTTACGCTGACTACACTCTATAGCGACAACGCAACCATACACCATTTTTTTTTAAAATGAGAGTTAGAAATGGGACAAAAATTACAAAGCTTAACTTTATGCAAATGAGCAGTGTAAACACCCTAGCAACCACGCAGAACCCCCTAGCATACATTTAAAAACACTCAGAACACATTAGGAAACCACTTAGAACACCCTAGCAACCACATAGCAACGCACTAAAAACCACTTTGAAAATTTTTGTCAGCCACCCACATCACAGCTGTGAGTTTTTGGGCAAGCATCACTCAGTTTCCTCAGTAGGTCCATTGCGTTAATATACTTACTTGTAAAATCATTACTTTAGAATAGACCATATTTAACAATAACACACCAAATGCTACCGCTGACAATGATGGCTAATGCACCTGACACAGGCCTTCAACACTCACGTACTAGACTCTAGCTTACACTGAAATGAGAAAAACACACGCACGCACGCACGCACACACACTCACTCTCTCCCATGACTGCTTCGCTTCACTTGGCTAATCCAATTTGTCTCTGGTGCAGCCCTTTTAGTTGTGGGATTGGAGGTTTTTTGCCCATGAGCGGTGTAAATGCCCCATGACACGTCATTACTCACTTTTACTTCTTTAACGTTTAGCTTCCCCCAAATGTGCTCTCTCTCTCTCTCTCTCTCTCTCTCGCTCTATTTCAATTCTCCTTCAATGTCTCACTGAATTAGATGTTAGCAAACAGGCATGTAATTAACACCAGTCTCCAATGAGAAATAACCAATAGATTTCTCAGAGATGCTGACTAGTTACACGTTGAAAACCTTTCCCTGTTCACGTTCCATTAAAAACACACACTCTGCTTCTCTTTCCATCTGTGTTACGCCAACTCACGTGGGGCTGCTAGACACATCTGTACAGTACATTTTGACGCTACATCCTTCAATGTCGAGAGGGAACAGACTCAAAAGAAGATCCTTCTCGCTGCTCTGAGTTCAGCCTCAGTGGACTGTAGACAAACAAAGGGCCTGCTAGGTAGCACACAGTGAGCCGCAGATGAGATCACGGTGTGCCTAGGGATAGGTGATAGCAGCATCTGTTCCAATTGGAAAACTGGGTATATAAAACTGAAATGTCTTAATGATGACAAACTAAATGTATTTTGAATGTGCCTTTGTGTCAAATGTGCTATTGGCCATTACTATTATGTAGTACATGTTTATTTCGACATAATATATGGATATATTGATAATACTTTATATTGGATTTAATATTAAAGGAACAGTATGTAAGAAATTTATATCAATTAATCATAAAATGGCCCTGATATGTCACTACACATTAAGAAATAATTTTCATTTCAAATACTTATATCACTGACAATAGTGGTCTGGCCAGGATATTTTCATTTAAAAAGTGGAGTTGCAGCACTCAACTGATGTTTATGTTGTCATGTTGTGTATTGGCCACCATTTGTGTGATTGCAGTACCAGTTTTAGCCATTTAGTTATTATGCTAAAATTAATAAAGAGCTTGACCAGACCATATTTCTGCAAGTGTGGTATATTCTTTTAAGGAAATACTTTCTTAAATTAAAGCATAATTATTTTTAAACGTTCCGGGGTTTAAAAGGTTTTGCATTGCAGACATAACCCTTATAATAAGTTCCTATAAATACTCAGATTTGGCAATATAACTTGAGAGAGCCTGGACAGTCTCTCTATAATCTTGGCACCTGATCTCAGATCTGCCTGTGAGGGATCTGGCACTCAGGCTCCTAGCAAATCACGTCTGCCAAAACATCCTCAGAACAGAAAACTGCTCTCCTAACACAGGCCTGAGAAAGCTTAAAGGGGACATTTCACAAGACTTTTTTTAAGATGTCAAATAAATCTTTGGTGTACACAGAATACATACGTGAAGTTTTAGCTCAAAAAACCATATAGATAATTTATTATAGCATGTTAAAATTGACACTTCGTAGGTGTGTCCTTTTAAATGCAAATGTCTGCAATAAATGGCAGTGCCGTGGTTGGATAGTGCAGATTAAGAAGCGGTATTATCCCCTTCTGACATCACAAGGGGAGACAAATTTCAATAATCTACACTGAAAAAAATGATTCATTGAATTTAATAAATTTTTTGAGGTAGGTGGTTGCAATCAATTTAAGCTACATTCAAACAAAAAAGATTAGTAACGTAAAATATAAAACTTTTGTTTAAATGTAGCTTAAATAAATTGATTGCAACCACTTACCTTAAAAAATTTATTAAATTCAATGAATCGTTTTTTTCAGTGTATTTTCCCATGTTTGCAGAGAATGGTTTACCAAAACAAAGTTATTGGGTTGTTCTTTTTCACATTTTCTAGGTTGACAGAAGCACTGGGGACCCAATTATTTGGGATATTTAGGTTTTCTTTATCTTTTAAGCATAAGGTTCAAAAATTTTGTTGCCACTACACTAAAATTTGCTTCCCACAAGATGTGTTTTGTGTTGAGGACGTTTAGATATTTTTAGATATGTTTCAAAATATTTTCATTGTGGTATACAATACTACGCTTGCTGACCTTTTATGACAATGCAATGTTTTATATTTCATTATTCGCAATACATTATTAATAATTCAAGAATGCCATGCTCCTGTAGTCATGATTTCAACCATTGTATATTATAAATAGTGTATACACCATGCTGCTGACAGGGTCAAAAGGTTGGTGGAAGAGATGGCATGAAAGAATGACATCATTAACATGCAGCTACCAGCCATGCGGGCAGAGCATGAGCTGCAGGGCACAAGCCGAAAATAAACCAGAAATGGAAATCTCTTCCACCTTCACCCCTCACAACCCTTTATCTCGATGCCAGAGAGACTTAACTGATTTAAAGCAATTCTCCTTCAACAGCAATGAGACAAAATCTCTAAATACCACTTGCTTGTGTAATCTATCACACAGCCTCGGTGACACAGCATTCTGCACATACAGCATGACTAAATAGAGATGTCACCATAAGATAAAACAGCCAAATGTGTTTCAGTGGTAAATTCTATTAAATTTAGGCCGATCAGCCTCACAATACAACATCAGCAGCGAAAAAGTCCACCATGTGACAATGGCCACCGTTATATTTGGTATTCAGCTGCCTTCTTACATGGCAGTAGAGATTTCCTCCTTGGGGGTCACATGACACATACATCAAGTCAATCACTGTCGAGAAAGGACACGCACAGACTTTTATCCATGTGACATCGCGACTGGGAGAGTAACGACAGAGATGTCAGTTCAGCTCGAGGACGGGCTGACAGTGATGGGGACTTAGAGCTGCGCTACACTTGATGAAAAATATGATGAGATTACAGTGCTCGTTGGTACATCTTGACCGCCCGGTGACATAGCTCTGGATCTTGGGTGACATATATTGTTGAACAACAATACATTTCTAACATTTATAATGTTCTTTGAAATTACATGGACTTTAAGGTATTTTATTTCTTAAGAAACACGGTTCTAGCACCATTAATAATGCCAGAAACCTGACATCAACATAATATGCTTTACGAACCTGAACACAGTGAGTTAATATAATAGGCTATTATTCCACAAAAACAAGCACAAGAAGAAAATGTGTCCCAACATCAAACAGTAATTGAATAACACTGTTAATGGACCAGAAGATAATAAATGTTTAAGAAAGTAATCTTTGCAGAAGATATAAATGTCAAATGTTGTATTGAATTAATTCAAAAGAATACTGCATTGCTGTAACTTCAAGTCTGACATACTGTATGTAGTGGTCGATAAAGCCGATATATCAGCCAATATTTGGACATTTTTTTATTACTGGCATCTGCCAATAAATATTTCTGTTTGGACAATGAATTCGCCAGTTGGGCCATGTATTAGCATTGTGTTTCAAGATGAATATACTAGAGCCTACGCATCGACCCACAGACTGGTTGTCACACGACATCAAAGCGACAGCAAACTGCTTTATATGCTTTTTAAGGGAATAAATATTTCACCAGACTTTTTTAAGATGTCAAATAAATCTTTGGTGTCCCCAGAATACGTATGTGAAGTTCTAGCTTAAAATACTATATAAATCATTTATTTTAGCATGTTAAAATTGACTTTGTAGGAGTAAGCAAAATGTGCAGATTAAGGGGCAGTATTATCCCCTTCTGACATTACAAGGGGAGCCAAATTTCAATAACCTATTTTTTACATGCTTGCAGCGAATGGTAAACCAAAACTTAGTTACCGGGTTGATCTTTTTCACATTTTCTAGGTGGATAGAAGCACTGTGGACCCAATTATAGCACTTAAACATGAAAAAAGTCTAATTTTCATGATATGTCCCTTTGAAATCTCATGCGGTGCAGCACAAACTTAAACACACTGTCAGCGTCTGACAGCTGTGAAATATCTGATCACCATTTCCTTTTAAACGTGATAATGTGTTGTGTGTACAAAACAGAAAAACAGACATAAATCTTTTTTTAGTCCAGTGCTATATTTATAACTTTACCTTTAAAGGAATATTCCATTTTCTTAAAAGAAAAATCCAGATAATTTACTCACCACCATGTCATCCAAAATGTTGATGTCTTGATGACATTGCAGGATTTTTCTCATTTTAATGGACTTTAATAGACACCAACAATTAACACTTAACTCAACTGAGTTTCAAAGGACTATAAACGATCCCAAACGAGGCATAAGGGTCTTATCTAGCAAAACGATTGTCATTTTTGACAAGAAAAATAACAAATATACACTTTTAAAGCACAACTTCTCGTCAAGATCTGGTCGTGATGCGCCAGCGTGACCCCACGCAATACGTCATGACGTCAAGAGGTCACAAAAGACGAACGCGAAACTCCGCCCCAGTGTTTACAAGTGTGGAGAAAGAGGACCGTTCCTATACATTGTTGTATGTCAACTGATACTAATTAATGTCTTTGTGTCAGTTTATTGTTCACAATAATTTTTTTTTTATATATGTAACACGTGACCTCCCTACGTCACTACGCATTTACGTTAGGTCGCACTGGACTGGATCTAGACGAGAAGTTGTGCTTTAAAAGTGTATATTTGTTATTTATGCCTCGTTTGGGATTGTTTATAGTCCTTTGAAACTCCGTTGAAAAAAACTGTTATGTGTTGAGTTAAGTGTTAATTGTTGGTGTCTATTAAAGTCCATTAAAATGAGAAAAATCCTGCAATGTTTTCCTCAAAAAACATAATTTCTTCTCGACTGAACAAAGAAAGACATCAACATTTTGGATGACATGGTGGTGAGTGGATTATCTGGATTTTTCTTTTAAGAAAATGGAATATTCCTTTAAGAAACCTTTAATTCCTACAGGTAACTCTTACTGAGAAAAGTAACTAAATGCTATTTATTTGTTAATTTTAATAAATTAAATACTGTTTTGTCATTAATTATACATGTTATCTATATTTTTGTTAGATTAAAGCAGTAATTATTTAACCCCATTTTTTAAAGAAGTTTAGTTTACTAAGTTCGGGAGGAACATGGCCATGTGATCCAACCCGTGACTGATTTTTTAAATATTATGCCAAATAAACGTTCATATAGTTTCACTAATTCTTTATATGTTTCTTAGTTACAACAAATATCTTTTTTTTTATATCGGCCTTAAATCATCCAAATCGTCCCCCCCTTGCTTTCTTTATATCTGCATCGCCCATCAAAAACCCAAATTGGTCGTCCACTAACAGTAAGTCCTCAGAAAGATGCACAGGCTCTTGTGAGTTGTTTGTTTGGTTGACACAGCTGTCAGAGAAACAGGCCCAGATGTCTATCAGCAAACCATTTTACAGCTGTGTGCTCTCAGATAAATCCAAAAAAACAGAGATTACAGAGAGAGATATCCATCAACAGCAGGATGTTGTGTGGCCATGTGTACTCAGATGACTTAAAAAAAATGGCACATATCAGATGAAGCTGCATGTCCAGATTTCACTTTATATTACTCTAACTAAACATAAGATATAAAACCGGCGTATACAGGTCAGCTTAAAAAACAATTGTTTTACTAGCATTTCTGTGATGCTCATATGGTAGAGCATTGCATAAGCAAAGCAGAGATTGTGGGTTTGATTCCAAGAAAATAAACATGCTGATAGAATATAGCTTTACGGTAAATCACTTTTGATATTTGCCAAATTCGTAAATGTAAATCTATATTTATTTAATAATCTGTATGTATGGTAAGTACGTTACCTGGGATTCAAACCTCTGACCTTGACCATGCTAGCACCTGTTGAGACGAAAACAAGTAGCCATTGTATTACAAAAAGTTATACTCCACTTACAGATGAACGAGAAAAAATATGTAATTTATTGTGATTTATTAGATCTATAAAACAATACACTGCTATCCATTGAGTACAGGTTATTGGCTGGTAACTATTTTTGTCCTGAAAGTCATTGCCTACCCACCGCCATGGGGGGAGACCAAAGTGTAAGGTGGTCACAAATCTAAGGTTTTTCTTATAACTTCTCTGACCAATTTGCTCTCTAGCCTCTGCCAGATGAATCACGAGTCTCCTCCAGGGTCCTGCCCATCTCTCTGCCAGAATAATGCCACCAATAACAGCTCCAACAGGGGCCATTCCTTCTCTGAAGGTGGCTGGTCATCACTCAGCCAAACAGACTCAAAAAAAGAAGGATATAAAAAAGAGAGAGGTGAAGATGGATTGTTCCTTCGTCAACATAAGACTGATTAATACAGGAGCGATTCAGTTTAATAAAGAAGAATCTATCAAGTCTGGGACTGATTGATGAAGAACAGAATGTGAATAACAGATGCAGTACCAAATCTTCCGGTCATCTCATTTGCCATCTCGACACATTGCACTCTTTTGAAATTAAATCAACCAGTTCAGGGTATCGAGTTCAAACCCAACCCTGATTTTGTTAAAGAACTAAACGTCCTAATACACATATTAACTGAATGGTCTCGGCACTTACAAAAGGACACCAAATACTCAGATCAGAAATACTGTTTTATTTGCATAATCCAATCCAAGAGACTGATAATAAAAATGCTAATTTACAAGAAAGCATGTCAGATGCACTTAAGAGGGTTTTGCATCTAAGCTCTTCAATTGTAAACAAAGGTTTATAAGTACATTGATCAACATGAATCGCTGTGCATTAAAAATATATACTGTACATAGCAGGACTATGAGCTGTATAGCTTTAGACTAAACACATGTCTCTGGTACTCTGACGTCTTTGCTACGCTTCAGAAAACATCACCTTTGCTTCTGTGGATTTCATTTACTAAAAGTTAAAGGGCAGGACAGGTCTTATTGAAAGATATTGGGTCGGATTTACTGAGACTTTGGGGACATGTCATTTTACCGATGTTGCTGCAAGCCAAAAAATACAATCGAGTTTGCGATGATGAAAATGAATATTTATAAACATCTACATTTCAAAACAAACAAGCACGCGCTTACAGTTAAACATGAAGACACTGCCATCTACTGGTCAAGAAAAGCATTGTTAGTTCCAGTACAAACAGATTACCCCTGCTGTATAAATTCATACTGTAGGATTCTCATGTGTTCATTAAAAAGCTAAAAGTTCACTTCTAATCTACATCTTTTTTTTATTATTAATTTGTAATGCCATAATCGACAATTTAATTAAATTGTGGGGATTAAGGATTTAATATTAATTGTGGCTACTGCGAAAAAAACAAACATTGTGGTTATCTTTGGTTATTTAAAAACAAGGTTAAAGACTTTAAAACTAATTAAATAAAAAAATAAACAAAAATAAATATAAACAAAACATAAATAATACGTCAAACATAACATGTAAAAAAATCTATGGAAAAATCCAGATCAGATATTGGTTATATGCATATGTTATATGTTAAAGGAAAACACCACCGTTATTCAATAGTTTATGTTCTTACCTCAACCTGGACGAATTAATACATAAGTTACCTATCTTTTTTTCAATAGCTTAGCTCCTTTTATTCCTTAAGGATCCAAACTGGGGTGAATTTAGAAGCCACCAAACACTTACATGTTTCACTTATTTACTGTAAAGACTGTTACATGAGTAAGTATGGTGGCATAAAATGTGGAGATTTTTTTAAGCAGATAAATATGAGAACTATTTTGTATGGTGGAAGAGCACTTAGTTTGCAGCACTTCAACCTCGGCGCGCAGTGACATTATCACTCCCAACTACTCCCCCCCCCCTTTTTTTATCAATTTTTTATTACCATTATGTCAGTAACAATTGACATTTGAGAACATAGTAACATAGGTTTATACAATAATAAGAACAAACATTCTGTTTTGAGGAATTTACAATTATATAAAAAAATAATAATAAAAATAAAGAAAAAAAAATAATAAAAAATAAATAAAGAAAATAAATAAAGAAAAAACACACATAGACATAAAATAATTGTTACATTTTTACTCAAGTAGAGGGTAGGAAAGTTCATCTAAATATTTTATCTCAAATTACAGGTGAATTCAAAACCTTATCCAACTACTCCCCCTCTCGCTCAAACTTCCATCAATATTACTGCACCCGAGATCGAAGTGCTGCAAACTAAGTGCTCTTCCGCCATACAATATAGTTCTCATTTTTATCCGCCTAAAAAATCCCAATGTTTTATTTTGTGCCACCATACTTACTCGTGTTACTACTCATGTAACAGTCTTTAAATAGGGGAAACATAGAAGTGTTTGGTGCCTTCTAAATTCATCCCTGTTTGGATCCTAAGGAATGAAGGGGGCTAGGCTAAATGCTAACACATTCATGACGCGCTGTACTAAGATTAAGTGCATGCATTGAATAAAGATAGGTATGTATTAATTTGTCTAAGTTGATAAAAGAACATGGTAAAATATTGAAAATCAGTGGTTTTCTTTTAATACCTGCCGTTTCGGAAGGCTGCAGCCTCCGGAGGTCGCATTTGTAGGCTTGCGCGTGCAAACAGTCGGCGTAAATCAAGCGTAAAACATTTCTTCCTCACCTTACAAAGTTAACTGTTATTAGACGTTAGTCTGTTGATAGTTTAGGACGCAACTAAATTTAGCCACCTCTCAAATTACGTTTTAATTGACGGCACACAGGCTTCTCTAAATACCGAGGCCTTACTAAGAAACAACTTGTGTTGGTAACATAATGTCGCCTCAAATTAAAAATGTTATATAGGACAGATTTGAAATACAACTACTGAGCATGTTAAGATGCTGTGGAGCCGAGGACGAGATTTAAAGCAGTTTGAAGAAAAGAGCAATCCATGAGAGACTGTAACGCTTCTCCATCACATCGATTCAACCATCAAATGAAAACATGCCAGGTAAGTAAAATGGACAGTAACGATTTTTAACGATATTAAATTTAA
The DNA here is from genome assembly GCF_027580225.2 of Misgurnus anguillicaudatus. Lineage (NCBI taxonomy): Eukaryota > Metazoa > Chordata > Actinopteri > Cypriniformes > Cobitidae > Misgurnus > Misgurnus anguillicaudatus. The sequence goes on along the minus strand of NC_073350.2, from coordinate 23,997,393 downwards.
CACTTACTATTTCATCTTCAGACGAAATTAACAGGTCTTACGTAAATAAACAGTTTATTGTCGCCAATAATATGGTCCTATTCGTTTCCCTGGTGCACTACAGACAAATCGCCACTAGATGGCGAAAGAGTTCCTCTTTTAAAATCATTTCTTTCTTGTTCTCTATTATTTCGCTGTTTCAGTTGCATATCCCTGCTGAAATAAAACAATAAAACTATCACAGAAATTCCGATTAATGTAATGGTTATAATGGAAATTGTATTGGTTTTAATGAAAACTATAATGGTCTCTCTGAGTCTCCACATGGTATGTGTTTTAATGGTAAACAGCTGATGGTTTATACTGTAGTGGAAACCATTAGAATTTGTTTAGGTTTTTTTCATGTGGAATATGTTCAATTCAGCTTTATTTTCAGACTTAGGGTCCATTAGCAAACATAACATTATAACAAAGACTACATACAATTAAAAAGCAATTCAAATATTATAAAATACAATATGATATATTAAATAATTTATTGCCAGATGCATCTTAAATGTTGCTTTAGGTCTTATGCCGTGATAACATCTAAAGTGTAATACCGACTGCAATGTCTCGATTGTTTGTGATCTCTTTCTGTACATATTGCGCATGCGTGTGTCCCAGAGTTCACAGTGTTAAATAGGTCAACTACAGCAGGCCAGACGCAACCGTGTTGACCAGGGAAGAATGTGTAAGTGTATGCGCGTTTGCAGTAAATGTAAAAGTCAGATGTTTTTATTTGAGAGCTGCTGCTACTTGTAACACTCAGCACTAAATATCTTTTGACATCTTTTTTAGGCTGAAACATTCGAGTTTTCTTTTCTGGCATGAAATTAAATTGAATGAAATGGTGTAAGTGGTCGTAATAGTACAGTTAAATGACTTTCTGCGATATAATCCTCATACGTTATGCACTATTCATGCAGAAAGCCATGGTATTATTTTTATATTATACCATAAGATATCTTTCCATCCTTTTTATAAATACATTTATTACATAATTTCCTTCAAAAGTCTGGAATATTTCATAAACGCAATTCTCAATGTATAGTTTCCCTCCCTCACCATCCAGCTATTATAAACATCATTGCACTCTTCCCCTATCTGGCAAATTGTATGTCTGGGGCAAATTTACTCCTGAAGGGCAGAACATTTGGATCTCTGTCTTGCATTAAGTTTCTCCACAAACCTTGAAAAGGCTCAGGTCTTTGGTTGGAGAGATGTACTACAGCCCCTCTATTTAAAGGATGTCATGCAAGATCTTTGAGGAGTTAATGTTACATTTGGTATGTTACCAAAAGGAACGTGCTTTGAAATGGCAAAGGCGCAGATCCCTAAATGCGTTTTAATATATCCCCAAGTGTATCTTAATTGTAGCTATGACGTACATCAAAATAGGCAAATATTGTACATTCCCTGTGAATCTGTTCCAAATAAAGCTTCAAGGCCATTTTTTCTGCTTCTGTTGACGAATGTTTTTCACATACTGAATAAACCTGGTATCTGGTATTTGGATAGAATTGATTGTTTTTGCCTAAAACAGTTTTGGAGATGGCTCCCTCTGCTTAGTTCATCATTGTAACTGGGCTACTTTGTGATAAACTCACGTAAATAATTTATTTACTGGAATTGGTGACATATTTTGCGGTACTGCCTGTATTCTCTTTTCCAGCATGTATATTAAAATTACACAGCATTATTATATTATAACAGGGAACAGAAGAGAACTTGTACTTCGTGTACTTTGGACTGTTTGGATGTATAAAATGGCAGCCAGCATGAATTCTATTACTGAAACTTTTCATGCACGAGAAAAGGATTTTTATAAACAATTTTATCAAACCTCTAAAAAAACTTTTTGCAAAGATATAATACAAATGAGCTTTTATTTGTCATTTTAATGCTACTTTAACCTGTAGGCTTTTTTCAAAATGTCAAACTATTCCTAATGTTATATTATTCTAATTTCTAAATATTTATATATTATATCATGTTTAAATGTCATTTTTATATTTTGTTTTAGTATACACACACTGTAAAAAAACGCAGCATTTTTGTCATGTTTTTTTTTTTATTTAATAGGACATCACGTTATTGGACAAACCATATGCACTTGCTTAAGTGTTAATGCTAATTTTCAACACCAGTCCACAATTGTTACTTTAACAATTTCAACTTAATTGTATAAGTTGTGTTAACTTATCACAAGCCAAAACTTAAAATACTATGTTGAATTGACTTTGTGCTGCATTTTTTTACAGTGCAGTAATATAAATAATATAATATTAATATTGTCTTTTAAAATATGTATTTTCTACATGTATTTTATTACTAATATTTATGCAAATATTTTTGTTAAATTGTCCATTTTGTGATTAATAGTGTTTGTAAAAAAACATTTTTAAATTTGAGAAACATTTTGCACTTTTTATAAAAATACAACTCCTGCTGCTATAATAGTAACAAAAATAATATTAATAATAATACTTATTATTATTATTTTATTACAATAAATAATAATTTCACCTAATTAGGGTATTACAAAAATGTTTGAATAAGTTAATAACTGAGGACACATTTAGATTATTGATTAATTTTCGACTTAGGTCTCAATGTTACCAGCTGTCCTTGCTGATTCCCCAGTTTTACAGTAATTTGGGAAAAATCTTTACATAACCAATGTGAATGTCATACCTCTCCCTGCTGTGTAAAAGTTATGAAATATAATTTTTTAAAATAGGAGAGTAATATTTTTTAATTCAGCAATCGTGTGATTTATTATCAAAATAAATTGATTTTTATATTTTTATTTACATTCTGATGTTTACTGTATATGAAGATACAGTAGGGATGAGCGGGGCACAAACTAAAGCGGGGTTAATTGTAACACAGCAATTTATACAAGGCCGAGCAATCTTTGCTTTTGGTCTTTTTTTTCTTACTATCAGAAAATGATCTCCTATGAATTAGTGAAAAGTTTTGATGTGTTTTGGTTAAGTTATTGAACAAAGAGTGTTTTGGAGGCATAAAACTAAATTTCTCCATCTTATGTTTTTTTTTCTGAGTTCGGTGTGTAAGTCACCAAATCCAACCTTATATTTTAATCACTGTCTTGGTACCTAAAAACATAACACAAATTGGAAACATGTCAGCAACTCCTAGTAAATTATAGCTGGGATTGAAAAAAATTTTACACAGTGGGGTTAGTTGTAACACAGCGTTACAACTAATATGCAATGATAATGAAATGAAAACAATGTAAATACTATTCATCAAAATGATAACTGTTAATACAATCAGAGGAAATAGCTCACAATTATAATTTTTTGTCTTAATTATGCAGCCCTTTCAAAAAAATCTATTTATATGCATTGATACTTAATACAAGAATGGTTAGATGAAGGATCATGAATGGATAAATGTCTGGATATCTATCTATTATAGGCAGCTGTATAAACAATATCCACATTTAGTATACATTTTCTAGCAGGTGTTACAATTAACCCCACCTATGGGGTAAGATGTAACGTTTGCACTCTTGTCGCTTTCGGTGTAATTGTACAATAACGGTAGGTCCAACAAACAAAGTTTAAGTGTTCGTTTGTAGCAGAGAGGTGTGTGATTGTGTAAAAAAAAAGATTAATCTAAAAAGCGTTAGGTTGTGCGCTCTCCCCTATATACACCAACAGGTCGATTTACATCATACTCTTATCCTTGTTTGTTTTTTTATTCAAACAACTCATGCAATATTCTAAAAACTATTTCTCATGAATAATTGTGTCCATGTGAAAGCTGTCGTTGTAACGATTATGTCTAATTATTTAATTCGTGCAGCATTTGGAATATTGAATCATAAACTATTTCTATTGACAGAACACAAGATTTGTAGTGATGTGGCAGCAAGTCTTCTTGGCATGAGATGATTCAACTGCAGCACAGATTGTATTTTATGTGGCTTCCACTAATGACAGATTGATATTCACAGTACGACCTGGCCGCTGAATTTCCCTCACAGTTTGTGTTAGCTGCGCACACCACAGCCTGCAAAGCTCAAAGCGCCACTGATTGCACTTTGATTGACCTAATACTCTTTTAAATATCTGTGGAAACACACGTGCAACGACGAACGCATGCTAGCGTAGATCAATGAAGATAAGCTAGCGGGGAGCACTATTAGAAGCCATTCAAATAAGTGAATCACACAGGGCCACACATGGTCAATATTTACATAGATTTGTAGTTTCCTTAGCATGACCACAGCATGAACTATTAAAAATGTGATTTAAATGTAATGATGTGTGAGCACCAATTCTCTTGCTAACTCTTTTGGTTTGCAAGCACCATCAACATTGATAGCATGAATGGAAGTGAAGGGCGTTTCCATTCATCTAGATATTTTTGGGAAAGCACATCTACTCTGATCACTCTCATGTGCGCTCTCGGTGAAAGATGATCGCCTGGCCTTCAGTTCCCGTTCTGATGAGGGTCTCGCATTGGTGCTTCTCCTGCTGAGCTCGTGGTGGCGGTGGTTAACAGGGCGTAAAGGGGATAGCGAGGGTGGCCGGGATTAGACAAGAACTGCTGGATTGTCAGCGGGTTCTTGGTGAACTTCTGAACTCCTACTTCTACTCGCAGGAGCTGGATTTTTTCGCATGCCAGTCTCGGTGAGGTCAGCGAAAGGTTGCGAGGCTTTCACACGTCGGCCCGTTAACGAGGTCTCCGAGCTGCGAGGACACACTGCGATCCGGTCGGAAAGAACAGCAGGAGGGGCCATACAGACTAGTGCACTTTGTTCAGACCCAAACACCCTACAGGAACACACAAACAAAGGCTGTATGATAAAGACTCATATGAGGAGTGATTTGAGGCATATAAATGCCTAGAATGTGAACTTTTCTACTAAAGAGATGTTTTGCGTTGCACCTGTTTTCAGAACGATTTTACATTGTGTTTTGTTAAAAAAAATACAGTACTGTGCAAAAGTCTAAGGCCACCATGCCACAATTAGATTTTTTGTTTTTGCAATGTTAAAGTGATCATATATAATTGTTTCTCAGTCTTTTTAATAGAATACATCCAGAAAACACAGGAAATGTGTGTATAGTATTAAAAACTGTATGAAATTTTTATTTGATATGTCAAGTTTTTAGGGGAAACTCCCCTTCCACTTGAGCAATAGCAGGAAACTGTGGATCTCTTAAACATAAATAAAATTAAATCCTAATTTCTAATTTTAAAGAAATGTGTCTTTTTTTCTGCACATGCTTAAAGGATTAGTCTATTTTCTTAGAAAAATCCAGATAATTCACTCACCACCATGTCATCCAAAATGTTGATGTCTTTCTTTATTCAGTCGAGAAGAAATTGTGTTTTTTGAGGAAAACATTCCAGGATTTTTCTCATCTTGATGGACTTTAATGGACACCAACACTTAACAGTTTTAATGCAGATTAAAATTGCAGTTTCAAAGGACTCTAAACAATTCCAAATGAGGCATAAGGGTCTTATCTAGCAAAACGAAAGAAAAATTAAAAATATGCACTTTTAAACCACAAATACTTCTTCCTCCGGTCATGTGACGCGCCAGCGTGACTTCACGTAATACGTCATCACGTCAAGAGGTCACGGAGGACGTATGCGAAACTACACCCCAGTGTTTACAAGTGTTGAGAAAGAGGACCGTTCCGTGTTGGGGCCCATTAAAGTCCATTAAAATTAGAAAAATCCTCCTCAAAAAACATAATTTCTTCTCGACTGAACAAAGAAAGACATCAACATTTTAGATGACATCATTGACATGGTGGTGAGTAAATTATCTGGATTTTTTTAAGAAAATTGACTAATCCTTTAAGATGTGTTTAGTGCCAAGAGAGGTCACACTAAACACCGACGATGCCTAAAGAAGACATTTAGTCCTGCAAATGTATTTTTAAATTTTTTCGTACACATTTCCTGTATTTTATGTTTGTATCTTAATAAAAAAGATTGAAAAATAAATATGGAATTACATTAAAACTTCTAAAACAAGTCTGGTGATGGTGGCCTAAGACTTTTGCACAGTACTGCACTCTAAAAAAACAAACGGTGCTATATAGCACCAAAACTGTTGATTTGAATCGCAACCATAGAAGAACCGTTTTTAGTGCCATATAGCACCGGTGAAGCACCGGTGAAGCACTTGAGTAGAACCATATAGGTGCCATATAGCACCACTATAGCACCACATTTGGTTCTACATAGCACTATATGGTTCTACACAGGTGCTTCACCGGTGCTATATGGCACTAAAAACGGTTCTTCTATGATTACGAGCAAAGAACCACTTTTGGTGCTAAATAGCACCGTTTGTTTTTAGAGTGTGTAGTTCATCCAAAAATGAACATCTCAGATGTATGGCTTCAGCTAAACGCAAACTCAACATTTTTATTCGTGACCCTACGAAATCCAGGGTAAAGACCTGTGATCTAAAATGAGATTAGGAGCATCAATTTAAAAAAAAATATATATATATATATATATATATATATATAACTCATTGTCATTGTCAATCTTTGACATGACCTTATTAAGTCAGTATTAAAGATACAAGTTATATTTTTTACAGAATGTTCCTTACATTATAGGATGATTTTATGTACAAAACATGACTTTAGCTGGGTTTTCAAATACTCACATTTTTGGGTAAACTATTCCTTTAAGCAGAGTTGCATGGCTGAATAATTGGCTGTATTGTAGAGGAAGTCAAATATGAATAGACACACACAAAAAAAAAAAAATGCAAACAGCTGTATAACAGATCTCGTTTCATTTTTTTAATGAGCAGAGTCAAGTTGGGCTTTTTCCATTTTTAGAAAATAAACCAATAACAATATTACAAATAATGAAATTGTTACATCATTCACAGGGTTACAGTCAAATATACATTTTATACAGCGAAACAGGACCCCCTATCTCCGTCACAGTGGTCCAGGTGGGCAGTGCTCTATTTGGGCTAGTGTGAGGTCAGCAGCTCTGTACCAAAAAACTGGGGCTAATAGACATAATGGAGGAATCACACTGCACTACTACCTTCCTAACACCAGAGGGTGCCGCAGCCCTACAGGCACACAGCGCAGCTCAAGGGAGCCATTTTCTATCCGAAAACTAACTTATCACCATATCTGGAGGATGCAGGATGAAATATGGAGCAATGATAGTGAGATAGAGCCAGCTTGTATTTACGTTCACAGTCATTATTATCATCATTGGTATTACAGAAGTAAGCATATGCTGATCACAGCTTGCTGTCAAGGGGCTTTCAATAAAAAGCTTTAAGTGGTGCACGGTTCTGACAGAGGCAACAGTTGATCAATTGTTTTTATTGCAAGTTCTGCGTTTTATAGAAATGCCGACGTCTTTTCCAGCACATTTAGGGGGCTCGTATAAAAAAAGCGGTTTGGGTTGACATATTCATTTAAGGTGAGATTAAATGCGGATAAAAACAAAAAGAGGTGCTAAATCACTCGGCGTGACATTCTTTCACACTCTCAACGCCACGTCTCATTTGTCTGTGGTCTATGTACTGTTGAACAACAAAATGAGTGAGGGAGACATATGAAGTAATTAGACCCCTACTGCGAAATAAACTTCAGCAGCTGTGGTTAAAGACACAGTGGGAAAACAAAATTATACAAGATCGTGATGAAATATTTCTTCGTAAATACAGATCTGTAAAAGAAAACGCGTTTTACCAAATGTCTGGTACTCCCAGCCGTGTCACAATCTTTCAACAAATCCATATCTCCCAACAAATCTTAACAGACAGCAAGGCTCATTGGTTGCTAATGTTCCTTCAAAAACTCGTATGATCACCAGTGCCAAACTGCAAGAAAACCCCCTTATTCAAATAGCCTAAAAGTATATTTACTATATGAAATAATGCATTTCGTTTGAAGAAACATAAACTGGGCTTCGAAAGTACAGGATATCCCTTGGTACTTCATTCAAAGCTTTGCTAATCCTCCACCATTATGTGGATTTAAAACACGCAGCAACCTGCAAATATCACTAAACCACCAAATCATGACTTTATAAGTTTAGCTTTGTTTTATGATCAGTCATATCCAAGTACTTTAGGAACAGAAAAGCAGTTTATGTGTGAAGTGATCAGTGTTGGGGGTAACACATTACAAGTAACGCATTACGTAATAATATTACTTTTTGAGGTAATGAGTAAAGTAACGCATTACTTTATAAATGTACACGTTAATATTTGAGTTACTTTTTTAAAAAAGTAATGCAAGTTACTTTTCAGTTTAATTAATCCGATTTAAAAATATATAATTATTATTGAATTAAACTGAATGTAGTCATGTAAAATTACGCAGTGTATGCGTGCGCGACTGAGTGGGAACAGTTTATAGATTAGTCAATTTTCTTAAAAAAAAATCCAGATAATTTACTCACCACCATGTCATCCAAAATGCCGATGTCCCTCCTTGCTCAGTCGAGAAGAAACCACGTTTCTTGAGGAAAACATTCCAGGATTTTTCTCATTTTAATGGACCCCAACACGTAACAGTTTTAATGCAGTTTAAAATTGCAGTTTCAACGGAACCTCAAAAAACTCTAAACGATCCCAAACGAGGCACAAAGGTCCCATCCAGCGAAACGACTGTCATTTTTGACAAGAAAAATATGCACTTTAAACCCCAACTTCTCGTCCATCTCCCGTCCCGCGACGCGCAAGTGCGACCTCACCTAATAGGTCACGAATGACGTTTGCAAAACTACGCCCCGTGTGGAGAAAGAGGACCGTTCTGACGTTGTTGTATGTCGAATGATACTAATTAATGTCTTTGTGTCAGTTTATTATTTATAAAGGTCCGCAAATGTGCGTTTCAAATATGTAACACGTGACCTTTCAACGTCATTACACAATTACGTGAGGTCATGCTGGCACGTCACAGGACCGGAGATAGACGAGAAGCTGCGGTTTAAAAATGCATATCCTTATTTCTCATGTAAAAAATGACAATCGTTTCGCTAGATAAGACCCTTATGCCTCGTTTGGGATCATTTATAGTCCTTTGAAACTCTGCTAAAACTGCAATTTTAAACTGTTAAGTGTTGGGGTCCATTAAAGTCCATTAAAATCAGAAAAATCCTGGAATGCTTTCCCAAAAAAACACAATTTTTTCTCAACCGAACAAAGAAAGACACCAACACCCTAGATGACATGGTGGTGAGTAAATTATTATTATTATTATTATTTTTTAGAAAATGGACTAATCCTTTAAGTCTGAAAGAGATCAAGCCTCCACCAAATAAGAAAAAGTAATACAAAAGTAACGCAAAAAGTAACGTAAGTATTACTTTCCATGAAAAGTAGCTAAGTACTGCAATTAGTTACATTTTTGGGGAGTAACTTGATATTGTAACGCATTACTTTTAAAAGTAACTTTCCCCAACACTGGAAGTGACAGTCCTGCGAGTATGAAGTATAAAGTGTTATTTTGAGGAAGACGAGGGATAACCATACTGTAGTACTGGTACAGGTAAAGCCCGGAGTATCACTGTACGGGTACACATAAAAAAATGGACCATACTTCGGCCTTAAGCCTTGAAATGTTGAGAGAAAGTGCTCTAGACATACAGGCAAAGGTGACTGCTAGACTGCTGGCACCATCTCTGAAGTTTTATGATGTGAGAACTTCCTTCTATCTCAATCTGTCTTTCACCTCCCTGACCTACAACGTGTCCCGACCAGACGTGATATGAAAGTGAAAAGCGGTTAAAGCTGTCTCTAAAGTTTAAAGCAAACAAGATTGTAAAATGTATTTAAAATGTAACATTATAACAATCTGAATCTTCATTTTAATGGAAGCATTGTGTAATGGGAAGAACAGAGAATGGTCAACACTGCAGACCGTATGATAACTTTATCAGCACTTTGAGAGTTGGATCAGTCTGTAGACTGGTTACCTGTGCTGGTCTGAGCTCAGTTTTAAAGCAGTTTAAAGATGCATGTCAACCCTGAGGTTATGAAGTAAGACCCTCATCAGCTGAGCATGAAGTATACTGTTAACCACAGTGATGTACCTGCACGTGCAAACACACAACACACACGCATCAGTCATGAAGCTGCTCATCTTATAGCCCAGTCTTGTACAAAACTAAAAAGCCCAAATTGAACATTTACAATATCGACTCTCCGTTCAATTTCAACAAGACATAGAAATGATTCTGTACACTAAATTTCAACACAGCTTTAAGAAACATCTCTCTGAGAAGGACTTATGTTATATACATAGTTGTATTGGGTACAGATGTCATGAGGGAAGAGATCTCAGAGAGTTTTGTGGAAGTGTACCGAACGGATTATGGATGTTTTTTTTTTGTTTTGTTTTTTCAAAAATAAAACCTATACATGTCAGGAAGGACTAGTTTACAAAATTCATGTCTTTAAATGGCCTCCAGCTTAATATCATAAGCTGTCTACTGTTGATGTCCTATGTTTTTCTTCATGTAACACACTGGTGAATGTACCGTTTCAGAAACCTTTCATATAAAACTATGCTTCACAATAAACATCACTCACCTATTTCGGAAATCTCCTATAACTGCATACTTCATCAGGTAGTAAAACGCCTACGAGCTCATTATAAAACATCTTTTTGAAAGAAATGACATATTTTGGTGGCAAAAATATATAGATCAACACAGTGATCTTCAAAGTGTATCAAATCCTTTTTTTGTGAAATCGTAGTTTTGTACCACGCACGCTCATCCGGCCCCACACATACACGCACACGATGGATGATGGAAGACCACATGTGTGTATACGTGCAATACAGGCAAAAAATCCTTTATACACTGTCGGAGGTCGGGGGTATTATCTGATGCAGTCTTTCAAAGTAAAGCCCAAACCTTTTAAAAAGGAGGAAGAATATGAGAGTTGACCACTTGGAGTCATACGCACACGCACACGTGAAAGAAAATCCATCAAATGTCATCGTAAATCCATCTAATGCTGAAACTGAAACGAAATGTTCGACTACATCAGGATGATGACCTCTCAATGTCAAGTGCATCTGATATGTACAGGACGAGGTACAAAGGAATGATGGTCTATTTGGCAGGCGGTTGTAACATCTGTTGAATATTTCTTTTGCCCCCAAGCAATGAAAAATGTTCATCGCAAATTCGACTATTTCGAGTAGACTTTTTTCCCTCTGTTTGTTTGTTCGCAGTCATTTCAAGAGCAAAAAGTCTCATATTTTCTTCAAGGCGGTAAATGCTCCCAGAAGGAAGTTCCATTTCATGGTGTTCACAGTCTTTTCCTTCGGATGTAATCGAGGGATCGCGATCCCGCTGGTTGTCCCGCATGTAGCTTTAAGTAGACAGTTTATTCCTAGTCAAGATTTTCACCGTTATATATTATAAAGAAAATCTCAGAAATCGCGTATTGTGGGGCATCTCCTGTTTCTTTATTGCCCTTTTAAAGGGTAGCCTTTCAATTCAGTCCACCTAGTTTTCAGTCCACAATTGTACGCCGATCTAAATATTTTATACAGATTCATAGCTTTTTAAAAATTCTTTACAAAAACTCTTTAAAAAAGAAGACGGAATAAAAATAAAATACACAAAATGATTGCTAAGGAAACAAAAGAGTCAAAGAAATATGTGAGGCGGAGGCTGATTGAATGGACGTCCTGTGATCGGTGGAGGCTAAAGCTAAAGGATCAGATGTTGTGACCGTGTCTTCCGAACGCAGCTTTCCCGAGTCCTTTAGGGAGAGCTAAGGGTTAACGGGGCTTTCTGATGTGACGGATAAAGAAGAGAGTGTTTTGGAGGAGGAGGCAGGTGATCCGGAAGAAAATTAGGTTCTGGGTCTGTGGCCGTCCCATCGCGTCCATTCACGATGCCCCCGCTCCTCCTTTTGTACTCTTCGCAGTCCAATGGGAACACTGGTGGTCAAACTTCTACGGACTGGATCTGGTTCATCTGGGCCCTCATCATCTGAACACTGTTGAGGATCTTCTTCTGATGACCTGCTAGCGTCACTCCGACCCTGAGTATGTCCCTGCACACGCAGAAAGAGACAAGACATAACATGAGCGATCTGGAGCAGATACAGTACTTAAAGCTGTAGTAATACATTTTTATATTCTGGCATGCCAAAGTAAACTCAGCGTGTCAGGTCAAGACTGAATAACAGGTAAATTCCTTAATCCATATCATCCTCTGTTTGTTTCACAACTCAAGCATCTATAAACCAACAACACTTTCTTTGTTTTAATCCGGATGCGTGTCTGGTTTGGCCAGGAACAGTTTACAGGTGACATAAAACAGTAAGCAACAGAGGCAGCATTTATTTCTGAATTTATATCCAGATAGACTATTTATTGACAGGTGACTTCAGATATAAGAGTCGAAAGTTTGCCATGTTTAAAGACTTTATTACATGTGCTGTATGCTTCAAAGTGAAACAGCAACATTCTGTTCTGTCTGTAATCTACTGATATCCTCCAGTAATCCAAGATTATCAGTGATTAATGAGTTTTGTCTGTTCCTCACACAAAACTACAGTATTATGTGGCTTCAGAGGACTTTGGATGTAGAACATGAATCATATGGACTGTTAAAGGATTAGTCCACTTTTTATAATTTATTTACCATCATGTCATCCAAGATGTTGATGTCTTTCTTTCTTCAGTCGGAACAAAAAATTTAGTTTTAATCACGTCGAAAAATCATGCATGACGTATGTGAAACGCACAAGTATGGAACATTTTAAACAATAAACTGACACAAACACATTAATAAGTGTTATTCGTGCGTGACCTTTCGATGTGATTACATAAAACATAAGGTCGCGGAGGCGCATCACAGAATTAGTGCAAGAAAATACGTTGTGGTTAAAGGTAAATTGTGTTATTTTTAAAGGATCTCTTGACTGATATGCAATATAATTTACATAACTATATTATCAGGGGTGTATAAAGACCTTACATAATGAACTATAATGCTTTTATTAACTTAGAATGAGCTGTTTTAATCTACATACACCGCTGGTCCACTTACATGGAAATTGGCTTTACGTTTCTATGTAGCCCTAAATGGAAAAACTGCTATACAGAGCACATTTCGTCCCTACGTTGGCTCAGACGACGACATGTTTGTGCTGTGGCGAGCTGTTGGTTGCAATTTGCAATCTAGATGCCAGTAAAATGTACACATGGCACCTTTAAAAAGTACGTATTTTTAAAGAGCACCTATTGTCCAATTCACGTTTTTAAATGTCCTTTTGTGTGTAAGTGTGTATTAGTACATGTTAACGAGGTACATAAAATGCGTACCCCAAAGTAAACAATGACGCGAGTGCGTCTCCAACGTAAATCTCTTTTCTTGGACTACAACAAACACACGAATTGTAGGCAACAGTTTACTTTCTGAGATTGGTGATGTAGACAAGACCGACATTATCATAATTCCTCTCGCTTGGACTGTAACTCCTGTTAGCATTGCATTGTGCACGAATCTTTAAAACAGGGTAAGGTGCGTCACATTTCCGACTGACGTCAGAGGTATTCAGGCCAGTCGCAACATACAGATTAGCTGGCCGATCAGGGGCTTTTCAAATCAGTGCGTTTCAGGAAGAGAGAGAAATCTGGAGCTACAAAAATGTACGGTATGTGGAAAATAATGTGTTTTTACCATAAACCACACAAACACATTGTATTATACCAAATACACAAAACATCATCATGAAATAGGTGCACTTTAAATGACAATCAGTTCATTAGATAAGAACCTTATGCCTCGGTTGGGATCGTTTAGAGCCCTATTAAGCTGCATTAAAACTTCAATTTGGACCTTCAAACTGTTGGGTCCAATTGAAGTCCACTATATAGAGAAAAATTCTGGAATGTTTTCCTAAAAAAAACTTTCTTTTTCGACAACACAAACATTTATCAAGAATTTTTTTTATGAAAGTGGAGTAATCCTTTAATGGTGCTCTGTTGTTTTTTGTTCGTTTTTAACCATGACAGATCCTGGTCCTTATAAATTTATTGTATGGCAAGAGATGTTAAGTAACAATTTCCTCTTATGTGTTAAATTATTTTAGTGTCACCTGTAGTGTTTTGGTGGTTTTTAAAGACAACACTGGGTTAAAAACTCCTTGCTAGAACTGCCAATGGAGGGGTATTGGATAAAACAGTTTTTACAGGCCATGAAACTTTTTGTTCACACATTTCTTTGTTTTTTTTTTTCTGGGGAAAAGTGGATGACATTTTTCCACTTGCATCATATATGAGATGGGTCAGAAAATATGTATCATGTTTTGTTTAGCCTTGGTATCTAAGCATCAGGAATATGAGATCCATGATTATCATATCAAATTCAATTTTTGTAAAAAATAATTGCTATATGCACTTTGTCGTACTTACTCCATAGTCATCTGGGAAACAAGGTCAAAGCTGGTGAAGTTGCCGTTGGCGAAGTTTTCTTTGTATTGGCCCATCTTAATAGCATCAAGCCAGTCATCAACAGCACTAAAGCTGGAAAAGTCGGGCACGCTGCGGTCAAGCAAGGGCAAGTGCACACTACAGAGGAAGAGAGAGAGAGACTGTTAACTGTATAGCAATCACCTCCACACTGTACATGTTAGATCTCTAAATGTATTTATTTATTTTGTTTGTTTTGATTAGGACATATACAATATACAAAACTCAAACAAGAGTAGTTATAGCTAAAGCTAATTTCCAACACTTGTCTTATACATAAAGTAAAATAAAATTACAACTAAAACAGAATACAGGTTTGTTGCTGAATTAACCTTAAGTAAGACTTACTAACTTTCTTTAAAACTTCTTAAAAGTGTGGTTCACGTTTATTTGGCATATGATCAGCAATCCAAAAAAACATGCATATTTTTAGCTATTGTGACTCATTTGGGAATTATGGGCTATATTATTTCTTGGGTCAATAAGATTTGATCTCTTGAGAGGACAAAATTATGTTAGGGGAGAATTTAAGTACAAAATATCCTCTGCCCTGCTTAATTCTTCCAAAATGCAATTAATGTCCCCAGATGATTGTACTTTCTAGCAACATTTCTGTGGCGTATAAGCCTTTGGGCAAAAAGGGGCTTGTGGGAAGAGTTTAAAACCCTCTCGCCATCACAGAAGAAACTGGGCCATATTACATTTGTCCACAAGAGAAAGTCTAGAGCGTTTCCCAATGTTTTTTTGTCTACCGGCTTTATAGTTGTTTAAAATCTATGACTGGCTCAAGCTTCCAGTTTCGATCTGTCAAACTTTGATGATTTTATTTACATAGCAATTCAATGCCAAAAGAAACAGCACACAAGCTCTTTGGCATCGATAAATTCCACCACAGGTATAAGAAGTGAAACCGAAGCATCTAACACCAGATTGAAAACATTACGGGAACGGTTTTGAAAGAGACATTTCTATTACGGTCATATTCCATTTGGTTTTGTATATATGACTTGAAGGACGCGAGAGAGTCAGTGTTCTGGTTCTGGCAAAAGGTCAGACATAGAAAATTCCCCCTAATATGCAAAGCCCTAAATAGTAGAAAAAAGTGTCAAAAAGAAACTTCAAAGGAAGTACTGAAGTTGTTTTTGTAACCACATGTATATCACATATCTTGGATGATTCTCCTCTTACAATAATGCGGCAGTGTTGCAGAGTTTGGACTGAACGTCATTATGATCGTGGCATACCATAGTGTAAAGTTACACTTCTGAGTATATACTTCATTCCCCAAAGGGCACTGTCTTTATAAATGATATAGTGTTTGAACATCGTCATGACTTTTTACATAAATGTGATTTATCACATCTACTATTCGCTACATGAATAAAATGATGTCAGATGAGTGAAGCTCTGTTGCAAAACCAAGTGAGCTGTCTTGATGGTTTTTTTTTTTTGCCTACACAGGCAACAACTTTAGTAAAATGCCACAAAAGCGAAAGGGTAATTTCTTTTTTTTATTGAGATGTATTTATATACCGTTAAACTCAAATAATAGCCAAGTCCCAAATAGACGCCTGTCTCTTTTAGATGCCCGGTGTGCTGATAGGTTTGGGAAAATAAAAGCCTGGGCTATTATTTGAAGTTTTACGGTAATCAAATGCTGAATAAATAAGATTTCCATTGTTGTATGGTTTTTGTTAGTATATAACAATATTTGGCCGAGATACAACTATTTGAAAATGTGGAATCTGAGGGTGCAAAATATTCCAAATATTGCCAAATTGCCTTTAAAGTTGTCCAAATGAAGACCTTAGAAACATATATTACTAATGATAAATCATTTTTTCATATATTTACGGTACAAATCTACAAAATATCTTCATAGAACATGATCTTTACAAAATATCCTAATGATTTTTGGCATAAAAAAATCTATAAATTTTGACCCATACAATGTTTTGTTGCCAATGCTACAAATATACCTGTGCGATTTATGACTGGTTTAGTGGTCACAAATTATGAAAATACCCAGCACACACAATACATTTGGACTTTTTCCTCTATATTAACATCTCTGTTTAAAAATTAAAATTGCAGGTTACTTTATGTACTTATCTTTACGTTATGTCAAACTTACATTTCCTGTGAAATTGAAGCTGATAGCTCAATTTATAAAATATTATAAGCTTACTGTTAAAAATGGGGTAAAGTAAAGAGATTCATTCACTAAGCATACATACCCTCAAGTTTGTTCGTAAAATGTTCGTACAGACTTTTTTTAACTCACAAATCATGATTCAACAAAAACTTCCATACCAAAATTCCTTCCAAATGTCCGCAAAAACGCAAGAACAACCTAGACCACACGCGCGCAACAATCATGAACAAGGAAAACAAACCCTATAACAGTGGTTCTCAAACTGGAGATAATGCCATGGGGGGCCAGTTTAACTCTTTCCCCGCCATTGACGAGAAATCTCGTCAATCAAGAGAAAACGCTTCCCCGCCAATGACGAGTATTTCCAACTTTCCGCAATACCGCTATTATCCTTCCGCAACTTTTTAAGTATTGCCCTATGGCAAGCTGCTGCATGTCCGTGTCTGTTTTAAAGATCGCTCTGAATGGGATGTCTATGAAAAGTCCGTCACAAAAATTGAATTATCTCTGCTTTTTGCTCAAAATGTGGTGTTTTTGCAGAAACGTACCCATATTTAAAAGCTGATTACAAAAGAACTACTGAAGGTAGGATGAAACCATTTTTTGTTTGAAAGCAGAGGGTCTGTTCTTTCATTTGGTATATTGTATGTTTATATATTTGAAGAAGAACATTTTCTGGAAGGCATTAAACTTTTGTGAAAATCATGAAAAACGCTGGCGCTGGCTGGCACCTCTTTAAAAAACGCTGGTGGTGAAAGAGTTAATGACATTTTATAAAATATATTAATTTATGATAAATTCTGTGTAATGAAACCTCCAAAATAAGGCTACTAACCAACATCAATACATTGTATAATTTAATATGTTTTGTTTAATTAAAATTATTAAGTTTTGGAATGTTTGATGTCATACATTTTCTTTTGGGGGGCTGCGAAGTGATGCACCGTACCCAAGGGGGTCCACACGCTGAAAAAGTTTGAGAACCACTGCCCTATAATATATATCTGTGTTATATATTTTAGATATTTTTTCCTTGTTCATGATTATTGGGTACATGTGGTCTAAGTTGTTCTTACGTTTTTGTATACATTTAAAATACATTTTAGTATGTACGTTTTTGTTGAATCATGATTTGAATATGCACATTTTTACGAACAAATCTGTGCGTACGCATGCTTAGTGAATGAGACCCACAGTTTTTTGTTTTTCTTTATTTTTAAACTAAATTAGTTCTGAATTGCAGCTTTAATTGATCATTTAATTTATGGTCATTTATTACTTTTCTCTGTGAAGAACACAAAAACACATTTAATTAGAATTTAGCTTAAATTAAGGATTTTAGAAAGCACCTTAATGTCTCTTTTTGAAAAGCACAACCCTTAAAATGTTTTTAGTTAGGCAGCTCACTTGGTTTAGGAGCTACTAAATGTTCAGAAATACTTTTGCCATCAACCACTTCTGATCATCCAAGCAAACTGTAATCACTCACACTGCATGTTTTCTAACCCACCCTGATGACAAAGGAGTCATGGCCTTCAGGCTGTTGGGGTTACGGATCATCTTGTCCAGGTTGTTGACAATCTGGCTGAACTTGGGCCGGTTGTTCCGGTCCTTCTGCCAGCAGTCCAGCATGAGCTGGTGAAGGGCGCTGGGGCAGTCCATGGGAGGGGGCAGCCTGTAGTCTTGCTCGATGGCATTAATGACCTGCAGGGGGAGACACAGATCTGTGAGGGTCTTTATCTAACTTTTCAAAGTTTAGAGGGATGAACTATAAAGTCCCATGAAGAGAGCTATATATTTTTGCAGTAGACAAGCAAATTCAGTTTAGTTTATGACATTTTATTTTGGATTTTTGCCATTGGAACAGAAAAAAAACAGAGATGAAATTTAAACTTGACTTGGCTGCATAAACGGAAAGTGTTTTTAAATTGCAATAATAGCTGGAAAATTTACAGCTATAATGATATAGTCGTAAACACATCTGCTGGAAAATTATCTATACAACACAATGTTATTCTGGTGACATCTGGTGACATTAATCTTAACATCTGCAGAATTGGCAAAACAACATTCAAAACATCAAGGAAATTCCTATAATGGAAACGAGGAATTCCTATTTCAAAACCAGTTCGAGACTCTTTCACACCAGCCATCAAAGTCCTATGACCTTGAGTTTTTGAAATCAGTGATATTTTTCAGGTTTAAAGTTTGAATGATTAGAAAGTCTGACATTAAAATGTAAATGTGTATGTTAGGATAAGACAATATTGAATTATTTACATGTATGTATTTGGCGGATCCTTACAGTGCATTATACATTTTATCAGTAGGTGTGTGTTCCCTGGGACTCAAACCTACAACCTTTGCATACAGTAATGCAAATGCATTGCTAGTTGAGTTACAGGAATCATAATCAGTAGATGTTTAAACCTCCGGCTCAAATCAGTAAACAACCTAAGAATGTATTCGATTTAATTTAGGTTAACAAAATGTATAGTCCTGCCATAAAACATTGATGTTTTGATAGCTGTGTGAAGGCGCGAGGCAGGTGCTGGTGAGGGGAGGGTTTGTAACACCACGGGAGACAGTGGATTGATCTGCAGTCTTCATAAATGCACCGTGATCATTATTTGGGTCTTAGGGGAACGCCAGGAACCCATTTGTCATTGGCCGCAAAAACACACACGATCACGCTCAACCTTCACGTTGACACAAGCAACATTTTACACTGCTCACAAGCACACTATAAATAAGAGGTTATAGTCGGTTCAGCTGTTATTTTAATACCCCTCACACACATAAATAGATTCTAGGCCGGTGTTTATAAAATAGGTGGTGATAAGAGCAATTTGGCAGTACATGGATTTAATCTCTGATCATTTAAAAAAGACACAGAGGTCTTTGAGTTTCTCTTGCATCTGTGGCAGCGCTGTGCATGTACTGCAGCTTCATTCTGACTCTGAGTCCCGCTCCTCCTACTCATTTCCAATCAACGCAACATCTGTCAGATTAAATATGATTAACACATGGTCTGTAATATACACACTGGTTAAATTGAACATTTGGAAAATGTGCTGCGAGTTGTAACAGGAAATCAAGAACGTCACTCCGCGTTTAGATATGCTTTGTCCTCCGCCAAATTAAAGTGCACAGCTTGGGTAAATGTGTGAAACAGATACAGTTTATCCACAGCAAGTGTTTGAAATGGGCAACTGCTGACTATGCCACTGTATCACTTGTATTTAATCCAGTCAGTCCCTCCAGAAAAGCACGATTATGCAATTGCACGATTCAATGCAAAATCAGCCAAAGTCTGCATATTTATGCGGGGGCCGCATTTTTTAAATACGCTGCACTTTTGCCGCATAAATGTCTGCTCGCAAATATACAGGGCTTGCATGATTTCATAATACCTGCATTTTCGTAGCAAAAATTCATATATATTTTAGCAGAAAGTTGAAAAATGTTGTCATGGGAATGTTAGGAATTATGCGACGTGAGCATCAATGAAAAGCTGCAAACAGTTTTTGTAAGGTCACACAGTTTTTGCAAGTTTCCGCCATTGCATCGCATAAAATTGCATAAATATATCCCGCATATTCCATCGCATTTTTTAAGAAAACGTGCCGCAAAATCAGAGGTGGAAAGAGTACTAACATATTGTACTCAAGTAAAAGTAAAGTTCCTTTAATAATATTTTACTTAAGTAAAAGTAAAGTTACTGATCTAAAAATCTACTCAAGTAAAAGTAAAAAGTAAATCATTTTAACTTTACTCAGAGTAAAAGTTACCTTTTTTACAGCGGGGAGAGGTGGAGGATTCTAGATTCGAGGATTCGCGCCTGTCTCGTCCGTCTCCATGGTTCTTTTCGCACGTTCCCCCACCCATCAATCATCCGTTGCGCATCTTTATCACTTTGCTTTTTTAAATATTTTTTTACTCAGTAACGGATATGATTTAAAATGTAGCAAAGTACAATACTTTAAACAAAACATACTTAAGTAAAAGTAAAAGTACAGATTTTAAAAACTACTCAAAAAAGTAAAAGTACACAAAAAAACTACTCAATTACAGTAACGTGAGTAAATGTAATTCGTTACTTTCCAACTCTGCGCAAGATCAAGGATTTTTGCCTGCAACAATCACAATAAAACTCAGCGTTTTCTTGAAGGACTGTCCAGTGGGGTGTATAAGGGCGAAAACAAAAAAATTCAAAAGGGATTATTGTTGAACAACAATCATTTATGTTGATCATGAAAGTTTACATAAGAACGTTGCATCATAAAGGATCGAATTCTTAAGTTGAACGCAGAACAAATCGTAACCGCCGCCTTGGAGTTGGAAAACGAGATGCACGACCAACTGGCAATGATGAGCAGGACCCGATTGAGACCCGCCATTCCCCAGCTCATTATCACAGCCATTACGAAGCTCCATTCAAGACCTGATTAATCTCATTCAGCCTCCTCAAACGGCCAGCCCGATGGGAGGACGGCAACACTATCTGGAGCTGCTAATAAGATAACTGCCGAGGTCTGCGTTCCCTCTTAGCGCATTAGCGTTCACACTTTCAATTTGAAACTATTTTCATTATCTGGACCCATAATTTGCCTTTTCTCAGCCACCCAGAGGGATGCTGGAAATGGGAGCTCTTGTCAAGGGCAGGAAGAGTTTAACGTGCCTTGCATGCGAAATTGTCTTTTTGTTCACCAGAAACCATGAGTGAGGCACAGGTGAATTGTATTGCTAGCGGTTTAAGGGAATGCTTCGGTCAAAAATGAAAATGGTGTCATCGGTGTCTCATGTTGTTTCAAATGCAAATGTCTCACTTTCTTTCAATTATATGACGCAAATGTTGCAAAAATGTCTTTATATAATTTTCAGACCAAAAAGCTTGATAAGTCCCTCCTTATTTACTTTTTTATATGAACATGCCCTAAAAGTAAAATGCTAAATTTCTTACAGAAGAAATAAAGTAATGTTTTGGATGAGCAAATGATGAGTAAATAAGGAAAGAATTCCTATTTGGGGAAAAAGTGCTCCTTTAATTGTCATAAAGTGAACATCCCCCTATGATGTCTTTAAGCTTTTGTCCTTGCTTTGTGTCATGTGACCTAGCCACTGTCAGTGTTATCAACCAGTACAGTTCAAACCTTTCATTTAAACCCGAAAATACAAACCCTCAGGGCTGTATATCTTCTGGATTCTGAGGCCGGTGGGATGTGATGATCGGTGCGGCTGTAGCTGCAAAGACTGATTACGTTCATACAGCGTTTGAGGTCTGAGGTTTGGGCTCGCATACAACAGAGCAGCACACAGGCAGATTTATGACTTGCTCTCATTGCTGTTTACCTTAGCATCTGATTCTACATCGCTGCACACTGCTTATTTATCAAGTGCTAACATATCACCTCTGGCGTGATGCTGTTCGATGATGCTTCTATTGCTTGGGAAATGATTTTATAAAGAAACTTTGGGTTATTCTTACAAACAATTTGGGAAGATTTATAAAGTTGGATAGTGTACTGTAGTTCAGTTTGTAGAGCATTGCATTAGCAGTGCAAAAAGGTTGTGGGTTTGATACCCAAGTAACACACATACGGATAAAATGTACAGTATAGTTTGAATGCACTGTAAGTTTCTGCCAAATGCATAAAGGTAAATGTATCGTAGTGTAAAAGAAAGCAATGGCGGCTCGTGACTGCTCATCTGAGGGGCGCAAATTCAAAATAAGGGGTCAGAGTGTCATGTCCGTTGCTTGCGTTTTCAAAATATGTGTTTGTTGCGTCATGTGAACCATGTGCATCACGTGTTTTGTCAAAATAAGTGCCTGCTGCACATGCGTCAAAACCGTTTATGATAAAAGAGACGCTCACGTTCACAAAATACACGCAAGACACTCCCTTAACAGTAAACTCTTATGACGCATGAGATTATGCGAGTATCTGGCAAACGAAAGCGTCTCTTTTATCATAAACCCTTTAGACACGTCTGCAGCAGGCACTTATGTTGACAAGACACGTGATTCACATACACGCACTCGATGCGCAGAACACATATTTTGAAATAAGGAACCACACACATGACGGGCTACATACCTGTTGTGATGAACTTCGCATCGAGCGCCCACAAAAAAAGAAGTCACCGGCCGCCACTGATAGATAGTTGTCAAAAAACCCCATTAACCTAACCAATGAATGAAGCTGGTGATGAGATACATACGTCTTGATTGGTCATGTCCCAGTACGGTCGCTCTCCATATGACATCACTTCCCACATGACAATTCCATAGCTCCATACGTCACTGGCAGAGGTAAACTTCCTGTACTGGATGGCCTCTGGGGCAGTCCATCGAATAGGGATCTTGCCCCCCTATATAAACCAAAATAGAAGGTAAAGTTAAATTATTTCTTGAGGTTAAAGTGTGCATAAAGGTAATGAGTATACAGTAAGGTTTCATACCAGTGCACTGGTGTATGTGGGGTCAGATGTGTCGTCCTCCAAGAAGCGCGAGAGGCCGAAATCAGACACCTTGCACACAAGGTTACTGTTAACTAAGATGTTGCGGGCAGCAAGGTCCCGGTGCACATAATTCATGTCTGCCAGATATTTCATCCCAGAGGCGATTCCACGCAACATGCCCACCAGCTGAATCACAGTGAACTGACCATCATTTTGCTGAAAACGAATACAGAAGAGGAATGGGTCAGGATGCAACTAGTTATAGCAGAAAATTTGGTTTTGTGCCCATATCTGTGAAATCCAGGGTAAAGTCTCATAATCTAATTTTGAAATTAAGTTTGATCTTAATCATTGATTTAATGTTTGACATGTCCTTACTCAGACAATATATCAAAAAGATGTCTAAAGTAGGTAAAATGTAGGATGATTTAATACAAAAATGATTTTAGTTGGGTTTTCACAGACTGGGTCACATTTAGACACTTAAATTAAAATGTCAGCACATTTTTTACCAGTAATTGTGTCTATTTATCTGTAAAAAAAAAAAAACATCTAAATATGTGTCTTGGGTGCACTTTAAACTCTGACTACTCATTCAGAAAACCCAACCATGTAGTTGATTTGGAAAATATGTACTTTTGCACATTCATACTAAAGTACAGAGATTAAACCTCTTTCCTTTCCAGTGAATCTATAAATCTTACACAACAGCAACAAGGCAAAAGTTAAGCTGTGGAAATCTTGGTTAATATCTAGTTGGTCAAGTCGGATAAAGAGTGGTTTGATTTAGTGTCCTGGTTTAGAGACTGAAAACAATGCAGCCTGTACCCGGGATGGCTATGCAAACATTCTGGTGAGGATTGGTAAAGTTTACGCTAGATCAGACCGTTAATGATCAATGCAGGCCGTAGTAAATCTTGCAGCTGTTGACCATGGTGGTCAGAAAGCCCTCTGCTCACGAGGAGGTCCCGCAGTTTCTGAACCAGCTGTGTCTGCAGCTGCTTCTCTATGCAGACCCTCCGCAGACAGTCATGAGGCACGCAGCCTTTAGCTTCTGATCAGAGGACATGAGCCCAGCAGGCCGAGTGTGGACAGACACATGTGCGTCAAGTGGTTAGAGATGAACAGCACGAAAGAGACGTCTTCATTCTATTTAAACAAACTTTTATTCCTATGAACCATGCGTTTTTAGGGGACGCCACTTTGAACTCATGGCATAATATCTAACTAGAACCTAGCTACTCTTTACTAAAAATGAGGGCTGTCAAAGGATGAATTGTGATTGATCGCATGAAAAAGTGAAAGTTTTTTTCATAATTTATGTGTGTGCATTGTGTGTAATTATACACTCTAAAAAATATTTAACCCAGGGCTGGGTATCTATAGGACAGAACACATTTCTGGGTTAAAATGAGCCAAATAATGGGTTGTTTTAACCCAACTACTGGGTTGTTGTTAATCAACCATGTTGAAACAACCCAGCAGTTGGGTCAGAACAACCCATTATTTGGGTCACTTTAACCCAGAAATGTGTTCTGTCCTATAGTTACCCAGTCCGGGGTTAAAAACAACCCTATGTATATATATATATATATATATATATATATATATATATATATATATATATATATATATATATATATATATATATATATATATATAACACAAAAACATTAATGTTTGTATCTAAGAAACATTTATATAAAAATGTGCTTAAATTCATACATGTATGTGTGTATTTATATATACATAGTATCACACACACAGACACATATATTATGCAAACACAAACTTTTATTTTGTATGTGATTAATCACGATTAATCTTTTGAAAGCCCTATTAATAATATATTTTGATATATTTTATATTATAAATATAAATACAAAATTATACCTAAATAAATATTTTCTTAAATTCATACATGTGTGTATTTATATATACATAGTATCTCACACACACAGACACATATATTATGCAAACACAAACTTTTATTTTGTGTGTGATTAATCGCAATTAATCTTTCGACAGCCCTACTAATAATACATTTTGATATATTATATAATATAAATATAAATTATACCTAAATAAAATTTTTATTAAATTTATACATGTATGTGTATATTTATATATACATAATATATACACACAGTACACACACACACATATTATGCAAACACAAACTTTTATTTTGTATGTGATTAATCGCGATTAATCTTTTGACAGCCCTACAAATTTTTTTTTCTAAACTACCTTATTATATCATAATTTAGTTAAAAATAATTATTTAGGCTATTAGATATCAGTAGATAAGTAGGGTGACAGCAGGAATGAAATTTACTGTCATGGAAAAAATTTATTTGACCAAATAGGTGCTTCACTATCAAATATAAGACAAACGGGAATTATTGCCTGCATAATTATTGCAATGCTGCATGCACAATATAATATAGCAATGTACTGTAGCATGTGTATTGCAGTCTGAATTTTTTTTTGTGATTTACTGTTTTCCACATAAATCTTTAGACATAATGTCTTTACATTCTGTGAAAATATAACCTTCATATCTTAAATATGGACCGAGTAAGGCCATGTCAAATATCAATGTGATCAAAGATCAACATAAAATCAATGATTGAAAACTTTGATGCTCCTAATCTCATAATTAGATTATAAATCTTTAGCCTGGATATCAGATCACATTTCGTTATGCTTCAATTTAAACTGATTTCTATAGTGAATATTTTGTATTGTTGCAAAGCTGCTTTACAGTAAACACATTAACTGCAAAATGCATGTACAGTACAATAACGACACTCACTTTAAAAATAATTTTCTGTAAAGTTGTAACTGACCCATTTCATTTATACTTCTATGTAAAACTTATCAAATTTACAAATTGTCTGTAGGATTGTAATTGGAAATCTTGAAAACAAAATAGCTTAATTTTTGCATACTATACTTTTGAAAAGCTGAGCTACCGTCCCATTACAGTAATGTTAAGTTAGTAATGTTGCTTCTTTTAGCTACTAACCACTGCTCAGAACTGTGAGTCATGCTCGAATCCTCCCTCATGTTAAGCCGACTTCATCAAACTTCTCCTCACCCTCCATAGCAATTAAGCTCCATCCATTATTCATAAAGCTAAATCCTTCACAAATACAGCTCGGCACTCTAATCTGCTCACAGTGTTTGCCTATAGTTTAATTGGAGGGATTCATCGCCTGAAGTTATTTGAATCTGCAAGCTGAGCGAAGCAAACATTCATTCTTTTCCGATCATACATGAATTATTCCATTCATGCCGATTCTTCACAGACACGTCTTCACTGTCGGTTCAGCTCAGCTCTGCTTTTCATTTGGACTTTTAGCTGAAAGTTTTATTTCACAAGCATTCTGTTTGAATTCCTCTTTCTTTTCTGACTCTTTGACTCTCTTCGCTGCTTAATTCACCACAAAACATTGAAAGCTTGATAAGTGCGAGAAATGTTGGATAGGTAAGTGTTGGGTCTCTCTCTCAGTCCTGCTCCATTAAAGGCAGGATAGGCAGGAATTATCTAAAAAAAACTTTTTTACAAATTTGTTTAAACTGTCTTTATATACCAATACATAAGTAAAATGTAAGTACTCTTAAAAAGAGAGTATAAAAATCGAGTGTCTGTAGACCTCTCACCACTGTTTTAAACACAGCTTATCTTTCCATTCACTCCACCCCCTCCCAAAACACATAACCGTGCGACGCTGACCGGCTCTGCTGGGAGAAGCATTTACCAGACGAGCAGAGAGGAATGATCACCGTGCATGTAGTAACATCATGTCACAATCACATGTAATAATACAAATAACTTTATCACTATGAATATAAACAAATAGGATGGCTTTTAGTACTCACTATTAAGCCAGTGTTTTGCATGGAAGAGTTTCCGTGATGAAAGCATTATTGACCCTGATGAGGACTACACTCCGGAGACAATACCGCTACCGCATCATCGACTCGAGGAAAAGCCACGTGTTATTTACTCTCGTTTGATTGCTTCGTTTATTCCTTTTTTTGCCTTGTTTGCCTTTGCTGACTGGATATGCAGGTACTGTGAGTTCTGAATGCACTTTCTCTGCCATTCTTTTGCTCCTTCTAGAGTGTCTCGTGCACGTTCAAATCAATCAGGTGTGCGCATGTGTGGGCAGATCCCATAGCAACAGGGGTGGTAGCCATGGTCGCGAGAGAGAGTGATAGTCGCGTAAGCCCATCATTTGTTTCGTCCCGGATGGAAATAATTAACTGTGTTTAAAACAGTCGTTAGACACTCGAGTTTTATACTCTCTTTTTCAGAGTACTTACATTTTACTTATGTATTGGTATATAAAGACGGTTTTAACTAATTTGTAAAAAAAGTTTTTTAGATAATTCCTGCCTATCCTGCCTTTAATATTCCTGCACTTCAGCACTAACACAGTATAGATAGTGTCTGATAGTGAGGTGTCACAGCATAAGTTGTTTTAATATAATTCAGTGTTTTGTCAGAAACATATGACAGTCTGTGCCGGGAAGTGAGAGACATGCAGAAATAATGCAATTGTCTGCCTTGTACAGAGATCTGACACATTTTAAAGCTCTCTCACCCCAGTCTGACAATATAGGAGCAAAATGACATAAGTTGGTATTTCATGTGCAAGAATGAATTGACTCCAAAATAAAGAGTCTTCTTTGTCATTTTTCTTTCATTTATGCTTTCAGCAGAGTTTAAGTGACTTACAGTGCATTGCCTTCAGTTTGACACCCTTGTTTAAGATAATTCCTAATTCCTCACTATAAAAACCAACTTGAGCTCTTTATTTCCATCCTGATGTGACTTCCAGCAAATTACAACACAAGCATATCCATGTCTACTTTTATTACTAGACTTTACTCACTTATTCATGCGAATACGGAAACGTGTCACGGGATGGGCTGCACATAGGGGCACAAGTATAAACACGTGAAACATCTGCATCGCCAAACTACTAAAAAACATCAATTATAGACTTTAGTGAGAGCTGGATCCGATTATGGTGAGAAGACATAATTTTGGTTTAAATGTCTAACAAATGGCGAGTCGTTTGGTTCCTGTTTACTTTCCTTCAATTAAACATCGTAATCTCTGAGGTTTCCTGTTTCAGATAATTACACTTCCTGTGCCTGACACCCCAAAAAGCTACGTGTCAAGGATAAAATAAGTATTCTCTCATGACAGATCAGAGGCAAAGCCTTGCTAATGAACAAAATAAATCATTCCTTCCCTAAAGATTAGATATTTACATAAATCAAAGGCATTTTCGGAGCACACAGCGAGGCCAATTAGCGGTGGCGACGGCGTCCCAACGTCTATTTTGCCCACATCATCTCCGCGCTTAAATCAAACTGACACGTGCCAGTCGTCGACTGACAGCAGCTTTTCAATCTCATCCCCCGTGCCTGTTCGGTAAGCGGGTATTTGGCCGATTCTGTGGCTCATTTAATCATTCGAATGCATATGCCATTACGAGAAAACGTAGATATAGAGCATTTCCTTATGAATGGCATTTTCGTAAACCCAGATTATGTATGGGATTAAAACACTACAAACCATTTTCAAATTGCTCTGTGTCTTCTGCAATGCACGTCTCAGAAGCATGCACGGTCTGTGTTTTCATAAGACGAAGCGTTCATCTGATGCTTATAATGCAAAGAGGGTGACGGAGAGAGCGTGACCAATGCGAAATGAGAGCATGACTAACCACAGAGCGACGATTCAGGACGCAGAAGCGCTTTTCTTTCAAGAGGCTGTCTTTAAGCAGATGTTAGCAGAGATGAATGGAAGAGTATTGGGCTTAATATAACAATATTACAGCTGAAATCAATACTGAGAGTAAATTTTGCTGCAGGGGGCTGCTGGGTATTACAGAGACCCTGTGGGGAATTACCTGATGGACAGCATGAGAAATTAGGAGGAAACATTTGAATGATGTTCAGCGTGCTGATGCGCATACGCACCTGCCGATAAAAGATCTGCAGTGCAAATCAATCAGAATTTAGGGCAGGCTACTGATGTGTGTGTTTAAGCACTGCGGAGGTCGATTTATTTTAGCCATTTGGTTCATTCGAATCATTTATTTTAGGGTTGTCAAAAGATTAATCGCGATTAATCGCATACAAAATAAAAGTTTGTGTTTGCGTAATATATTTGTGTGTATTGTGTGTCATTATTATTCATATATAAATACACACATACATGTATAAATGTAAGGAAATTAGGGATGCACCGATACCGATACTGGTATCGGGTATTGGCCTCGATACCCCATTTTCTAAAGTACTCGTACTCATTAAAAGTCCCCCGATACCGGGGATCGATACCACGGTCTGAGAAATGTCTATGTTTGAGCGACGTGTTGCACTGTCACTGTTTAATTTTTTTTATAATTATTTATTCTGTAATATGTTGCATACAACATGCTTTTCATTTTAATTAAATGTTCTTAATTCCAAACTAGTCCCTTGTTTTTTTGTTAAATTATATGACTAAAGCTGTTACCTGTAAATTTAAATCATGTTTTTTTTATTCAGTACTCAGTATCGGTATCGGCAAGTATACTGAAATGCAAGTAATCGTACTCATACTCATATTCCAAAAAAGTGGTATCAGTGCACCCCTAAAGAAAATGTTTGTTTATTTATTTATATTTTTTTTATTTATATATAATATAAAATATATCGAATTCGAATATATCTTAATAAATATATATGCAAAATAATTACACAAAGTGCACACACTTATATTAGGCAAACACAAACTTTTATTTTGTAATCTCGATTAATCTTTTGACAGCCCTAATTTACTTTAATAAAGTGGTTACAGATTGCTTATGTGTGTTTACAGATGTAATTTTGTAATAAGTACATTTTCAAACATGGCCGTTTATTACTGTTTTGAATGGATGAGAGATTACAACTTCATGAAGAAATTATTTATTTGCAAACTGGACACTACTAATTTGCTTAGATTGCTTAGATGTATTGGAGCCACCCCAGTGCATTTTCTTTTCATGCAGTACATCTGAGCTATGGACTATCTGCACATCAGTATATCAAGAAAATCTATATCTAATGTCTGTATCTTTATGTGCTCACCCTGAGGAATGAGTCCAATGAGCCGTTCTCCATAAACTCTGTGACGATCATGACAGGGCAGCTCTTAGTCACCACTCCCTCCAGATGGATGACATTAGGGTGATCGAACTGCCCCATGATGCTCGCCTCGCTCAGGAAGTCCCGCCTCTGCTTCTCTGTGTAACCTGACTTCAGCGTTTTGATGGCTACGAACATCTCTCTTTTTCCTGGGAGCTTTAGGTTTCCACTGCACACCTCTCCAAATTCCC